>NC_135153.1:15537615-15846208 GCF_050948215.1 Halictus rubicundus | reverse complement strand
AAAATAACATAAAATGTACTGAAATTCTTCCACGGTGATCACTAGACTGTGGATCTTGATGCATTTATGGCTTCCGAAAATTTTCAAAAAATGCTAAAACAACCTTCGATAGAATTTAGTAGAAGTTTCAATTTATTTCAGACCTGCAAAGGCTACTACCGCTGAAGATAAAATTTTATTCAACTCCACTTTTTTAAACTACCTCTAAAAAAAAATTGCAAATTGCATAAACATCCGCAGATTCCACATTTCCGACGGAAAGTTCACATTTCTCCGTGACGATACAAGGCAAACAAGAGTAACCCGTGAAATTCGTCAGGATGCTCGCTCACTATTACAACACAAGGACCAGTCCAAGTGCCACGGAACGCGGCTAATCCAAAGAGTCCTCGATCGAGCGAATCGTCACCGCCAATTCTAATCAAGCAATCATGTAAAGCAGCGTCCGGGCCAAGCGTCCACCCTAAACTGGCCAGCGCCCATCGTCTTCATCTTCAGGCGTCCCACGGCCATTCCATCCTTTCACGTGCCAGACGTTCGAGTGTCCCCTAGAATTATATCAAATAGCTGGAGCATCCGGATAATTCTCGGGGGTTGGTGAAGAGAGAGAGAGAGAGAGAGGGGGGGGGGGGTCTGAGAAGAAGGGGACGATAGAATAAGGCCACGGAGTTCATTTCTACGTGTCATCTCCATAGCGTTCGAAAAGTTTAGTAGGTGCGAGCGCCAAATCCTTTAAGAAACCGTATAAAACGAACCCCGCTCCGATGCCGGGGGTTCGGGCTGCGGGGCTGGAAAAAGGGGAGAGGGAGAGGAACAAATTACGTTGGCTCTGCCACTGAAAGCGAAGGAGAGAGGCCCCGTTCCAAGCGGTTCCTCGTTCCGTTCGGTAGCGGCGCATTCAAGTTTACTCGTAACTGCGAACAGAATGTAACAGACTCCGATTCCGTTCGAGTTAACGACCGGAATGCAGTCGTCGAACTGCGGCCCATTTACCCGCGTC
The DNA here is from genome assembly GCF_050948215.1 of Halictus rubicundus. Taxonomy (NCBI): domain Eukaryota; kingdom Metazoa; phylum Arthropoda; class Insecta; order Hymenoptera; family Halictidae; genus Halictus; species Halictus rubicundus. Next base: position 15,845,208 of record NC_135153.1, on the reverse strand, counting down.
CCGTGACGAATCCTCCCTGAAAAATGCCTGGGATATTTACTTCAGGACTCGATGCAGCTCCTGTCGCAAAATTCCCCTCCCCTCCCCCACCCCCTTTCTCTCTAAATTACTTTCTTTGACTGGCTTGCTTCCTTTCTCTCTCTCTCTCTTGCTCGCTTTCTCGCGCACAGGTCGCCGTAAGCGGACGAAACGACCGACATGCTGCTTGCAAATTAAACAAAAAACGAGGAGATGCAAGCTGTTTCGCCGGCGAGACCCGGACCGCGGTCGTCCAGCGGTTTTCACGGACGCGCCGGAAAAATTGCTATGAACTACCGAATAAATTGCGAGCGTGTTCTCGCGACGCGTTTTATGCGACGATTACTCGCGAGGACGAGCACGCCGCCCTGAGGAATCCCCGGAGAGTGTTGCCGAATGTGATTCGATCGTTCTTCGAGATTTTCTGCTTCGTTGCTGGCCTAAGGAAAGGCTTGGGATTGAGCGGTTTCCGGCGGCGTTTTATGGATCTCGGATTTGGCAGCGTTTGCTGTTTCCGAGGAAAATTTGGTACTGTCGGATGACCCCTGTAAATTGACCTGCCGTGACAATATGAACAAAGACTGATTTCGGTCTGGTGAACAGATTCTGTGATCAAAATTTATTGGCGGAGCCTTGTTTCGCGAGAATGTTTGCGAGGCATTCGTTTCCTGGTGAAGCTTCTGGATTGTTAATAATTTTTGGTCTTTTGAGAGCGATTTTTCGGAACGGGAAAATCTGCTACCACGAAGTGAACCTTGCGAATTAATATAAAAAAAGGTTCATTTTAATCCGATGAATAGTTGACGAGATAATAATTTATTAGTAGAGCAGGGTTTCGTGAAAATGTTTGTGAAGGCTATTTTCCGTGGCACGGGTGTAGAATAAGGGAGACTGTTAATAATTTTTGGTGTTGTAAAATAGATGGGGGTTTTTCGATTGGGAAAATTTATGATCGTGAGTTGAACCTTGCAAATTAATATAAAAAAAGATTTATTTTAATCTGATGAATAGTTGACGAGATAATAATTTATCAGTACAGCATGGTTTGTGGATGTCTAGAAAATTGACATTTCTAAAACAGCGTGTCCCCTGAATTATTATTTAAACAGTGGTGGAGCGTATTCTAAATTCGCTGGCGCAGCTTCATTATTAAAAGATACCGTATTTTGCAGTTTCCAAGATACCCTACCAAATGTATATCTCACTTCCAACTTTACGGGCTGTTTCTACCCCTTCAATATGGATGACAGCCGATAAAAACAGTACGTGTCAAATATTTTTGTAAGCACTACATCCGACGAAAGTTGTAAAAAAACACGTGTCCCACCTGTGTTCACGCTTTTTAATGTTAATATGTTTCTGATGAAACTCGACTTCATAATTTCTGGTCCAGGAATACCAAGCTTGAATTCTCAGAAAATCATAGGCTTAGGTTTCATAATTATTGCACTGAGTATCATGAACTTTCTGAAACTTTTCTGAACACTATTTCACTATTAAAACATCCCTCCAATCAGGCTCCCTTGAGAATTCTCTGTTGCGGTTCTGCAATTTTCACAAAAGTTTTAACCTGTGTGTTATAATTTCGAGCTGGTATTTTTTTGTACCAAATTTCGTCCAGAGTTGTTCAAGGTTGACAAGGGAATCGTCGAATCAATCCCAACAACGGCAATCGCCGAAATCGAAGAAGTGTTCTCAACTTGCACGAGAAAAGCGTAATTTCCGACAATTAAGCCGTAGGACGTGATCCGTTCGTGTTCACGTGGACAAGGTCGATATCTCGTTTCAGCCCGTTGAAAAAGTGTTTTCCCACCGCAAATAAAGCCGCCGGTCTCGTTATTTTATCCCGGCTAGACGTTTCCCGAGAAAAGAATGGCCGCAAGAGGTCACGGTCCGTGACCATATGGGACGAGACGATACACGAAGCCTCCGAGTCTAGCGATGGGTCCGTGAATGAACAGTACCGTAACCAGAAACTCTCAGGCACCACTCAAACCTACATAAATCCGTTCAAACGTTGCATTATTTACACAAATATTTATTTGCCTTTTTACCTTTGGTACTACTTCATATATAGACATACATTCACAAACATTCTCCATACTGTCAAACGTCACTCAAACCTACTCAAACATCATTTACACATTACCCCAATTTAATGTTGCCTGACTTGTAGACATTCGAACGTCATTAAAACCTGCTCAAACATTACAATTCTCCACCTCGATAGAGTTGGTCACTTTCCATAGAGACTCTAATCTAATTTCAACTGATTCCAATATGAAATCATCCATTGAGGCAAGATCAGTATTTCTGCCCGTTTGACATGATCTCCTCTAGAACCATCTGAAAATTGTCTACACTAGTTCAAACATTGCTGTACCCATATAAGTTTGAACCTCAGGAAAGCGAATTAAAATGTTGCTTGACTTATAAGCACTCAAATTTCACTCAACCTCCTTGAACATTGCAACCTTCGCATTTTTCCAATTGAATTTACTACCTTCCACAGAGACTCCAACCTAATTTCAACTGATTCCAATATTAAATTATCCATTCAGGCGCAAGCACTGTTTGAACCTGTTTGAAATGATCTCGTCTACAACCAACTTAAAATTGTCTACACTAGTTCACACATTGCTCTACCCATATGAGTTTAAACCTCATCAAAGCAAATCAAAATGTTGCTTGACTTATAAGCACTCAAACTTCACTCAACCTCCTCAAACATTCCAATCTACACATTTTTCCAATTGAATTTACCACCTTCCACAGAGACACCAACCTAATTTCAACTGATTCCAACATTAAATTATCCATTGAAGCACGAACACTGTTCGAGCCTGTTTGAAATGATCTCACCTACAACCGTCTGAAAATTGTCTGGAGCTGTACAAACATTGCTTTCCCTATAAGTGAGAACCCCATCGCAATGAAGTAAGAGGTTGCCTGAGTTGTGAGCAGTCAAACATCATTCAAACCGGTTGAAACCTGATGAGTAGACCTTGGTCATGGTTCGAGCACGACGTGGTCCCGTCGCTAGCGGTCGCCCAGCCACGGTCCACCGCGTGATATCTGTCTCATCGGTCAGGTCAGCTCTGCTAGGGCGAAAGGGGGTGAATGTACGAGGGCTCGTGGATTCCCAGCGAGGCCGAAAACGCCCAGCCAATAAGCTTAAACCCACCCCCATCGTAAAACGTAATTTTATTCTTATTTTATCATTGTCTACGCTTCCAGCGCCGGATCCTCCGGTGGATCGTTCTTGCGCGGCCGTCGTCGCTCCAGCAGAAATTCTTCTGGGAAATTTTAAGAGTTCTTTCGCTCGGCCGTTTGGGATCGAGCTGTTACTCCTCGAGAAGAGCTCTCTCAGTGAAAAAAAGACTGATTTCCCGTGATCCCACCCCCCCCCCCCCCCATGACGAAACCAAAAGGGAGAAGACGGAGGGCTTTCCAGATGACATTTATTAGCGTACGCCGATAGGTGATTTTTCTGATAGAACGTCCCTCCTCCCAGAATTCTTCGGAACGTTTCACCTTCGATCGACCTCTGCTACGCGATTCTCATATTTATCTTAAACTCGTTAGTCGGTGGAAAAAGTTCCATTGTAATCATTGATAACATAGCCTCCGGCCGGTTTGCTTAAGGACCGGGCATTTTCTTGTCATGTTGACCATAATAGCGCACGGTACAATGACCTCGAACCACATATTTGGACAGCATATGTAGTTCCATTCACCTGAATTGTAAATATTGTTCCCTGGCCGGCTGGTTTTGCGCGGAATACGGCAGGTATTGAAGTATTCGAGTATTTAGATACGTCGAATCGATATTGTATTCGATAAACAATTGTAACAGAACTGTGGCGGTGTTAAAAACAAATTCATTTCTTCAATGCACTTTGGCGTTGCACGCGGTGCACCTGTGACATATCGATTTCTGTCCCTAGGAAAAATAACTGGTCATAGCTGTTGCATCGCGTCAGATGACTTGTTATGACATTTCGGTGACAATTGACAGTTTTGCCACGAGCTTCTTACTGGAAAAACCGACTACAACGACGGCCACATTTTGCAGTACTTGACTCAACACTTATGCAGTTGATTAAATTATTTTAATAATTACATAACAAAAATAAATCATAACTAGGTTGCAGGTGTCCATGCAAATTTCTGGGACACAACAAAGCGCGCGTACAGTGAATTCTCGATATATGTCAACAACACGGGTCTTGCAGCGTCGTGTATCGTCCAGGAGACATAACCGAGCCGTGTTATGTTTACACTCCTCGGCGTCCGTAGTGGGGATAATTCCACGACGTTTATCATCCAGGTCTTGGCGACATATATAGAGAAATCACTGTACCACCAAAAATTGGTCCGCGGACCAAATTCGCCGGTTCTGATTTTTGCGGAGCGTTGCTACGACAGTGGGAATTTGCATAAAGGTTCGCGTCCGTTCATAAAATTCGATAAACCGATAGAGATCAGTGCAGCGGATTAAACAAGGTTAATGCGTGTCCGGTTCGATACGTGTCGAAAACGCGTCGCGTCGGCCTTGCGGATAAATCGTCCTGGGTGCCCCTCGGAAAATGTTTCCACGACTCCTGGCATTCCCTCGCCGTGGAGTATTGTACGCATTGTCGAAGATTGCCGGTCGGCGAGTTCATTTTCAGAGAATAACTTTTTACGAGCGATCTGATAAGTTTCCTTACTGCGCGGGGATGGCCGCGGGAGAGATTCCGCGGCCACGATAAGTTTCTGCTGGCGACTCTCGTCGAAAGCAAAGGAGGAATCAAGGAGCTCTCTCTCTCTCTCTCTCTCTCTCTGTCTCGTTCGTTCTTTGTCGGGCGAGTGAAATGGTACTTCAACCACTCCTTGAAAAAATAGACTTCCAGGGGAACACCAGGGATTGATACTAACCCGAGAGTCGAGACAACTTTCGATAGCACGGGATATTTGTTTTTATACTGATTTTATACGGCCGTACAAACTTTATCGAGTCACGCAAATATTTCCTGAAGTATTATGCTTCAGAACCCAGGGTCACGGAAAAGTGTACTGGTTGTTTCAGAACTGATTTTAAATCTGCAACTCTTCAAGAGCGACACCCAATTTTTCTTCTCTTTTCTACACGACTCGGGAAGTCGCAAACTGTTACTGCAGTATGCCGAGAATTTAGGCCTGTTAGTCATTTGAGAAATTTTGAAATGATGAGAGTAAGTGGCATAGACGTCTACACTTCATCGCTCATAGCAAGCTCAATTGTGGTTTTCTTTACCGAACAATTTGTGGATGTGGCCGAAACATGAATAAAAATATACACAAAATTCTAATAATGAAAGATTTGGTACTGCCGTGGCAAAAAATTTCCAAAGTTCCCTCCCTAAGCTCTTAACACTAGATTTACCCTACTAGATTTACCCACTAGATTTACACTAGATTGGCCCATCAAATTAACAGGATCTAAAATTTTTAATTTACAATCATTGAGATTGTGAAAATGCATTTATAGGATATTTATCGGTTAAACTTGATCTCAGGAAACCAGAAGTTTTTAACTTTTGTTTATGCAACCCTGTAGATTTTGGCTAAAACATGCCGAAAATCCAAATTTAAATCCTAGGAGATCTCTAGTTCAAAAGTTATAGCTGTGTAAAGATGTGCGATTTATGACAGGTAAGGGCGCCGCCATGTTGGTATGCTGTTAAGCGACGCGCGACCGTCACTGCATACCAACATGGCGGCGCCCTTACCTGTCAGAAACGCCGAAGATCGCACATCTTTATACGCGCATAACTTATGACCTAGTGATCTCCTAAGATAGAAACTTGGATTTTCCGAATTTTCTCCCTAAAATCTACAGGATTACATAAAAGAAAGTACAAAATTTCTGGTCTCCTGAGGTAAAGTACAGTCAATTTCTGTCACGCAGTTATTCCTTCGAACATATATTACGGCAAAAACCGCTAAAAATCTGACTAAATATATTCTTAGTATTTCTATAAAACTCCGTAAACCCAGTGTTAATCCCCCAAAAAAACCCAAAGTCAATTGTTCGCTCATCCAACTGCGTGTCGTTCCCACCTAAAAAATTCGTGTACACAGTTAAAGCCCAAGCAAACATCACAGGAAAATTCGGCAACAAAAGTTTCAACAGCTTCCCGGTAACAAAAAAAAAAAAAAAAATCGCGAAAAACCATCCCATTCGTTACACTCTTATTCACAGCTGAATTTGGCGAATCGCAGTTTCTGCTGATTTGGAGGGGGTCATTTAGGGGGTAGAATGTCGCTGGCATTGGGTGCGCCGATCGCCAGTGAAAGTAAAGAGATAGAGGATTATCCGTGGCGTAACGAAATCCCGTCGGCCAATTCGGTGACGCAAAAACGGGGTCTGCGATCGCGTTTTTCCGTCCGGTACGTGGATTCAGCGTATCTCTCGGAATAATTCCGGGGGAATAATGGAGTGGACCCCTCCTCCTCCTCCCGTCCTTCCCCTTCCCCGGCACGTTCAAAAGTGCCATAAATTCCGGGGGACGCGCTTTCGTAGCCGGGGTGCTTGGCGCCGGCCTCGGAGATGGTTCCCGGTATAGGTGGCATAGGTTGACGTTACCGTTGCGAATATATCAGCCCGGGTCCGCGAGTGTGTGGCGGTGGCCGGTTCTGGCAGTGTAATGGCGACAGTAATGGTGGTTGTATCCACAGAATTCTATAGCGAGCCGAGCGAGTTAAACAGCCGCAGGCTACCAATCCTCTGGCTGGTAACTGCCTTGAACGTGCAGGGGCCAAACCCTCGGAGCTCTTTTCCCTGGGAAACGGTTCAGGGCTAATTCACCGCGTGTGTACACGACGCTAGACTAATGATTTCGTCTGTGTGCTCCTTAATTAGCATCAGACGCGGGCCGCCTACGACAATCAACCCTTACAGGCTAATTTCTTTACGATTCCTGCCCGGAGACCGTGTTCCCCCGGCGAGACCGCTCTCTATGATACCCTAACTCTGCCGGTTAGACCGTGCCGACAATGTCGCGAGTAAGTCACAGAACGCTGACGGCAGCCAGTGTACTGAACTTGATCAACTGGAATTGCTGTTCATGAATTCATAGCGGGAGGCACCGAGGCTGTGCCACAGCAATATAGGTTTTTATTAAATTGATTCTGGACGGGTTCTGCCCTCAAAATCACGCTTTCTTAACCTGTTAACCAAAAGGGGAATTCCCTTTTTAATTACACTGCATATAACGGTCGCGAACTCCTTCACTAGGACGTGTAAATACGTCATTCTCGGAGGATGTAATTTCATATTATCATTTCTTTTTTATTTATGCTGAAAATAAATGAAAAGACTATGAAATATATATTTTTTCGTTTATTTATATATAAAGCACATAGGAAAATACAAAATTACAAACAAATAGAGAAGGATCTATTCATATGTCCTACCCGTACCCGATATTGTTTACGTTTGACGTATTTATACGTCCCGCTCGGTTAACAGGTTTATGTTTTATGAGGACGCTTCGACCGAGAAGCATTCGAATTTAAGTATTCCCGGTTAAATAATACGGTTCATGATTCTTTCGTTATATTTTCAAAAGAGGCATTTAAAGGATTTCATTTCCCAGCTGTTGCCAATTTTACATAAAAAACCACCGAATTTGCAAAAAGCACAGCTTAATGCCGGAGAAGATAATCCAGGATTTTGTAGTGAATATTCAGTGAAATAATGTTCAATGTAATAAATTTTGTTTCATAAGCTTCGTGCCACTTTTAATCATTCATTTGAGGTCACTCTATATTTTCCCGAAGCTCTTTTAACGTTTATTTACATCGTAATATGTTTTTCGTATTATTGTATATTACTCGTGTTTACGCTCATACATGTTAAATTCCAATTACTCCTGTTGTCCGTGTCCTTACAGTTCAATAGCATTTGTTTCGGGCTTGCGTGACTCTGGTAATAGTAGTGAAATGTTTTATTCAAGACGTGTTCATGCGCGGCCTTGTTGTGTCCAATAATTAGTCCGTCGATAATTCAGACATAGAGACTGAACCATAGTCTTGTGAAGTACGTTCGCTTCCTCTAGAAACAGTGAAGGCTATCTTAAAATTTGTAGGAAAATTTAACTTCAACTTCAAAATCTTTTCCAAAAATTCCTGCCTCCTTCTTGTGTCCTTTAAAATGTAAAATCATCTGAGAAAAAATAAAGCTCTGAACCAACGTTGACACTTGTTCACCTTGAATACATCTTCATAAACATCGCAAATTTTCTTTGTTGACCACTGCAGTAAATCCCGAATGAAAATGAAAAAGTATGCAATGACGAATATGATCTACGGAAAGTATGGACGCCGTTATTTTATTACAGGATTGTAAAAAGAAATGATACTTTTTAGAATATTTTGAACAGAGGCTGCTTCACCGAAAACCGTAAAACAATGCGTGTTTCCTCTTCAACGATCGGTACAGAACTAAAGGCAAAACGAACTGTTTGCAAATAATTGATTACTTATGGGAAAACTCTCCAAGTCGAAAATTCAATTTTTCCTCCGGAACGAAATGTGTGAAAAACTGTGGGCAACGGAGAGAAACGACTTTGGTAATCGTGTTGAGCGCATCAAAATCCGCAGGAATTACCCGCCGGTTATCGAAACGCAAAATTGCTGTTGGCAGTACAACTGCCGCGAGCGAGCTGGACGCTGTTAAACGCATCTTGGTTAACCGAGGGGCCGCCGCTACGCGGGCGTCGGGGCTTTTCATTATTTATCTGCGAAATTTACTTGCGACAGTCGCGGGCGCATTAATGTATATGCATTTCCGGCCGACATAGGAATTTCAGATGCGGGGAACATCTCGCTGAAAATAATTGGAGTCAGGGTAAACATCTCGCGTCTTCGGTTAGATATACCGTGTTTGCGTGGCACATGTGTCTACGCGTTCGTATATGAGAATGTGCGCGCCGCACACCGCGGGCTTTCCAGTCCCTTTCCGCTGCCCAAACTGTTTATCTAACAGCGCAGTTGAGGGGAAAGGCAATTTACAGTCGGCCCTGACAGAACCTCGAAACGAATCGAAAGCAGTACGACCTGCGCACTGACGGGACCCCGATCAGGATGCCCCGTGTCGAAACCCTGAAGAGTCCTCGGTAACAATCAGAAATTCGTCGGTGCACGGTCAAACTTACAGTGAAACAAACCGGTATGATTCAAAGGGTTATTTTAGCTTTGAACTTCCAAAGAATCGACCTTTTTTTACATTTTCTCTTCAAGGGGGCGTTTTGGTTTCCGGGGTTTTTTTCAAAAAAAAACCATTGAATCTTTTGCGTTGGAATTTGCAAAAATCCTTCCGTTAGCAAGACGAGTGAAGCGAACATTTGACTGTGCGCTATTGTAATCAAGAAATCACTCGAACGGCCCCCAGAAACCGTTCATTCGCCATTATACCGAGTGCTAATTGGAGTAGAAGCACATTACTACATCCTGTCGACGGTACAATGCGGATTTCATGCATGCGCAGCCTTTCCCCTCGAAAACTGGTCGCGGCGGAATGTTTGAAAAAGTTTAATGCGATTTTTATCTTCCTTGAAATGCGATAGAGGCCCTAGTGGAGCAAAAACTTCGATTCCGCTTTGAATTTCATTTGGTTAATCGTTGCGAGTGTGCACTTGCGTTGGCAATCTGCATTTTAAATGTTAGACGGCCGCGGTATTAAATATTAAATGTTACATGTTCGGAGTATTAAACCGGGAACTATCGTTCTGAAATTAGCGGAGAATTAAAAGTTATTTTCGAAACCGGAAGAAGTTAGAGAGACGAGGAAACAGTGTCTCTTCCGAAACTGTGTACTATGCAATATTTAAGCCGGTTAAATACGATTTTTAATCTGACTTGAATGCGATAGTAACTTTAATGGAGCGAAAAGTTTTATTCCATTTTAATTTCAATGGGCTAATCGGAGTAAAAGTTTGATGGTATGGGGTCGGCATTTTTAAGTGATCAAATACGAATGACGATTCTGCGATTGTTGAAAGAATGAGGGGAAGGCCCGTTCTGAAGCTGAGAAAAAGGGTCTCTGTTGAAACTGGGCACAGGGAAAAATTTGAGAATAATTAATGCAATTTTCATTTCTCTTGAAATGTAATTAGAGACTCTAACGAATTGAAAAATTTCTTTTCACTTAAAATTTAAATCGATAGGCAAATGAATGTATAAATAAAAATTCTAAAGCTGTTAAAAAGTGATAACTTTTATTGGAAAAGTAGGTGCATAAATCTGGATTAGAAATTTTTGTGACAGAAAGCTGCATTGTTGAAGAAATCGACTTCGAAATAGGACATCCACTTTGTTAATTAAAAATTACAGTAAACATTGATGCAACGGGTCCGTCAGGTTTAAGATGGCGTCGGTACGTAACGTGGAATAAATGGGGTCACCTTTACGCGTTATCTCAGGCTCCCAAGAGTAAAAATTGCTCGGATGCCCCGAAGTTAAACATAATTAACTTCGCTCTGTCGTGTATGGTTACTCCTTGGTAGGGTCGCAGTAGTTCTTTTTGGACCAAGACGTCCCTTCCAGAACCCGATACTGTCTCTTGGCAAATATCCCTAACCTGTTAAGTATACTCGCGCAGCGGTGTCACATCTTGGACTACGCCCAACTCGAGAAGACGTCCCGGCCTTCCAGCAGAGTTGTAGCTAGCGTAATTCTTTTTCAGTTTCGCTCGCCGTGAATCTTTGTGCTCTAATTCGTGACCGAAAATGAAGTCAAATGCCATCGCTATACCTGCTCGAAGATGCCAGCTTTATACCCTAAACGCATTCATCATCAATTAACATTTGCTCGTGCAGGTTTGCTAAAACAGATTCATACAAAAATGTTTCTATTTATTTTGTATCATTCGTATAAAAAAATAATAGTAATCAAAAAATAGTAAAATAAATAGTAATCCTGTGAATTTTTCGAATAAGATAATGTATAGTATAAGTATTGTATTGTTTTCACAAATACCCAGAAATCTATTTTCTCTATTTTCGCTATATTATTTAAATAAACATGGTTTTCGGAAGTTTTCCAGCATAGCAAAATTATTTATAAAAATTGTGTTGTTACTGAGGCCGCCCTTCTAGTTGCAGCGGTTTGTAAAACATTTTGCCAAATATTTGCGGATTTTTTATCCCCTGTTCAATAAACACAGGCAGATGAATTGAATGTTTTCGTTGTTTATAAAAATCGACGAACATCACGTATGTTTCCAATCATTTTAACTGTACGCACTACAGGAAATAGAAAAACGTCCAAGAATGTTGATATTCATCAATCAATCTTTTATATGGTATCAAAAATAAAAATTGCATTCAATGTTTCAGTATACGTAAAATTAACAAAGTGTATAAAAAAAATGAATTAGAATTTAACCAGAACGTTAACTTTTCGTAGAAAAAACCAGGATTTCCGTCTGTAAGCTGCTACAATTTTTATAGTAATCGAGCATTTTGAAAAATCTTACTTTAAATTTTAAATAACACCTTCCCGTTGATAAACCAATCGAACCAAAATAACTATAACTCGGCCATTTTGCAATATTTCGAGCCCAAAAAATTCACACGACAAGCTAAAAGTTACGTTACCATACCCCTCAAAAATAAAAATTTTCCATCCAGTAGAAGCCTCAAAAAAAAAAATTCGGAATCTGCACCCTTGTTCGGGCTCGTCAGGGCAACCTACCCCTAACAAGAATCTTCAAGGTTCTCTTCCAGAAATGTCTTCAGCCCCGAAAAAAAATTAATGGTCAGTGTCGCGTCTCTAGCACAAACAGCAGTGCAAGAAGCGACATTTGCAAAGATTTCCCGTCGAGCATCGCGTTGAAAAGTCGCCAGAAAATCGTCGGATGTCACACTGGGCGGCGCGCGTTCTCTTTTAAGCGGCGGGTTTTCATAAATGCCGGGCATTGAGGGGGGGGGGGCTGTAGCGTCGGCGCGGTGAAATTCAATTGGAGGAACTTGTCGAGGCTGTGTGCAAAAGATCGGGTTCGAAAGCCGGCCCGTCTGAAAAGGAAGCCCATGGTGTCTACAATACTCCGGATCCCGGCCGAGCGGAAAAAAGGCGACGGCGGCGTAACGCATTGAAGCACGCAGCTCCGTAAACAATCGAACTTTTCCCCGGGGACGTTAATTGCTAGGAGGGGTTCGGAACTCAGCGGCGGGGGCCGCTTATTGCATTGCAAACGAAAGAGGACACGGGGCGACGAAAGGAGGAACCGGTTCAACGGCCGATCATCCCTTCAGCTGACATTGACTCCCTTTCTTCCGGGACCCCGGGTAAGAAGGACGCAAAGAATCGGCTCGAGATGCTTCGGGTACACTCCATCACAAAATGATAGTATCCCTGCATTCTCATCGACACGCTTAGAATTCATCGAAGGGTACAGTAATACATACAACATTACTTCTAGCATACTTTATTATTTTATTAACTACGATGCACTTTACAAAAAGATCTGAAAATAAGTGAGAACATCGCTTCCAACAATGCCTCAATAAATTTTTATAAAACTGGTATCTCTACTTCTGTGAGAAGTATGCATTTTTTCAGATTTTTGGAGGTTTTCAACTTTTTAGAAAATCTGAATGAATATAAATTAATGATAATAGGACAGAACCACTATAATAATACGAAGGTGGTCATGTAATAACTGCAATATAAAATCGACAATTTTAAGTGTTTGGAATATTTTAAAAATCGATTTTGCAGCAAAAAATTCGGGAAAAATTCACAGTCGCGTAAGCTATTGGGTGGAATATTCATGAACTTTTTTGCAATTTTTTGTTGAGCAGAACGGAAGAATAAAGCAGAATTCATGAAAACCGTGTTCACCATATTACTACCCCCGTGGGAGGGGTGCTGACATGAAACCTCCCACACGGGGTTTTCTTTGGGCGCTCTGTCGTATGCGTATGACGAAACATCGATTCGGTTTTGGGGGTACATTTGAGGGTAGGAACCCCTTCACGCAATAATTTGGTAGAATTAATTAGTCCTAGCCCAAATTTGTACTTGCAACCCTTTGCCGTCTTTTTGACACGGAGTGTATCAGAAAAGAAGAAGAAGAAGAGGAAGACGCTGTAAAAAGGAGGAGAAGAAGAGGGAAAGAGAGGAAGAATCGACGGACAGGAGAATTTCGAATCTTGCGCTGGGGGCCTGGAAACAATTAGCCCGGCACCCTATCTTATCCCGGCATGCATCAGGAGGTGCATCCGAGGGTAAGATGCCCTGGCACTCTTGAGGTGGGAAAAGGAGACTGCTGGAGATGAACCTCCATGAATATATCGATATCCCATTAGACGGCTTCTATCTCCACCCCCTCTCTCTCTCTCTCTCTCGTCCTCTCTTTCCCCCCTCTCTCCCTCGATTTCTCTTGCCCTCTCTCTCTCTCTGTCCTCATCAACCGCCTCTGCTTCCTGCTAGACTGTTTAAAGAGTGGCTGGAAGCAAGTGGTGGAACTGGCTGGGACGGTTTCGAGAACAGGGGATGAGCGAAAGGGGTTGGCTCTCGCAGGGTGGCGGCTGCTGATGCTTCCAGGATATTCGAGCCAGCGAAGTGCAGCCTGCCTGGGGTTCTACCTAGGACCTACGGGCCTCTAATCCCGACATTAATGCCAAGGCAGGCAACCGTGATCCGTTTTCCACCTACGAACCACTCGAACCCGTCGCCACCCTATTTCGTTCGTTCCTTCTTCGACCCCAGGATCCCTCGGACCCGCGTGCCACCCATTTTTCCACGAATGCATCCCCGGCTGTACACCTCAACCCCCTAAATCGGCCAACGACGCTTCTCCATCTTCTGCAGGGCTTGGCCGAATCTAAACTAGATCGTACTCTAGCATTGTTTGCATTTTCAATTTTCTAAAAATACAAAATAAAAAACAGGACCATTCGCAATCTTCATTTTTGTTCTTTCGGACCTGAACACGCTGTAATTTCACGTTTTCAATATTATTGTACAATAAGAACGACTGGACTGTGGATTTCTCATGCAAAATAACACCAGTCTGTCACAGATCAGTATAACCTCAGAACACAGCTTTTTTATGTGGAATCGTCGAACTAAATTTCTTTACATGACCCGCTTTCGTTTATGGAAATGTATATTGACATTGATCCACGGTCCACTTAAGACACTCGGTAGCGATATAAAATTTGCTGTCTCTCGTCAGACGTCAATCGCAGGATTCCGGGGGGTGGGGAAGGGGGTATACAGGCCCGAAAAAAGTATTTCGGCGGAATAATTCCAGTGGAGATGCAACCGGCGCGGCGCGCCCCTTTGTAATCGTGGCGGGGGTGCAGCAGACGCGACCGCAAAGTGGCCCGGGCGCGGGCAAAATGAAAAAAGTTTTGCGCGGCGTCGTTGAGAAACAAAGACCGTGTCCGAGCGGGCTAATCAAAAGCTTGTCGGCGTATCTGGTAGCAGGCGTTTCTCTCGTCGGTGGTCAACTGATCGCTGCCAGCCAGACCAGATCGAAAATACCGGGTTTCCGCTCGATCCACCGCTTTCAATTCCGACAGAGACATTTCCGGCGTCCTTACTTTCATTATTCGCCCTGTGGCATGCAGATTTTTCCTGAAGTTATTATTACCCCCTTGATGCTCAAAGAATAAACGTGTCCTTCGAACCAGGACATTTTACGGACAAGATAAAAACGAAACCGTCTGCATCTACTCCCAGCACACTGAAGTTGTCAGCAAGTTTATTAAATAGGAACAAGTTACTGCAAGGGTTGTTTCGAATTATGGCAACATCATTTTTAGCGACGTCTAAAAGTCACCGCTCGAGGATTAACAAGTTACGAATTATTAACGTATTTCTCTTATTCATGCTTGTCATAAATGTATAAATATTCGAAAGGTGTGTGGACTGTACCGAATTTTCAAAACATTATACAGTGATAGTTGAAATGGTTTCACGTCGCTTTGGTATCGCATAAAAGTTTCCATTATTCTTCATCCCGTAAATGCTTTTCGAGGGGCACAATACCTTGAACGTCCGAACTTTGCCACGGGGTCACGCCTGACCCCGGTCCAGTTTCGAGGTGTAACTTTTCCCAGCAAACAGCGAGCACGATAAACGTTTGTTTCTCGCGTTGCTCGTTTGAATTATTAGGAAACGATAGCGGTGCTCGCGGAAATTCCGCGAAATGAAGCGAAAGAGGGTGAGAAACACGGCGAGCAGAGGCTCGATATACATTTCGGTGTACCAGGCGGAGGAATCCCCGGAATTTCAGCAGTCGTGTCGTGGATCAGCCTGCATATACAGGTGTGTACGTGGCGGGGGGAGGGGGCTGAGAGAGAGATAGAGAGAGAGAGAGAGAGAGAGAGAGAGAGAGAGAGAGAGAGAGAGTCTGCTCGGTATTCCGTGAAAGTTCAGCGCCCCCTTCCACCCTATTACACGTGGCCGGCCCGAGTAAAGGGGCTCACTTTATTTTTGACCACGTACCGAGATAGCTGGAATTTCATTTCTCACCTCCCTCGGGGGATAGTTACGTTTAGATCAGGATATCAGTCCTCCAGCGCGACTCTAAGAAATATTATACCGCGAGATTCATTCCGTGTCCCCGTTTCTCTTCGACCGCCATGCTACACCGCCCTACACCCGACGCCGCGCCGCTCTGTCTGCTTTTTATAGCCCCTAGGACACACAAGTTTATTGTGCGACGCGACGAATACCTGCGGTGCTTTTTCGTCGGCGAGCTCTCTTATCTCTCGCGTCGAGATGCCTGAACGTCCCCGTGGAACTGATTGCGTACAGGTAACGTGTCGCGCCGAGTTCCACTGACGCTGCATTCGAGAGCCCCGGACCGTTTCCCTGGGAAATCTAGCGGAATCTGATCGTGATCGTCTGACGTACGGACCGGGGACGGTTTATTCTACTTTTCAGGCATGTGGGAATATTTTTCTGCGAGACCCCGACAGGAATTTTCATTTTCCTAGCGGATTGCAGATTATTGTCGGGCCGAGATTGTTTTCTAGGGAAATCTGATCAGATTTGGCTGAGATCGCCCGATGTCTGGCCTGGGATGGTTTGTTCTACTGAGTACTACTGACGAATTGAATTTTTGCAGGAAATTGTGGACCACCTCAATTTTTGCAGTAAGTTGTGGATCACGTTAATTTTTGTAGTAAATTCTGGACCACCACAATTTTTATATTAAATTGTGAACCACCTTAATTTTTGTAATAAATTGTGATCCATCTCAATTTTTGTAGTAAATTTTGGACCACCGCAATTTTCGTAGTAAATTGTGGATCACCTCAATTTTTGTAATAAATTGTGGACCACCTCAATTTTCGTAGTGAATTGTGATCCACCTAACTTTGTGTAGTAAATTCTGGACCACTTAAATCATAGCATTAATTTGTGACTCCTCGCGAACTGGAATTGTTTTCTAACAAAATCTGCGAGAATCAGATCGAGATTATGTAAGGTCTGGCATAGGGCGGTTTATTCTACTTGCTGGGTGGATGTGGAAATGTTTTCTCATAAGACAAGGGAATAATCTCTATTTTGGTAGTGGATTTTGGATTATTGTAAGCCCGGGATTGTCTTCTAAGGAATCTGGCGAAATCAAATGAAAATTGTCTGATGTCTGAGGTAGGGTGATTTATATTAATGTGAGGCAACGTAATGAATATAGATGATTGTTTATTAGATCGTTGAGAGCTTTAAATCGTTCTGAGAAAAAAGTTGTGCTAATCTGAGTGAGATCATCGTTTCATCTGGTGAGTGAGATCATTTTCCCATCCGGCTGAGGACGGGTTGTTCTACTTCTGAGGGCGGGTTGCATGTAAGAGTATTTTACTTTGAAGAAACAGGATGAACTCAATTTCTAAAGTAAATTTTGGACCATCGGAGAAGCGGGAGAATTTTCTAGCGAAATTTACCAGTATCCGATCGAAATCATAAGCCCGTCTGACCGAATACGATTCATTCCACTTGTCTGATTGCGTGTACGAATTTTTGACTGTAAGGGGAGAAACTCAATTTTTGTAGTAAATGGCATACCATTGAGGATCTAGGACCGTTTTCTAGCGGATCTTCCGGAATCTACTCGAGATCGTCTGACGTCCGACCGAAAACGATTTGTTCTACTTGTCAGGTTACACACGGCTGTATTCAGTTGTAAAGCAGAAAAATGATCTCGACTTTTGTACTAAATTGCAAACTGTTATATAAATTCAGGTTTTGAAATTTCTATCAATAAGCAATAAAACAAGTAATAATATTGAAAGATTAACAGATGGTGTCCGTCCAATTTAACGCTCGTTAAGGATGACTCGTTAAAGGAACAGGATGATGTTCAACGTGTCACACACTGCCCTTATTCCACTTGTCTATCCAAGCACGATCCTTAGTCTACTTGACCGTCCATACACGGACCTAATTCTACGTGTCGAATCAAACAAGGACCTCGTTCTACTTGTCTAACTCGGCACGATCTCCTTCTACTTGTTCAATAAGATACGGATCTCGTACCACTTTCCGGACCGTGGACACACGCCAATCATCTCATCTAACTTCAAATGACATTCCGACTGCCGAATCGGTCCAATATTACTTATGCAGCAAGGGAATCATTCGTTGTTGTCCAACGAAACTTTCACATCTTCAGTTTTTTAAAAATTTATATCTCTTTTTATTTTTTTTTCAGATTATTCTTTTCACAGTCTATGCAGCTAAATGGAACTGTACTTCTTGGAACTGCTATCTACAAATTTTGTAAGTAGCCGTACAAATCATTTGACTAACAAATATGTTAAACTGACTCAACATAATTCTTCATAATCACTTCAGATCCATCCAAAATTGGAACGCAATGAAACGTCGGCAGGCCGAATTATAAAATTTAATGAAATCCATAAAGAAATCGAGAGGATCTTGTCCCGCTAAATACTCGAGCGAGAAAAATTTCGCGATCACAGTCCCAATTCCTTTTACAGTTTATGCAGTAAAATGGAACTGTTCTTTTTGGAACTGCTACCTAAAAATTTTGTAATTAGCCGTACAATTAATATGACTACCAAATAGGTTAAACTGACTCAAGATAATTCTTCATAATCACTTCAGATCCATCCAAAATTGGAACGCAATGGAACGTCAGCAGGCCGAATTATAAAATTTAATGAAATCCATAAAGAAATCGAGAGGATCTTGTCCCGCTAAATAACCGAGCGAGAAAAATTTCGCGATCACAGTCCCAATTCCTTTTACAGTTTATGCAGTAAAATGGAACTGTTCTTTTTGGAACTGCTACCTAAAAATTTTGTAATTAGCCGTACAATTAATATGACTACCAAATATGTAAAACTGACTCAACATAATTCTTCATAATCACTTCAGATCCACCCAAAATTGGAACGCAATGGAACGTCAGCAGGCCGAATTATAAAATTTAATGAAATCCATAAAGAAATCGAGAGGATCTTGTCCCGCTAAATACTCGAGCGAGAAAAATTTCGCGATCACAGTCCCAATTGAATTGATGACGGCTGTCTCGTCCGTGCGACAAAACGCGGTTCGATGAACCTGCGGGAGTCCCGATGAAAAATCGCCATTTCGCGGAGCCGGGGGTCTCCCGTTGGTTATTAGAGAGGATCGCCCGTTCAAACACGTCCACTCTATTAAGTCGTGTCCCGGTCAATATGAACACGTGCTCGGAAGTAATTTCGATCAAATCGAAACGGAAACGATCGAGGGGCCCTGGCCAAATACTCGCGGCTGACTTTCATACTTAGCCCGGCCGATTAATGTCCTCGCTGCTGGAGATTCCCCGTCCCGGATGGCCTCCCATCCGTTCACGGGAGTGTATCTACATCTGCAGGTGGTGCTTCCGACCGAATTCGACCACGAGCAGCCTTAATGCTGCACCCCAGACGACGCTGCACCGTGTTGCAATTCTCGCCGTCCCCACCGCCGCCGCCTCCGCGCCGCTGCACACAACCGCCGCCGGTGCACACGTCGACCTGCACACCTTATCCGGCGTCGATATTTCGCTCGGGATCCGTGACCGCCAATGTTTATTTCATGGGCAGGATTTAAACCGTTTGACAAGGAACCGACCCCGTAGACTGCTGAAACACCGACCCAGGTAGACTGTGTAGACTACGGCCGAATTATCTCGGACTCCGGCTTCGAAACGTCTCCATTGTTCTGGGTGATGCGAATCGGAAAATTTCGAAAGAGAAGTGCTCGAGAAAATAACTGTACCGAATAAATCTCAATACTAATATTCAAATTTAGTCCCCATTAAGAAAGAGACATTTTTTGGAGAAGAAAATAAAAATGTCTGACCTCTATAACTGGTCAATTCTACTTATTCGCGTTACGTATTTAGCTCCATTTCTTCTGGTATTAAAGGTAGAATGAGAGGCACTGCAGGAATACAATTTATGGATATAATTGATTAAGAATCTCGTGAGCGTCTGATCAAAATCGCAGTATTCCACTTGCCCCTAAAGAACATGCCACACCTGTCTGGCCAATCGAAAAGCGTTCTACGTTAAAATACTCATACTGCAATTTTCACTCTCCCTAACTCTCCTAAACGAATCTAATAACCGTACACTCTACGTCTGACTTAAGGCGTTCCCATTCTACACAGCCACATATTGACGATCTTAGCCGACAACAGATCAGATTCTACAGACCCGACAATCGGAAACTTCTGCGCTCAGCAGACCGCAAACCGGTTCGATTCCACTGGTCGAACTACATACGGGTCTGGCAAACACAGACATTTTCTACTTGCCGAACAGAATCAGCGTAAATATCGAGAGGGAATATGTCGGTGGTCGAATTTTATACTGCGGTTTGGCGTGAAATCGCGCCGCGGACGGAACGTATAAACATGGATCCGTGACGCATTATAGCGATCGAGAGACGGCTAACTGCGCGGCGATGGTTAGATCGTTACGGAGTTTCGAACGCGGCCGCATCGGCATATGTTTCAATTTGCGCGAGCCCCCAATTCGAAAGCGAGCCTTCGGCAGCGGCCCGGGGGGTAATGAAAATTCGCGGCGTTGTTCCGCCGGGGTCCCGGTTAATAGAAAACCCGTGATAATAAAGTACAATAAATACGCAAATTGCCGGGAAATATTATGGGAACGCGCGTGTAACGCAGTCGGCCTGGCGGGCGGCGGCTGCCACGCCGAAATGTGTCCCCGAGAAAATTACGAGATAATTCCGTGCGTCACGGGCGCGCGTCTGCGATGAATAAGAGTGCCGATGCTCGGACAAGATAGCGGCCCGCTTTGCAACTAAATTCACCGGCAGACGTGACAACGTTGCAATAAAATATCACAATCGCCGGAGATTACGATAAGAGGCCGACCCACGTTCCGTGCCCACCCGCGTATGCACGGAATAATGCCCGTGTAGATCGCGATTCATCATAACACGATAAGTTCTACCGAAGGAACGACTACACGGCTTTTGTTACAATAATTCGCTGCTGTTTCCAGCCGGCTAATTGATGGTCAGCGGAGTTTGGAACTTTATACGAGCGAGGCGAACTTTTAACAGACTTTTAATAGGGGTGGTTCTGGAACATGTCATTTCCGTGGGCTGCTGAAGTTCTGGACGTTCTTTTTTAGTTGTTCCTGTTGATTTTAACTCTGTGTAGAATTTTTGTGTTCGGTGCTAAATATTTTAAACATTTGATTAAACTGTTACAGAGTTATTTGAGATTTTCTCAAACACGAAATAATAAGAAATTAGTCAATGATATACGATGTTTGCAAAAATATTGTCCAGTGACACTTTCAGATTTAATCTTTGCTGAACAAAACGTTAGGCAATTAATGGACTATCGCGATCGTCTTATCTATTATACAATAAATCATGATTAGTGTACTACACAAGGCCCTGTACGAAAGTTTACTAGCTATTAAACGAAAGCCCCAAATTAGCCATTCCCTTCGACTAGACTCGATAGCAGTATATCATAGAGGATTATCCTGCTCGCTCCATTTATAGTCATCCACACCACGCTTGGCTAATTGTCACTAACACTTCAGCTCATTAACACTCGACGCAACATTGATATTTTTATTGAAAAGCATAAAAGTCGATTAAATAATCGACGATGTACAAAACGTTTGAATATCAATTTTTAATATTTCCATCAACAAATGGTTACAGGGGCTATTCAATGTACTTCTTTAAGTACAGCTTCAATAACAATTTCGAACATCAAATGGACCACTGTAGTCATGTTATCCGTTATCCAATATGGTGTTATATTCTGCAAGAACCAACAACAACGCTAAAGCCCCAAAATTAGCCATTCCGCTCGATTTACACTCAATAGCGTAACATCATAAAGGGGCTATCCTCGGGGCGCCATTTATAGTCATCTCTGCGTCTCAAGTATCCACCCGAAACGACTCAGATTGGGGGGAATGGCCTTGAGCAGGAGTTCTTGTCAGCAACGTAATAATTTTAGACTGGAATTTCAAGTACCCTTGACTTAAATTTTTAACAATTTGTATATCATCATTCTCAATCGTTACCCAATAAACTATCCTGCAAAAATCAATGGCTCAGATGAAGCTTCAAAAAATAATTGTATTCCTCTAGATCATTGTCACCACCACTCCCTTCGCGAAGCTTCATTTAACTAAGTCTCAATTTTGTTATATTCCAGTGTATTCTACATAGTATGTTCTAGCATATTCTAGTATATTCCAGAATATTCTAGTTTTTTCTACTGTAGCCATGCGTATTCTAGTGTATTCTAATACATTACAGTACATTCTAGTATATTCTATTGTTTTCAGCTGTAGTCATGTAAATTTTAATGTTCTAATATATTACAGTACATTCTAGTATATTCTAGTATATTCTAGTATTTTCTACTGTAGTCATATGTACTCTAGTGTATTCTAATATATTCGAGTATATTCTAGTGTATTCCAGAATATTCTAGTGTTTTCTACTGTAGTCATGTGTATTCTGGTGTATTTTAATGTATTACAGTACATTCTAGTATATTCTAGTATATTCCAGTATTTTCTACTGTAGTCATGTGTATTCTGGTGTATTCTAATACATTACAGTACGTTCTAGTATATTCTAGAATATTCTAGTCTTTTCTACTGTAGTCACGTGTATTTTAGTGTATTAAAACATATTCGAGTATATTCTCGGATTTTCTGGTAAATTCTAGTTTACCATAAATCCGCACACTTCTCAAATGCAGCAAGTGCAGTCATGATCAGAAAATCGTGTAGAAACATCCCCACTCCATGGAACATTGAACTGTAAGTGACTCGGGGTGAGAGAAACGACCTTGAACAGCCTTTCCTTCCTGTTCCCGGCAATAGTTGAAATTCGACAGGCAAACTTGGTTGCATTTCGCACGGTACGAGCACCACCGAACACAGTTGCACAGCAATTACAATCTGTTCGCGAGTCCCATTCCCAAGGAGACCGTGCCCGGGGAACAGAGCTGTAAAAATCGAGAGCTGGTTGTAAAGCGAGCCGCCTCTCAATTCTGTTTGCCACCCCGAGTAATTAAACTTCGATCGTCCTTTAACGATCGGCCGGCTGCCCGGTATCGGCAAGTTCTCAATCTAATCTACGAACTTGCCGCGATCGATATCGGCGTCCGCTAGCCACTCTTTAATACTTCCGGCACCGAAGAAGCGATACTTTGTAATTACTATCATTCGACGCGGACCGGAAGCGTTTCGCAACGCGAGAAATTCGCGACAACGTCCTGTCGATCGTTCTCGCCATTCCATTTCCTTTTTTCATTCGTTTTCTCTCTTTTCCGCTCTCTCTCTCTTTCTTCCTCTTTTTTGTACATTTTTCTGCCTCGCTCGTGGATTGGCCCTGATGAAACTAGAGATGGGATTAGCTTGAATAGCTGCAGCAGCTGACCAAAAAATTAGGACCACAATTTAAAACGTTTTTCCTGTCTTCGAGAATGTCTTCAGACCTGAACAATTCACTTGCTAATTTTATACGCCCGTTAACCCATTTGCGTCAAGAGGAAGAATGAAGAAGAACATCCTTGGCACTAATTTCTTTCACTAAATTTAAATATTCTATATTTTATTTCTTACGGTATTCCTTTTCTATATTTTCTTTTCTTTATTCTGTATTTTATTTAACATTTCTACAAGCGAAAAGGAATTTAATGTTTCAGTTACTTTGTACTTGTCACGCAGGTGGTTGTGTGCAGTGTACGGATTTGATGCGTTCACTAGAAAAACGAGGAGAAAATTAGAAAGATTAGAAGAATGGAGAATGAAGAAATAAATGATTAAGAAGTATAAATGTCTAGGTAGCTCCCGAAGCTTGAAATTAGTGCATTTATTTTGCATGAAAATCCGCAATCTGCTTACAAGGATCATTTAAAATATTCCTCTCAAGAAAATCGACGTTGCTTGATCCCGTTTCTGGAAACCGCGAAAAGTGTTGCATAAATAACGATCAGTGATTGAGGGGTAGTACCTTCGCTCCGGCGTAAAATTGCGTAACGAATCGCTAGTAATATTAATTGTTCGTTTCATGCTCGCGCGAGCCCTCTGCGAGGTATTAATTACCGCGGTGCTGGTGATTTTCGTTCTCTTTGCCGGCGATTGTGCCGGCATCGGAGGGCGCGAGCAAGCAAAACTTGCGTTTAAAAATTCACTTTGCCGGTTTGTTAAATCGCCGGGGCGAAAATGGATTATAATTACAACCGGGATTTCAGATCCTCCCGTGGGAAATCGAGATCGAGAAGGCGATAACGTGATCGCGAATACGCGAACACGCGCGAGTAGTTTACGCGAAAACACCGCGTTGAACGGTAACCCGTCGCGAAAAACTGCCGCTCAAAGGCTTTTCACAATGTTCGAGTTTACTTTGTACACCGTGCCTGTAAATAAAACTATTTTTTCCGCGTTTATACGAACGCTTTCGTCGGAAAGATATCCTGCGAAACTCTGCTCCGCAGCGTTCCGAAATATTTCTGCGAACGCTTTATGGTTTAATCGACCGTTATCATTTTCATCGTCTGGTCGACGTATACCGGGTGAGTCACCAAAAATCTTTGTTGTTTTCGAAGATATCGTGTCATTTTTTTTAGAGATATAAACCACCCTTTTTAAAACACCTACAACGATAGTCATTTTCATTACGAATTCAGTGACTATAATTGCTCAAGGTCATTCAAGGTTAATATACTGGAATATATTTTAATGTGCTAGAAAAATTGTATAAAATTAAAAAAATGAAAATAAAATTCAGGTAGATCTGCTGATCAGTTGACAATCTTCCAAGGTTTCCACTGTGCAGAAGGTGTTCCAAAAATTATTGACGCTGCCAATAACAGCCACTGGACATTTTAAAAACTGAAACGGCTTAAAATCGAATAACAGTAATCATTTTGCAAGGACAGAGTCCGTGTTTCTCGATTGGCAAAACGCTCGAATAACAAGAGGAACGCCGGCAGTAACGGAAGCAACGGGGCGAACGGCAGGAATTAATCACGTGAGAAACAGCCCCCGGAGTATTTACTTTGTGAAACACACATTCATTTCATTGTATAGCGGAGGGAAGTCGCAGCTTAATTAGCTCTTTACCTTTGTTTCGGCTCGACCGCGGCACTCTTTCGCTCGCTATTTTTACGAGCCCCGGTGTCTTTATACGTCTTGTCGTTAACTGCCCCCATAAAACTACCCTCTTCCCCGGATTTATGGGCCAATGGATGTCCCTCGGCGTTTTTACTATCTGCCCGGCGATCCCCTACAGATCAACGGAGAAAGATTGATAAATAACTGGTAAGTAAGTAGGGCTCGAGATTTCTCGCGTGACTTTCCTACGCGATAATCGGGGGATTTTTCTGCGGGATCGGATTAAATATTTAAGACCCTAGCGTGGAGAACAACATAAAGCAGTTGCGATCCCAATCAATTTAATGGGCGAGAAAAAATGTCCCCTAGCACCGAGTAAAAAGTTGATACGATTTTTGTGTATTATACCAAAGTTGACCTTCGGTGGTAGCTTTTCTATATTAAGATTGCGACGCGTGTCGGTGTTAAATTAATTTATATATTTTTAGCTGTAGCATATTATGATTAAAAATGCACTGTTGGGTTCACAGGGAGTTCAAATAAAAATTGTAGGACTTTCAGATAAAAATTAAAAATTTTATTTCTGTAAAGAAATTTCTTTCTGTCAACAAATCTGTGGGACACTGTAATTGATGAAGAATGTGCAGAGAAAAAATTAAAAGGAAGAAATCGGAAGGTTGACTAACGTAATGAATTACTAAAAAATTATTCGAATTATACTTATTAAATTTGCATTTTTCTAGAAGACATTAGGAAGCAAATATTTACTGGTTTCAGTGAATAATATATACAATAAATCAGACCAGCTAATCGTTATCGGATTCCGCATTTTACGAGAATTCCTCCATTTTTACGAGCAATAAATGCATGAAGATGCACAGTATACTGATAGTCGCTTTCCCCTAGAGCCTTATAGTCGTCCAAAATACACGGAACAGAACACAAACGCGGATAATTGAATTTACTGATTTTCTAAGCACATTGTCATTATCACTCCGACTACAGGGCGGAAATATTAAAAAGCAATGCTTTCAAATGTTATCGCTAATCTCCAATATTATATTCTAATATCGTCCATTAAAAAGTGGATAAAATCGCCAGATAATAATCCTGGAAAATTTATTACGTTCCATTATTCGGCGCAGTGTCCATCCTGATAACTTCATTAAACATTAAATAAATATTTTTCATCGATGGGCACCGTTCGACGGGGAACGAGCGAAAATATTTTCACTTCGAGGGGCGTATTAATTCTTAAAATATCATAGATTGTCGAACCGAACTGTCTTTCTTTGACTCGGTGAATCCACGATGGGAGGAAAAAACTTATTGGATTTCTCCGGAAATTCCGTCATTTCTTATGCCTCCTGTTTCATTTTGTCGTGAAGCGTTTGTTTTAATGCGAGAATAACATTTGCTTAACGCGCTCGTAACTGCGAATTTTAGTATTCTGTTTATTAGCAATGCAAGACCAGGTGCAAAATAAACATTTTTTACTATTTACCGCAAGAGAGGAGTCACTTAGGAATTTTTATTTTTCTTCAATAATTCTGGTAGATTGAAAATAATATATTCATACTTTCACTGGTTATCTATTGAGAACTGAATTCAAAGAGAAATGTATTTCCACCCTTAGCAGTCAAGATACATGGACAAAAAATAGAGGTGTGTCCATCCAAAGTTTTAGTAATTTTTTAATAATACGTATGCAAAGAAATAAATTTGTTGAATAATTCCTCACGGGTGCACCTTTACAATTTCGACAAACATAGATCAGGAATATTAAAACCCGTCATTTTGCGAGTCCCGTAAACCTAGTTCAATTTGGTGAATTAATTTTCCTAATAGGTGCAGAAAATCCGGAGTCTGCAATCGAGCATCCGTCGCGCAAACACGCCGGGCATTTTCAGTAGAAATCTTTCTCAAGCGATTTCAAGAGACCAGAAAATATCGAGTCGGCTAATTGTTAATTTCCGTCAGTATTTCGAAAGCTTTTCCAGCAGCGAAGGTTCTCGCTGGCATTTTTCAGCGATACCGTTCCCGTCTGAGACAATGGGGGTAAAAGCGAGAAGGGGACGCTCGTGCTTGTCGATATTCCGTCGGCGTCGAGTCGACAACTCGATTACCAGACGTTATGCCAGGCAAAATAAAATTAACATACTCGCTCCGGGGAACGGAGCGAGGCGCTTCGTGACAAAAGTCGCGTGCGCGAACACCGTCGCGTCGCGTTGTGTGTGTAAAGGTGTTCGTTGAGCACGTGTGCGTTTGTGCGTGTGTGTGTGTCGTACAATGAAAGATTTCCCTTACTGGATCTTGTTTGTTCGTCGTTTCACGCGCTATTGGGCGTTATCGAACAATTTCGCAAAACGACGAGCCGCGCGCGCGATCGGCAGACGCGATGAAACTCGCGCGACGACGAACGAATCAAACGGAATTGCTACTTTAGCTGCAGTTACGCCACTCGCGAGGAAACCAGGCTCGATATTGCCACCGGTACAGTGACCGCGGCGAAGGTCACCACGTGATTCCGATCCTACGTGGAAAATTTATGGTTTCTCCCGAACGAAATGGCTAGGAAGCTCCCAGGAAAATTAGTTTATTGTTGCTACATGGCCAATTAGCCGAGACTTGACCCGAACATGTATTTTTGATAATACAACACGAAAATTTGTTTGTCTGTTGCATTTATTGTTCCTTTTTTAATGGGTTTTAGAATGTTAGAATTTGGAACAAAGTTTAGAATTTTATTGGTTCTAGAACCAAGAGTATGTCTCTATTATTAATGAAACATTTTATTTCTGTGCGGAGGATTGGTTGATTTAGTAAGTAGAGTAAGTCAGTATTTGGTCAGACAACCGGCAGAAGCTCCTATTTGATTGGAAGTTCGACGAAACTTTTGGTCAAATGATATTTCGATATTTATGATTATTTGGTTTACTAAGTAGACTATACCTGTGCTTGGCCAGACACGATGAACAGGCGTGTGGTCGGACAAATAATATAGGACCTATCTGTGGTCGCAGAAGTCGATAAATTTTCGTCAAACACATGGGACACGGTTTATTGTTAGTCGGGTTAGTAGAATAGAACCATTGTTTGTCAGACTAGTAGAACAGACGAGTCTCCTGGTTGACAAATAAAGTGAAAACAAGTGGAATAATCCAACTCTGTATCTAAAACTTCTGCTTATCGCTTCGATTTATCGATCCGTAAATGGAAAAAGTAGAGTGCAATTCATTTTTGATCAGACAATTGCGGGGGTTTCTTAGAAAACAAGTGGAACAGTAGGGGATTAGTCAGACATACGTATAAGTTCCTTACGGAGCACGTAGAAAACACTGAATTTGGTCAGACGGGGATTACAAGGGGTTATAATCATTAGGCTGTAAATTTATATACCTTACAAGTTCATCACATAATATAGTTTATTACAACTGTAAAAATAATATTAAAATCTATTTTTGTAATGATTTTCTTAGAATCGTTATAACTTTTGACTAAATCGATAAATTCTCTTTAAAAAAATACTGCATACTCTCGAAGTATGCAGTAAAACACCTGCAAAATTTTAAATTTATACTCTTAATAATTCCCTTGAAAAAATTCCCAAACAACGCCTATATTGTTACTACGGAGACATTTTGAGCTCCAGTCTAAATTGATGCAGTGTGTTGGATAGACAGTTTTGGTAAGAACATTTTGGACAGAGGAGGAGCGATTGAATCAGGATCATTGTCAGAGAATCTTTCACTCGGTTCGTTCTGTTGCTTCCGTCACCTCCGCCACGAGTATCGAACAACACAGCTTCTGTTGAGTATCCTTTTCCACTCGGGCGAGTGTTAGCTGTGTAAAGTACACTTTCGAAGATAAGGTAACATCAAGGAAATCTACCACTTCGACGGTTAAAGTAAATAAAACGCTGATGGCGAGCGTATCGGGCGCAGAGCCCGCGCTGGAAACTCGCGCGTTGAGGCTGCACATAGGTCAGACGTATGCGCGTGGAAATGGGAATCTATACCGCCGTTCGAAACCCCGTGCTGCCTGCTCTGCGTTACGTTTACTGTCTAGTATTACTAAAAGGGTACCTTGTTATTTTACTATGTTATAACAAAATTCCCGTAAACTTACCGCCTGCAACGTATATTCATCCTTCTGTCGATTTTCAACGATCGTTTCTATCCTCCTATTAGACGTTCCTACTTTCAGAATTTTCCGATTGAAAAATATGGAAAAATTATTTAAAGATTTACGGTAATCATTTTACCAAAATATTGACTGACATCTATTACAGGAGTAAAGCAATTGATTCAATAAATTCGTACAATCCTTATGTATGTAATAGTTATACAAAAAAAAAATTCAAGTTTTTATTCATAAAATAATGTCAGTGAAAGAATTTTATAATGGGGCCCAATTCCCAAGGCACGAAAATAATTTCTCCTGCAATTTAAAACGATTAATGAATAAGTTGAAAGATATCTAATACGATATATATTAATAATAAGATATTTAATGAGTTCATAAATATTAGTAGATCGCGAAGCCCTAAATGGGTAGAAATTGCGACTCCCGAGAAAGTCCTCGTTCTACCATAATTAATTCCAGTTTCCTCGTCTATGGGGTCTGAAGGGGTTAAAGATGCAATTTTCGCCGGGTTTTCATGAAAACGGAACACGCCCGGCGACGATAATAAGCAAAAAGAAGCCCACGCAACGAGTGCAACAGGAAACGCGAATTAATTCGGGGAAATTAATGCTCCGCGGAGTTCAGGTACGTATATAATAACTTAATAACTCGAAGAGTGTCGCAATTACGTAAACGACGAGTGTGTTCGCTCCCCTCGGTGCTCCGGGATGCTCGCTAATGAATGTTTGCCAAGTAATTCGCGGTATCGAGGCGCGTCTGGAGAACGGACACGCAGAATTCAAAAGTTTGAAGGAGCTACCCGGGGCAACGGGTACGAGTGGATACGACTTAGTACTTCATCATCAAGTTACGAGAGGCCACACAATTATTTTCCTCGGCCTCGCACCCTTGGAAATTCAATTTTCATAGCGGGAGCGTTACCCGTCAAAATCACTGAAAATCGCACGTCTTTACGCACGCGTAAATTTTGAACTGCTGATCCCCTACTATTAAAACTTGGATTTTCGGCATTTTCTCGGCAAAATCTCCAGGACTACATAGAAAAAAGTTAAAAATTTCTGGTTTCCTGAAGTAAAGTTTAGCGCGATTTTCATTTAAAATAGCATAAAATTGTTAGAAAAAATGCGGAAAAAATTGTTTGAACTACGCGGGGTCATTGGACCGTTCCAAACGAGAAAAGCTGTATTTAATAACAAAAAGGAGGCTTCAAAAAACAGTTGAGTGACGTCAAAGTAGAGAGTTCGCTGCGTAAAATGAGCGAAGGTAAGACAGGGAACAGGAGAAAGGAATAAAAATATTTTTGTTTATATTGTTGGAGGGGAATATTGAATCGAGTTATATTGGCATGGCTGAATTATAAAAACTTGAAATTTCACTTGCGTCAACAATATTCGAGAAGCAACGTCACAGGATGTTCTTGCGCGTCGGCCCAGTTCCGCGAACGGCCAGCTCCAATCTCATTTACAAATGGACCGGTCATCTCGCGCCATTTCTGTAATATACTTAACCGCCGGACGAGATTGCACGCTCATTCTCGGTCCACGTGAACAATCCGCTGCCTCCCAATCTGATGCTGCCTGTCCATTTCGATCCACTAAACTGTCCGCAGATCGGTTTTTTCACGAGTCGGCGAGCACGCGACCGCCGGGATCGTTGAACCTGTTCGCCTCGGATTTTCGTGAAGACGTAAGAACGAGCTGGAGCCGTTCTACTCATTCTGGTGCATACACTCATTGCAACAAAAAATTAACACTCATTTAAAAACATTTCTTACAAAAAAGATATTTTGTTCAAAGCTCACGAGATCAGATCATTCTGGAACTTTACACACTGGAATGCCTTGACAGAAAATTGTCATTTTTACGGAACGTAAGCACAGTACTGTATCTACTCGATATATGTCCAAAACACGGGTCTAGCCAGAGACATATATCGGCTAGGAGAAATTATTCTTTGATCCACACCGAACGTAGGTTTCGGTTCGTAGGGCCTCACGGGGCATACCCCGCGACAGTGGGGATAGTTCTGGGACTTTTATCGGCTAGGCATTTGGGACATATATCGAGTAAACACTGTACTATGAAGTACTTGTCTGGCAAGTTTGAGTTCGATCCAATGTTTTTTTTATCAGAAGTTATGAATTTTTATATATGAATCGGGAGCCTAGGAAACATTTACAAATTATGTTTCTATTTATATTAAATTTTCTTTGTTAAGTATGGTACTGACAAGCTTTATGAAAAAATACTGGAAAGTAAGAAAATGGCAGCGTGTCGAAGAAGTAGCTGTGCGTTTTAAAAGGAAATCCACTTTCTTCCTTTGCAAGTGAAAAATAGGGAGTCGGATTAAAAAGGCGCTTCGTTAACAGACGCGGAATTTTATTAGAAACCCGCATGTAAAATTCGAAGTTAATTAGTCAAAGGTAGCGTCACTGTGCAGCTCCGCCGTAAAAAGAAAAGTCGTTCCGAGACAAACGCGTTTAAAGTTTTGACTTTAACAACCGAGGCACGGAGATCGTTCCTTTCAAAATGCTGTAACTTTGTCAATCTTACGAATTTATATTCCGAGCTCGTTTTACAATATTTGTCAAACTGTAAATAAATGTAGCAAATAGATTTCTTGAACGAAACTTCATTCAGCATTTGAAATTCTTCTTTTGATTCAGAGGACAATAGTTCTAAATCGTATTACTTGATTGTTTATGCAGAAAACAAAGTTCCTGTCACAATTATTATGTTCGACTACATGCCTACCGTTGTAATTGATTTGACAAACAACGAACAACGAAACAACGTTGGCAACGTTTCGTTTTCCAGAACAACGAATAAATTCATTTCGCAGAACAAAAACTGCCCTCGTTACTGCAAACGGATTCTTGTGTACCAGCCCTTATCTCAGATTAAGCCGTAATAAGCGAATCCATGGCAGTAATTACAGCGAAAGTTTACGCAAATTCCGATGGTCATGTTTCGTTAAACAAACTTCCGACTCGCGGAAAAATACGTTTCGTTTGTCAGGAGGTACTCGCCGGTATGAAATAAAATTCCCGTTACTGCTTAGCGCGATTTTCATTCCAGTGTGAATTTTAAACGCTCTTGTTTATTATAAACGAATGGAATGAGCTAATCTAGTAATTACAGTGTACTGTGACGGAGAACGGCAGTCGGTACGATGGGGAACATATAATGCGGTGCGCACGCCACAATCAGTATTTGTCCCAAGTAGAATGAGCCGGCTATGGTCAGACGCGTTAGCCAGCCGTTTGAGAAGCATGCGTGCCCGACGAACTCACAAATTGCATTTCCCGGCAAACGGAGCAACCAACGAAAAATTTTATTCTACCCGTTCTGTTTCCGCGTGCTGAGCCTTGTTTTCGTTTGTCACGCGAATCACCAACCACGCCGCTATCGTGTTCTACTTCATCTTTGACTCTAACTAACTCGTTTGAAACTTTGACCACCAAATTAAAGTTAACAGTAACGTCGCGGGGATCGGATACCGTTTTATACACGTCACTGACGAGGCAGCAACCATACAAATCCCACAAAAGTAATTTAAGTCAATTTGTTTGTTAAATGGACTGGTGGATCTTTGTCTTGTCATTTAATTTTTGATTTCGTGCTTGTGAACGTAACTGTTCGAATTCTGGGTATATTTTCACGCCGAGTATCAAACTCGTGAATTTAGTCAATTACTGTAACAAAATGTAATAATTTCAATAACTCTAGAGCTAGTGCTTTCCAAAATATGTAAAAACAAATTTATACAGAAAGTTATGATCGGTTCTGAACATAAGGAAAATAAAGTTGCTCTTTGACGCCGCTAGTCATGTTATTCGACCGAATATTGTTACACACTTTGAGATCACATTATAAAACATATTGTTATAAGTAGACGGATTTGAAGAAGATAATAATAATACTTTTATAAAATACGAAATTGTGAAGATATTAGAAAATTAAGAGCACTATCACTCTATTGTGAGCTTACAAAAATTATTCAGAGAAACAGTACATTTTTATATAGTTTCTGTTCCTAATAATTGACGCGGGAAATTTTGCATAAAAATCCTCCGTCTAATTAGAAGGGAACGAGCTTGATTTTCCAAACCGTCACGCGATCCGTATCGACGTTACTCTAGTTCGCATTATTAGATCGAATATCGTTAGACGGTTAAATGATATTCGTGCTAATTAACAGATTCCACGGGTTTAGTATAGGCGGGTCGCAAATTTTGCATCGCCGGCCCGGCGTTATAGTCATGGATAGGTGGCGTAAACACGCGGAACGATTACAATAATCCTAACCAATTACGGGACACGGCCTCGGTTCGATTATCCGAATCGCATGAAAGCCGCAGGAAAGGTTGCCGCACAGGCGCGTCACGTATCCACCTGCTTCCGATTCCAATCTTATCAAACCGGACGAGCCGCATGAACGAGAGATTTCGATTCGCGCCGCGAAATTGACCGGCTGCCCGTGTAACCGTGGCCAGTTACACTATCGCGTGGTATAGTTGTCGGGTAATAGAGCGGCTCCATGGCCAGCTTGTTCGTGGTAGAGCGTGAGCCCTCATTACCTCGAAGATTCGTCCGAAACCATCACCGAACCAGGAAAAAGTAGCGAAAATAATTGGAGTGGCCAATTACACGCTGTTTACCCTCTACTCAAAGTACAGCGAGAGAGCATCGACGCGTTTAGATCTCCGGGGATGACGAGGAGGGCGTTGACCTACGTGGACATAGTTTCGACCAATTACAGCTTTCGTTTACTCGATATGTGTCCAAAACACGGGTCTAGCCAGTGACATATATCGGCCAGGAGATACTATTCTTTGATCCTCGCCGAACGTAGAAACGCCTAATGGAGTATACCCAGCGGCAGTGGGGATAGCTCTTGGACTCTTATCGGCGAGGCATTTCGGACATATACAGAGTAAACACTGTACAGCAGGATGGACAGCTTCTCTTCTAAATGTATATTACAATTCAAAACATTTCCTACTGTACATTACTAAATGATTTTGTGTTTAATAACGACACAATTCTGTGAATACTGACAATTGTTTAAATAACGAGACTCGATAAAATACACTCAAACAAATATTAACGAAGATATTCTGCATAAAATGAAATTTTCGAGTAAAATTGGCCGCCGAGTGCGAAGAGCTGACTTGGCATCGTATACGTGTCCTTGAGAAGAACGTGCAAGTAACGAATTACGAAACGAATCGCTACGAATAAATCCGAGGGAAATTAATACTTTGCGGCATGAAATGGATAAAATACACGTTTGATATCGTAAGTGACGAATATTACCGCAACGACAGAGGCACCGGAGAATTCTAAATAACGTGCACTTAAATAATGATCGTTAACCGGCCGCACCCGTTTTCAAATTCGCCGGCCGGCCGATCGAAGCCAGTCGGGGCATTAGGGTCGACGATAATCGTTTCGCGAAACAATTATCATAAACCGCGAGCCCGATGCAAATGAAATAATAATTGTCTCCTATTTTTCTTGCGGAGGCGCTCTGGCCCTCGGCCCTCGCCCATAGTCAAATGATCGGAGTCAAAGTTTACGGGGGCGCACCGTTGAAATAGTTCGCGGCGCTGCTGGAGGAGAGCCCGTTCTGTCCGGCGGCGTGATTGACGCTGATACGCGGGCCAATTTCCATCGTGCGTCGAAATTCCGATCGCATTACGCGTCTCTCTCTTGTCGATATTAATTCGTCGGAATCGGACGGCGATCGGCTGGCGTTAATGGTGATAACTGGTAACACGATATTGTCCTCGATGCAACGCGACGCGATCGTTCTTCGACTGATATTCGAGGAACGGTGTGCCGATGAATTTATTGGAAAAATATCGCCGATCCCGACCATTGTAGTCGGGCACCGCCGCACCGCCGCTCGGGTTATTGACAAATTCGAACTTTGACGAACTGTCAAAATGTTCGACGCGCATGACGGCATACCGGCCGTCCCGGCGAGCTTCGCGAATAATTTAATGAACATTTTCATGTCGTCGACAATGCGATTATTCTGTTCGACAAATAATTTTTGTAACGTATCTGCTTGTTTGCCCGGCATAGGTACATTCGGATATTTCGGATTTTGTACAAATAAACTCGCGTGAAAATGGGAAGAGTATTACATTCGACACTATCTGAACGCAAGCTTGTAAAATTACTAGTGTCCCAGTTTTCAATTTGGAAAAAGATATGTCGTCTGATGAAAATAGTAGATTGTTTAAGAGATGATCCACTTTAATGGCAACATCCATTCTGTTCTTTTTTAATATATTGACGTATATGTTGTAATTTTACACAAGCAATGGCAGAGGAACGAAGCATATAAGTAGAGCTGCACTACCAAAAATTGTCAGTCCTCCTGGAGTTGTCGAGCTGGACGGACTCCCGGGGAGGTTTAAACTCTTCCCGTGCCATTTAGTTCGACGAAATCCGGGCCCAAACGGTAGGGTTCAATGCGCGGTAAACAGACCAGAGTGATGCTCGAAAACAGTTGCAATACTAGCCGAAATGAATATACCTGTGATACAGTCCTTTGTAAATCATTCGACGACTCTGACTCGTGATGTTTACATTTGGCAGATTTTCAGTCCACGAGTCGTACTCGTGATGTTTACGTTTGTGCCAAAATCTTCATCACGAGTCAGATTCGTTAAAGTACACGAAGGGGTTAAGGGGTCCTGGGGTGTGTGACCCTGCTGGCTCTAGGAGGAACCTTCAGGATGGACCCTGGATGGACATCGGAGGATCACTCGACAACTCTCTACCTTCCCTGGACCCTTCACTTCTTCTGAAGCCTCCAGGTTCCCCAGACTCTATTCCCTCCACATCCCCTAGTCCCTGAAACGTTCTTAAGCCCTCCACCTTCGTTCCACCGTTCCTAGTCCGTAGAATTAGTTGCTAATTCCTAGTCCTTAGTCCCCTATCTTCTCGAGTCTCTTTACCTCTTCCCCAGTCCTACCACATTCCCTAGTCCTTCCAACTTCTCCAGTCTTTTCCCTCTACTTTCCCTAGTCCCGAGTCCCCCTACCTACTCTATTCCCCCACTTTGCCTAGGTCCCCACAATTCCTAGTCCCCCTACCTACTCTATTCCCCCACTTTGCCCAGTCCCCCATATTGCCTAGTCCACCACCTTCTCGAGTCCCCCACTTTCTCTATTCCCCCACTTTGCCTAGGTCCCCACAATTCCTAGCCCCCCTACCTACTTTTTTTCCCCACTTTACCTAGTCCCCCACCTTCTCTAGTCCCCCACTTTCTCTATTCCTTCACTTTGCCTAATCCCCACTTTCTCTATTCCCCCACTTTGCCTAGTCCCCCTACCTTCTCTAGTCCCCCACTTTCCCTAGTCCCCCACCTTCTCTATTCCCCCACCTTCACTAGTCCCTCACTCTTGCTAGTCCCCCACCTTTCCTACTCCCCTACCTCGCCTAGTCCCCTCCCTAGTCCCTTGCCTTATCCCCTCCCTAGTTCCTCCCCTATTGCCCAGTCCCATTCCTCCTCCACCCTCTTTCCTCATACCTATCCCCTTCCCTAATCCCTAGACTTCAGTTCGACTTCAGTAGACTGTAGATCGACAACGTTTACATTGTTGAACCCAGCCTGATATTTTTTCACGATAAAAATATGGTCTCACTGGTCGCACATTTTCCGGAATTGCTCCCAAAAATAAAACCGGCTGCCAGTACAAAGTTTCATTATTAACGCCAGCCCGCACTAAATTCATTTGGCAAACACGACGTTGCAAATTTATCGTTCACACGTAACACAACGAAAAATTGTATCAAACCAGCAGCGCGGCGCGATGCAGCGGCGGCGCAAGGGACGAAACCATAAGTTAATACACTATTGCCAGCAGATACAGAAACGCGCATACATTATGCAGAACAGGCGGGGGGCGAACTTCGAGCTTGTAAAGGGACGACGAAGCCGCCTGCAGCGAGACGGTACGCTGCACTTTACAACGTTGGATATCGGCCGGGTAAACTGCAGTTGTTCCGCTATTTCTATTGTCCCCGGTGTTATTTCGAATATGTTTTCGGTCCCGTGGATATCAATATTTTACACGGTGCCGAATATTTGATCGGCACCGAAATAACAGCGGTCGCTCGGTCATTGTTTACAAATGTTTAGATACAGAGAATTCATTACACTCGTCCAACGGAAACCGTTCATCCGGCCGGAATGAAACGGCGGCGTGTCGGTGAAATTTTTAATTAACGCTTTAGGCTTTAGGCTTTTCTTTAGGCCCGTCTTCTCGAAAAGGATTCCTTTGAATTAATCAAATTCATTTAGTTACATGCAAAACGCAACCTGCGGGTTGGTTACCAATTTACGAACTATTGATTACCAAACACATATATTTGCAAGCTCCACAATTCAAAATGCCACCGTTTTGTACATAATCAAGATTTTTTATTTATTTTGACCATAGTCGCATTTATATTGGCAATAGGCCTAGTGACAACGAAATATACTGTATAAAACAATACGTTTCAAGTGATTTTAATTGAAACTTTTAAAAATAAAATGCATGTACTTCAAATTCCCATAAATCTGTGTGCAAAATCCTACTGCAAGAAGTTTGACATTTCTTCGGAAAAGAATTCCTAAAAATTGGTAAAATAAATGGCACTCAAACGCAGAACGGCTTGAACAACCCGATGGATATTCACGGTTCGACGATACGTTTCGCGAACTTTTTGTCTCACCTGTCTCGCGAGCGTGTAATTTGCAATAAGACGCCGGAGGCATCCGATAGAGCCTTTCACGGATCGGTTTCCGCGACCCTTGGCCCCGCGCTAATGAAAATAACGGCGCGTACTTACTTCTATTCACTGAACAGGATAAAACGTCATCGCGACGGTTCGCGCTGGAATTAACGAATCCGGCGATTTAACGACCTAGAATACAGTTTGCTGAATTTTAATTAGTTCCTGCGCGGGCCAATATCAAATCGTCCGCCGCCGCCGCCGCCTCCGCCCGCACGATGGATTCGATAAATTCGGACGGGCCATTCATTACACCGGCTGATCGAAAAAATGCTAATACGCCGACGTTAATCGAAATATCGGCAGTGTTAACTACGGGACATTTTTGTGGCAATTTTTTAACGAGCTTGCCCGTTCATGGTTATAGGCCGAACATCGAATTAGGAACGTGTGATCGAAAAAAATTCGTTCGTTTCTCGTTCAGTTGAACATACGGGTGGGTGCCCTGAATTTGATATCAACGTTACTCCTAATCTCGAGAACATTACTCGCATAACTTTTGAACTATTGATCTCCTACGATTGAAACTTGGATTTCCGGCATTTTCTCGGCTAAATGTACAAGATTACATAGAAAAAGGTTAAAAATTTCTGGTTTCCCGAAGCAAAGTTTAACAGTTACAGACGTTTTTACCATTTTCGAGTGCCCTCAATTCCCCACCTGCCGTGTCTTGTGCAATGATCCTGGAAAAAAATAAATAATGGCTACTGAAATTTGAGGCTTCAAGCTTCAAAACGAGCTTAAGTACACTGCTTTACCATTCTCCATAAGAGAATTATAACAGAATATTGTTATTGAAAATTGGAGAATGTGGAAGTACTTTTTTCGAGCAGAAATTTTCCGCAACAATTGTATGGGGTTTTCGATCACACCTCGTGTATAAATTTCATAGATCCGGGGGAAAAAAGACGGGGGGAACGGATCGGCGGCACGTGGTGTTCGTGCCAAGCTTACCGTTACGTTATCATCGATCTCCTTAGGCGAACGGGAGATTTTTCCTGCTACAAATTACTCGACGCCGGGGCAAATCCCTGATACACTTCTTGCCCGGCCCTGCAACGCTGATTGATAGGGGATCGTGATGGACGGAATAGCAAAGATAACACTGTTTACAACCCGGCCGCTTTAAATTGTAGATAAACCCAATAAATGAGCCCGGCTCGGGCGTCCTGGCCCATTCCTCCTTTCTGCTAACGACTTCCGCCGTGCACTTCCTTATGCAAACACATTCTTTCTCCTTTTATTAACCTTGCAGACGAAGCGCCGCGTTACGAATCGCCAGTCTGCCTGGACAGAATTCAAAATGGCCGATTTCACTGCGTACTTAATGTCAATGGCGCGGCTTGTAATGCAAGTTTTGAAAGTGGGTGGCAACAATGCCCACGCGTGCATAAAATTGGCTGTGGAACAAGGCAAACGTGTCTCATAATTTTATTTTAAAATTGCTTGCACAAAGTATTACGAGGTTGTTTTTGTAGAGTATTTGAAAGTTGACTGTAGAAGTTTTAGTCATGAAATTGGGTGCAACAATGAGCATGAGTGCATACGATTGAGGGCAAGGAAAATGTGTTTTACAATTCTAATTTTGTTGTGATAATGTAGGAATCGAGTAATTATTAAATAATTAATAAGGGACTGAATATTGTTATTAATGTGGAATAATGTTATTCTGAATACTAAAATTGTGTAAATATATTGTTGCTGTGGAACGCGTGGGTACAGAACGGTTGCACATTTTATGCATGCTTTTTGCGTAATTTGTTTTGCATTCATTACACTTAATTCCATTTACGAAAGGACTTCTAAATATAATTACTCACGGCTTCGTTGTATTGACATTTCACCATTGTGCCAATTTCACTCTGGAGACACAAATATACGAAGAATAACAATAATTACGTGTTTCATTAATTGAAGTGTATTTCATATATTCCGTGCTTTAATTTCACAATGATTATACAAACAGTTTTTAATTTCAATCGAATTCTTCGTTTAATTCACTGGCTAATTGTATTCATTGATATTGATACGAATTTAACTCAAACGACAATAAAATAGGGAAATCAAGTCAAAATATTTTTTCAATTTAGCCTAACACTTCTCTGGAAAACATATGGTTTAATATGTCTTCCACGAAGATAAATTTCATGTTGTTCTTCCAGTAATGCATATTATGCATTTATTTCTGTTACGGTGGCAGGGGATATCGAAAGACTTATTCGTAATGGATTTGTTCGCTGCGCTAATGTACGTTGCGAAAAAAAAGGAAAAAAAATGGAGTTACGTTTCGATACCGTGGTGACAATGGATTGGCGTTAGTATCGGACTTGCGAGAGTTTTCTAGGAAAATAACGGCGTTCGACGGTTCACGAACGCCAGAAATAGAATGATCGTAAATCATTGTAAAACGTTTGCCTCGGATCAGATCGATCACACGCTATTCTAATTTTTCTTCCGTTCGACGAAACAATTTCTTGCTGTTTCGCGATAGAAATTCCACTCAAGATGGATTCCAATGTTCCTCCTTAAAGATTTTATTTCAATGTTCCTGCAAATCTTTTTATAAAACAAAGCCTCTCAAAAATTACTTTCAATAATTGGCAGAAAGATTGAATTCGAGCAGAAAATCTGCACCAATTTGTTTAGGATAGAAACTTTTTGAGAAACTAATTTTTTCATCCGAACAAAAATTTTGTGACATAAAAATCTCATTTGAACGAGTATGTTGTTGAAATTTCTTTTGAATAAAAACACCCTTGACAATTAATTTCAGGGACTGTCACGAAAATTTGATTTCAATTTGTATCACATTGTAAATTTCTTCCGAATAAGACCACCCTTGAAAATCAATTTTAGAAGACGACACGAAAAATTCATTTGAACAAATATACTATAAATACTTTTTTTTAAATTAGATAAATCCTCAAAAATCTCATGTAGAAAGTGTCAAAACGATTTGATTTCATGAATGTCACACAGCAAGTTCGTTTTTAAATAAAAATGTCCTCAAAAATGATTATTAACGTTTGTCACAAAATTTGGTTTCCAACAAGATTTTTCCAAAAAGTATATGTCAAACAGAGGCTGTCAGGTTATTTCGTGGAATATGAAATTATATATTTTGCTGCCAACATGTACACCGTGCTGGAATACTTGGTCAGAGTGTTAACCCCTTTTCAACCCCCTGTTCACCCGCTGCACACCTCCCACCGATTCTCCACGGTCCTGTAAAAAGGTTCTGCTTGTCGGGATATTAAAATAGGGGATCCGTGAACCGTGCCCGAACACGCAACGCGGTTTATGAAATTTTCAACTCTCCACGCCATCGAAATCTCGTTCCCTTCCCAGGAGCTTTTTATCGGACGTGTTATTGGAATGGTTTCTTTTGTGCTTGCTTCTCGGGGCCGCGCAGGTTCCTCCGAGAATTACCTGGCTCCTGTGACACGTGATTAACAGAGTTTCGGAAGTTTTTGTGGCATCCGTTCGACGAGCTTCAGTCGTCAAGCATTCCTCGCGGAGCTTCTGTGCTGATTCTATTTTTATTAAATTGGGAATTTTGGAACATTTTTTTTAAATCATAGCTTGCATTGTTGCATCCTTGATTAGGTTGCTGCATGTAAAATGTTACGCATTTTATGGTAGCACTGTTGCAT
The DNA here is from genome assembly GCF_050948215.1 of Halictus rubicundus. NCBI lineage: Eukaryota > Metazoa > Arthropoda > Insecta > Hymenoptera > Halictidae > Halictus > Halictus rubicundus. The sequence continues at coordinate 15,803,985 of NC_135153.1, read as the reverse complement.
AGTGTTTTTGCCAATATGTGCTTTTGTTTTTGCAAATATTCGTAGAACAAGCACAGCTTGTATTGCTGCACCCTTGCTGCACGTAAAATGTTATGTGTTTTATAATTGTCAAATGTTTTTACCAATGTATGGTTTAAATTTTGCAAACATTCGTAGTTATAATTTTTTGTATTAGAGCGATCTTTGTCGGCTTTCAATGGCAGGGAATTCAATATTTTATTGTCTACAGAAAATTGTTTCTGAATTTTTGTCTGTACCATTAACTTCGTGGTGTTGAAATTTTTTTTTAATGTATAGGGTCGACAATGTTTTAGGTTTCTTTTTTTCTTCGTAGCAAGTGGAATGATTCATGTAGTCGTTTGATGGTGGAGAATTGAAGAATTAATTGTGAAGATTAAGGGGAGGTTTAAACGCGGTCGAAACTGGTCGACCAATTAAGAAACAAGTTTTCAACGACGACGGCGGCTAAGGTCGAGCTCATATTTTACTGCAGCATCTATAAAGACCGTGGAAGGGTTAATTTCAGAGCACAAAAAGCCCCTAATGATGCGACTCACGTACTCGGCTTTATTGCGAAAGAAGTCATAAGAAGTCGGAAAACTTGAGATCAGAGCTGTCAGGAAAGTTGCTCGACATCTTTTTCCTGCCCCTTAATCCTACAACTTGCAGCTTCTCCGCTTCTTTGAACAATATATCGCTCGCCAATACCCTATCACTTTATTCGTTTCCGAGCTCTTCATTCTCACCCCAGTTAATTGTATTTTCCTGGTTTCGTCCCGTAACATATTCAGTCCATTGTACTCCCATTTATCCAACACGTGCAAACAATTTTCATTCAGCTTCAATACTTGCATTAATTATAACGACTCACCGGGAAACAAAACCCGAAATAGTCATTTTTGATCGTACCAACAAAAACATTAAGAAAAAATGGTCTGCTCAAAGGGACAAATATTATCAAAAAAATTTTTTCTGCACAGATTTATCTTAGAAATCATCCACATTTTTTTCAATAAGATGCAACATTAAATGATTTTTATTGCTAAAATACCGCAGCTGATAGAAAGTGTGTAATGAAAATTGTAGGGTTCAAACGAAATAATTTTAAAATATTGTTTAGAAGGGTAGGTGTATGATTTGACTTTCTCGTTAGAAATTTAAATGTGTCGTTAAAATACTTTCGAACCAAATCTTAAACGAGCCACCCAGTATGTAGGCTGAATTATAAACGTACGAGAGGTACCCGTATGCTTCAACGTCGTCACTGCACATATATAAATGAACGGTTAATGAGGGTCCGCATAAAAGATCGCGATGTGGTAGACCTTGGGTAACGAACGTGACAGACACAATTGGTATTTAGGATGAGGATGATGAATATTAAAAGAATTAATGTATTGATTTAACTGCTACATCTTTTATTACACTAATTTATGTGTCCGGCGGCCATTTTCAGGTTCAATTACTAGCTCATAGTACCCCGAGCCTGAAAAATGTTCCTTCAATACATTATACCATTCTCGACTCACTATCTCCGCATATTAAAATTGCCCAGTAGATTGCTCCATACAAATTTAAATATTACCAGTTCGCAGCCCCTTACAATAAAAAAATCTTTTCATACCAGTATTGTACAATTTACAACCTACAATTTGTAAAAATTTCATAGTAAAATTGCAGAACACATTGACTCGAACAATAAATTGTTTCGTGTTTATAACACTAATCAATTCGTAGTTTTCTTCGTGTAAAAAAATCTTTTAACACAAGTGTTGTACTATTTATAATTTACAATGTTCCGCAATTGCACGTACAAATCCCAGAATATATTGCCTCGAACAATAAATTACTTTGTATTCACCAATTGTTCTTTTCGCGTAAACATTTGTTTTCAATGCATTACACAATTTACAATGCGCAGTCTGCTAAATATTCAAAGTTGCACAACGTATTGATTCGAACGATTAATAATACAATATTCACGGACACGGGAAATATATTGTTCGATAAATTATTGAAGCCAGAACAACAGCATGAAAGTTTAAACTAATTCCCAATTCCTAGACGCATATTGACAAATTGTTTAAAGATTTAAGCGATCCTCTCCGACTACAAATCTCTAACACTGCAAAACAAAATATTATTCCTATTTACAAATTCGTGAAAAGTCAACGATAAAAATATTCACTGCAACCGGGAAATTCTAATGAAATGTGTAAAAAAAAATTGAAGCTAGCAGCGATGGAACTAAATACAGCGACACGAGGGAGAATAAAAATCCGTTCGAGGAGTGTATAAATATCGGTGTAAGGCAATTGTTGGCACCGACGTTGCAAATGAAATGCAGCGCGACAGGAATTCGCGATAAATAACGGATCGGCTCGAACCGGGGGAATGGTTCTGCGCGACGTGCCGTTAGTTAAGATTTAATGTCGTTAAGTCGTGGTACCGGGTCGGGTAGCAATTAATACGATGATGTTTCGAGGGAAAACAAAGCATATCCACGGAATAGACAATATCCTCGGCACTGCAGCCTCTGTAGCTTACTCATTTCGAGAATTGGTCTTACCGCTGATTAAATGCAGACGACGCCGGTACAAGACGGCAATTACACCCGATTGTCGATTTACGTCGGGCGTTCCGCTGGATTGCGGCGTAAATCGAGTCGCCGGAAAAGGTAATTCAGTCCGCCGGACAAAACTTGTGTCGGCCCACAAAACCGGTGTACTCTGGGAAAAAACTTCGCCGGTTTATATAATTCGGTCAATTTCGCGACAAGAATTGCCCCGGCCGGATTTGTGCGCGATCTGCACCACTGATTCGCTACGAAGACAGCATATACATATATTCACTGAGAATATGGACGAAAGTATTTTTTATGAACGTATTCTTAAAAGCCTGAAAAAATTGGTGCGTCTAATAATGTGGTCGACTGTGTCCGAGAGGAAGGACATTTTTAAAAATATATTCGATTGCGTCTAAGGTGAAGGACATTTTTTGATTTCAGTGGGAAGGATACATTTGAAAATATATTAGAATGTATCTAGTAGCAAGGACATTTTTTCAAAAATAAATTACATTCTCCCTAGTATAAAGGACATCTTGAAAAAATATATTCGATTATATCTAGTACAAAGGACATTTTGAAAAAATATATTACATTGTATCTAGTAGTAAGGACATTTTTAAGAAATAAATTAAACTGTATCTAGTACCAAGGACATCTTGAAAAAATATATTAGATAGTGTCTAGTAGTAAGGACATTTTTAAAAATTGTATTGCATTGCATCTAGTAGGAAGGACATTTTTAAATATATACCAGATCTACCAGAAAGAAGATTTTTAGGAGCACATCAAAATTATGTCTAAAAACGGATATTTTTATAGAAAAAACGATTTGGATTGAAATTGTGTTTTTTTACGAGCAACGTGAAATAAAATAAAGGGAAGCAGGAATGTTTTTCGACTGAATTAGAAATTGAAGTCGCAGAGAATGCTTCATGCTGGGTGCCTTGATATCGGATCACTGTGCCGTCAGACAGTCGAAATGTAAAAATGCCTGCGAGATAGTGTTGAGCCCCGTGATAAGTCAAGCGAAACGATCTCTCGCAATTCCTTGGCAATTCCTGCGAAATGAGACGTGTCTGCAGCCGGCTTATACAATATAAGGCAGAATTAAATCTGGGGGAGCTATATTTTTTCCACGGAGAACGTTATCTCTATTTTCCATTTCCAAATCCTTCTCAACTCACTCTCTCTCTCTCTCCCCCTATCTTCTCCAAGATTTCGTGAGACTACACAGTGTTTCAAACGTGCGCTTGAATCCCAAAAATGAAATTGTAGAAGAGAATAGCAACGATACTTCTACACACATCATCAGAAATAATTTCCTATGTAATCAAAATAGTGATCAAGTTATTAAAGCAGATGAATAGGATTTAAAATTGATATTTTCTAGGGGCTAAAACATTATCTACAGGTTTAAAGAGACCCATAATATATTTTTTAAATTCAGAATTTTTTCCTATCTCTCAGAACACACTGCCAGCTATATTCTTCGCGATTTCCCTTCCTGCAAGTCGAAATTCTTTCCGAGCGAGATTATAAATTACCCCAGCAGGTTATTAGGCACTTATTTAAGATTGTTCCCGGGTGTCCCTGGTCCGAGGGTTAACTGGAACCAAGGTGTCACCCGTTATCTCGCACACGTCCCGAGATGTTCCTGATACACGGCCAGAGTCTTTTACGCGGATCCTGGCCCCGGGCAAATAAATCAACCGATCCTCCCGGGCAAAACGTTCCTGTCGGAAGTTAAAATTAGTCGTCGGGCAAATTGCGCTCCACTCGAAAAGTAATTATATTCGCCGGCTCGCTCGGTTCGAATGGGCTCCACTGTTAGCGCGTCCCGGCATCAAGGCTTGACGTGTGCTGTCTCAAGCCGAGGTCCTTCAGTGACGAACGTTCGCGATACCTTTGTTTGGTTGCTGATACTCAGACGGAACTGTCAGAGCTTAGTGCCGAGACGCAAACCCTAAAATCGCACTCTATTCCATCCTAGACACGATAGGCTCCTCAGCCTTGGCATTAAATTCCATTTTAAACGGAACAATTCCGGTAACTTGCCTCGGATATCCTATACAGATAATTATGTTAAATAAAAATTTTTCGTACCCATTGCAAGACACAATAATTGCTTAGAAGTTTCTTATCCTAACAAGTTAAGAATAGAATTTCAATATTCCCAAAATCTTTTAATATTCCCACTGTTTTATATTTGACCAAATAATTTTTCCATAAAGCCTACAGTCTACCTATTAAAAATTAGTTATCAAATTTGAGACGGATTTTAGATCCCGGAGACGGGATGTTATCAGTGTTAGCAGATCGAGTGACTTGAGGGACAAAAAGTGGGGGAAATGCTATAGTCAGACCCTGAGTGACGTCACGAAGGTATAGTGCAGTCACGATTCGTGCCGAGAGTGGGGATCGTAGATCCTACAGTCCCTACTGCGATCCTACTGGGTACCCCCACTCTTGGTGGAGCAATTCTTGGCCCGTGACGTCATTTGATCCCTTTGAGGGACTATTTATGACACCGCTGGATTTTATAATCGGAAATAGTAAGAAATGAAAAGTTTTTCGTTTCCGTCGCAGAGATCGAAGAGCGAGGATCAAGTCGTCCCACCGACCGGGTCAAAGCGACCCAGCCTTCGCCTCGGTTGGCCCGGAACAGTGATCGAGCGAAATTAGTTCAATTAAACCCAGCTTAGCCGAGTTTTTCGCGTCGGAGTAGACTTCCCATCCGGGTTTTCCGGGCTGGTATTGGGCTGGTTTCGGTCGCGGGATTATAATACCTCACGTCCCGCATCAACTTACGTTGCATTATCGCACCTTCAGCCCGTCCTTCGTCGGAGGATCAACGGTGCTAGGTGAAAAAGAAGCGGATCCGGCCGTACGTGACCTCCCGCCGATAAATTCGCAAAAATAAAGAAAGAAGCGAACAGTCGTCGGCGGGAAGCGAATCAAGACAGATATTTGAAATGCAAATGGGTTTACTTAGCGGAAGACACATAAATCCGCGGGAAATAAATTTCCACCCGGTTCCCCGGTGGAAAAATTAGAGGTTCCCCTCCACCCCCACCACCGCCCCCTTGCAAAGACACGCTGCAAAAACGTTCCTGCGAGTTACACGCACGGTTTCTGTTGTTGCGTTACAGATTTGCCGAGCGTACACAATTTTGTCGCGCAAATACGCCGAGCAAAACCGGCTGCGACGTTTAGGCGATGCTGCGAAGTAACTGGGCTTAGAGCAACGGTGTGCCGATATTTTCCTGGTGCATTTTGCCAGTAGTTTATATAGCTGTTTATTGTAATTTCGTGAAGATTGTCCCCAAATTTTTTCCTTCAAATAAATCTTCTTCGAAACGTCTCTCATTTTCAATGAAAAATATTTTATTTCAATTTTCTACCTTTCTCGTTCAACTTCATTCCAAGATACACATTTAGAAATTCACGCATTGGACTATATTTCACAGGAAATACGCATTTAAAAATACACATAAAACACGTCCAACGGAAATGACATCTTTATAAATATATGTATGAAATTATTAAATTGTGTCTAACGAAGAGGTACATTTAAAAATAAATATACCGAATTATTTTTAGTGGGAGGAATATATAGAGTTACATTTAATAGGAAAAGCATAGTGATGAATGCATTAAGTCTAGAAAAGAAGATATCTTTAGAAATACATAAATTAAATTATTTCTGGTAGGAAGGACACATATAAAAATGTATTGAATCGTGTCCAACAAAGACGTCCACTTAAAAATACACGAGACTATATCGATCAAGCTAGAAATACTGCAATAAAAATGTACGATTAAAGTGTAATGATAAAAGCGTGTTGAAACGACTGTGGCAGACTCGACCATTTTCTCCTCGCCGAGCGGAGCAAGATGGCGTCGGCGAGTGCCCCGATTAGAAGCGTTGCTAACCGGGGAAGAATTCTCGAAAGAGGACATCGTTGCGCTATTCCTGGTTATCCCAGGCGATTCGTTGAATTTTTTTTTTCGCCGAGTGATACAGTCTTTCGCCGTTAACTATTACGGAGAAGACTATGCGGGGGAGAGAAAGAGAGGCTAAGTCGCGTCGAGTGTATCCCGGAAGCGGCGAGCGAACGGACAATTACCGGGTAGAACGTTGATTAAACCTAGCGTGATTTCCCAGGTTCTCTCCCGCAGACAGGCGCATCGGGCGAGTTCTTTTGTGCCGGCGCAGAAAAGAAAGAAGATTCCGCACAGGGTCGAGCGAGCAACGCGCTCGTGCATGATGCACACGTAATACGCACTTACTTGGAAATCGAGCGAGGCCAGATTTCCATTGGTCACGAAACACAAGGAGCAATCGTTCGGAATTAACGCCGGTCTCGCCTTATATTTACCTTCCGCTTGTAATTTCGCTTGCGAACACGACGCGACGCTCGCGAATGTATTTCTTGAAATAACCGAGCGAAGGGAGAACGCGCGTCTCGCGGCGGACGTGAAACGAATATCAACGCTTTGATGGAACACCCCCTGCTGCAGCTGCAATCGCGCTGCGAAAATTCTCCGACGATCGTAACGCCAGCGGACAACCCCCGCGAGCCCGAATATGCTCGGCGACGTTCACTCGGTCAAGACGAGTTAACTCGTCCCTCGCGATTACCCCGATTTCCGGAAACGGTTCGCCTAATTTTTAACTCCTTCCGTCTGCTAACACGTCTACGATATTTCCGTAATTTTTTGAGGTGTTTAGTCCATAGATAAGGATCCTCAAGGGATCCTAAGGGTCCTAAGGATAAGGTTTTAATAGATCCTCCAGTAGCAATAACAATTTTAATCCCCGTCCAGCAACATTAATTAATTGTGTGAATGCAGTCCGTCACTTATTGTATTTATTTTAAAAATTTTGTGTCAATAATAAAAGGCGAAGAAATACAATAGCCTCGTAGGAAGATTTCCCGTTTATTTGAAACGTAATGGACTTGGGAATTTTCGTTCGGTAGAAAAAAGTTTCACGGTATCGGAACACCGTGGAGACAAGAACGAAAGTGTTTTGCGGTATTAAAGACTCAAAAAGATTCCCCGCGAAAGTGGTCGAATCTCTTCCCGCTGTTAAATTCATTTCGGATTTTACGATGATTCCCGGCAAGAATACATTTAACTTCACGACACTGTAAAACCGAGATAAGTTCCCGACCAAACTTCCTTAATCTTCTTGGAACGAAATTTATGATACAGAATTCGTTTTCCTAATATTTCTGGCTTTAAAGTTTACTTTGTACGGTGCGGATGTGACGAACGCAGCTTTCGTCCCCGGAAGGAAGATTTCTGAAGAGACAGTGGCACTCCAAGGGAAATGGGCACGTCATTGGTCAGACGTACAATAGTTTTCCGTGGAATCCGCGGGGCTGAAGTGTGCGTTCTGGGATACTGAGACTCGACGTGAATGGTACTTTAAAATGGCGGACCTCTGTTCGGTTCTTTCGAGTGCTACGTTTCGTATTTGAGCTTCGCTAAACTGAAAATGTGTGTGTGTGTGTGTGTGTGTGTGTGTGTGTGTGTGTGTGTGTGTGTGTGTGTGTGTGTGTGTGTGTGTGTGTGTGTGTGTGTACGGATTTTGCCGGGGCTTATATCTTTACGAAAACGTACGTTTCGCAAAACTGAAAATAAAATAGGATATTATAATTATTTATTATTTATTTATCGCTTTAAACCATATAAGGAATAAAATACGATATTATTGTACTTTATTGTTTCAATCTTGAACATTTTTTACTGAAACAAAATTGATTTCGACGTACTTAAAGGAAAATCATTTTTATTTACAATTACAGTACATAATAATTATACTTTGACCGATGTGCGGATTTTTATGTCATGTAAAAATTGTCCGAGTCATTTCCAACAAATAGAAATTATTTTAGAAGTTATTCGTTCTCTTAATAATTTTTATAAGTCCTGAATTTAATAATTTCATAAGGAGCGTTCATACGTTCATGTAATATTTTCTTTTTAATAATTCTTTGTAGTATTATTTTTTGCCCAGTCCTTTACTCGAGAGAGAAAAGTACGTTATTATATTAAGGGGAATAGGTGCGTCATTGGTCAGACGTACAGTAGTTTCATAAAATCCGCAGTTGGAGCACGTTTTGTTGTACTGAGACTGAAAAAATGGCGAACCTATACTCGATTCTTCGGAGAAGAATTTTATAACGGTGTCTGGTTTTTATAATAAAAATCCTTTAGATTTGATCTCGATGGAAATATTCGTTTAATTGGAACAAGAATAAAATAACGTATGGTGAAATTAACTGGCTATTTGGATTAAATTGTGTTTCTAGCGTGTTCAATGTTTGCGGACGATTCTGCAGAGACGGGCGCAGCATCATTGAATAAACAAAAAGAAACGTCTGCCGGCAGAGATACACGATCAAACACTCTTAAGCGGTTAAGTAAGATTCCACGAGCTCTCCGCTTTCCTTCTATCTTCGTATACTTGACTGCATAATGGTTGTTGGTACATTAGACGACCATTAAAGTTTCACTTCTTTACGGAGCAGTCGCCGAAAAGCCAGTCCGATTATCGTAACAGGAGAATACCACGTTGAATTTTTCGTGTTTGATCGCTTAATGGATCTTCCTCGTTCCGCGGACTCAACAAATCGATTTCCTTTAGAGCAAGCCGGCTATTTTTACAGATTGCAAACCGTTCGGAATGTAATCCTTTACGTACGTGAAATATTCGCGTTAATGTAAACCAGACATTTTCCGTGGAATTTCTTCCTCTACCTAATGCAACATCTTTTTTTTTCTTCATGTTTCCTGATTTTTTAAATCTAAATTCAGTTGTAAGATAATCTTTTGATTCTAGTATTTAAATGTAATTTTTCGAGTTGCGATGTTTGAACTGTGTTCTGAGCAGGTTCTAGTGAATAAAATCGAGGAAAACACAGCTTCTAGCAGACTTGGCGACAGACTTAATTATCGTCTTTATCTAGGAGAAACGTTAATTGAGATAACGAGCTTCTACTTCAATTCTGTTCCATTAATTGGTCATTAGAAACGAGAATTTTCTCGGAAATTTCTAGTCTAATTATCGGTTTGATAAGCTGAAAAAGACAAGCAGTAATAAGTGAGAGCCTTAAAGACTGCGGATTCTTGTGGACAATAAATTGTTTGCGTCAATTCCAACAGGAGCCAAACAGAAATTTTCTTTTATAATAATTTTCCTAAGCTGGGACTTATGCACTGAAATCAAATTGATTTTATGTCTTTACTTAATACATCAATGCATATTTAAAGAGTTTGTGACAATAATGATAATTGTGACAATTCTGAGAAAATATATTCCTATGAATTTTACAAGAGGATAAATTGCATTTATTTATTATTATACAGGGTGTCTGAGCTAAAGAATGCCACCTAATCATCTCTATCTCTAATGGTGCAACAAATATTTATGGCCAAATTGAGATGGTTTCGAGGCAGGAATAGCATAGAAAAAAATTTCTATTTTCCAGTTATTTTTTCATAGATTTCTCGTTAAGGTCGTCTAAGGTCACCGTTATGTTCTATCAGAAAAACTTATATTTTCATTGTATTCGATCTTGTAGCGACTGGAAAAATAGATTCGAATATGTTTGAGACGTGACCTTCAGGTGATCCTGAGCATCAAAAACGTGATAAAATTGTAGGATGAAATAAAAGAGGTATTTAGGTGACCTGAGACACCCTGTACACTAATTTAATTGATGCATTCTATTGAATGATGGTAAGCCTGTTGCTGAAATCGCAACTGCAAATTTTTACCATAAACGCGTGAACTCCGCTTATAAGTTGCACCCAGGTGAATTCAGGCTTCCTGCAGCAACCGGAAACGGTGCGATCATCAGCAGCGAGTTTCACCTTAGCGTTTATGGGCTCGGTCGGCGTCCATTCGAGACGTTCGAGTTGTATTGGTCAGGCTCGCCGCGTAGCCTCGGATATATCGATTTCGTATCAGTTTCCGGTTCTTCCTGGTAAGGGGTACGCGCACGTACGGTTCGGAAAAAGCGGCGCGCGTGCACGCCCGGCGAGCGCAAACACCGGTGCCCGGCGAAAACAAACACGTGTTTGCGCAATCGGTACGGGGAACGCGGGCGCATTGCAGAAACGAGCACGCCCCGTACACAATGTTGTTTCCCGTCGGCGGCGTGGCTTGCGGAATAGCTGCGAGAGCTTCCGCAGGCGCATAACGACGATAAAACAATGCCGAGATAATAGGAGGGCGAACCTCTCTGCCTCGGAGCGTCTTCTTGCCGTCTCTGAATCTCGTCTCTCTTTCTCTCTCTCTCTCGCTCTTCACTCTCTTTTTCCCCCGTGGTGGTTTTCCCGTGGCAACTGTTCGCGAAGGAGGGTGCAAGGATGTGGGTCATTACACCGGGACTGAATTTGTCGAACTCATGCGACACGTCCGAAACCCATTATTAACCCCTCGCGCTGGAACAACGTGTCACGCACGTCGGAAGATTTTTGTCCCCCGGTTGGAAATGACGTGCCCCACAATTTTTCTATTCCCTCACATTTGCCTTGATCCCTAAGTTTAAAATTAAATTATTAGAATTGCTACTTGGATTTTTTTTTTTGAGAACTTGGAACAGTTCGCTGTGCGAGAAAAATCTTTTTCAAAAATTGCAATCGGAAGAGTTGTTATGGCCAAGCATAGAGTGTATTGTTTGTTACTACAAGTGTTGTTTTCTATTTTAAAAATGTACACATTTCTATGAATGCACAAAAATCCGTAGCTTATTTTTTTTTTTTTTTTTGTGGGGATTGACAATTTTTAACAATTTTTTGCGGTTTGATATGTTTACCATTGTTGCAGGTGTGGCGCGGATCTAATCTCGCAAATTATTTGACACATTTCGCGTATGACGTGAAGAAAATGAAATTAATTTTGAGCACGTGGTTGTTCGAAATTATTATACGTGGCCTGATATTCGGAGAATTTATCACTTTTCCGTGACAATAATTTTCGATCATATTTTGCGGGAGGATATATTTAGAGGTGAACGGTAAAATGGCTGGTAAAACGACGTGGTGAATTAATTTTAGCATCGTGGGAGATCATACGGGGAAATTCTTTAGAAAAACCGCAGTATTGGAAACGTTTGGTAAAATTGAATTCCTTTCTGCCCTTCGTTACAGCACCTTTTGTTTTCCCTCTTTCCCTGTCGTCCTCTCGCCCTCTAGTTTTCCTATAATTGTCGAGGGTCTTTAATGAAATCATTGATTACCTTAGCACTTTTATTAATTTCCCTCGCAACGAGTCGGTTTGAATAACCCCCCACCCTCGAAGCTTTTCTTCGCCTATCTCCTCGTCAATGAAAGATGCGGTCCGTTTCAGCACAATGGTAATAATGCTCCGAAAAATGGTATTAACCTAGTATATAGTATTAACCGATATATCTGGTATTTAATTATATCTGTGAAATGAAATCTTGGCAGTAAGGATCGATAAATTAATAAAATATCTACTAGCTTCCCAAAGAATATTCAGACGATCATATTAACCCTTTGCACTCGAAGCTATTTTCACTCCAAAACGAAACATTTCTTCCGACCTAGAATATTTCCCTTCTATATATTTCTTTTTCATGTTACACGTACGAAAATGGTGAAATTTACTCGTACAATACTGAAGCGTTTAGTAATTTATTAAATACAAATAAATATAATAATGGAAAAAATATTTTAAATAATGATACAGCAATTTTTAGTGGCGCCTTACATTCGAGTGCCAAGGGTTAATTGTAGCGCAGCGAAATTGCTGTAATTTCCAACAAATCAACGAACATTTTTGGATGGATCTTGTCAAATCCTCCGCAAGGGAAGTCGAACGAGCAGAAAGAAAATGAAAGAAAGAGGGTCACACATTTCTCGAATTACCTTTCTATCAACGACCTCTCTCCCGCTCCTGCGTTCGCAGCCAATCGCCTCGGCCTCCGCTCTGATTCCCACCGAGCACAACGGACGATAATTCAATTTTCCGAAATCGTGATCGCGCAGGTTGCCCGGCTGTTCGCGTACGAGCTCGCGCGTTGGTGTAGACGGGGTCTGCGCGGAGGGAGGTGGGGAGGACTCAGTTCGCCATTAACGAGACCCTTAAGTGGCAGGGACACGAATTCGTATCACCGGGACACGGTGGTCGTTTCTCATTAACGGGGGGTAACTGAGTTCCCGGGATCGACTTACCGGAACCGGCGAAAAATGTCATTATCGAGATCGGTGTCTCGTGAAACGGATTCGAATCGGCGCCTCGTTACACTCTCTTGCCCTTCTCCCCCGAGCCCTTCGCGTCCCTCTTCATCCACCAGCAATCCCTCCCCCCACTCCCCTCCGGAACGGACACTCGACCCCGTTGAAAGGATTTCGAGGGGGTCCTTTCAGACCAGCGATCCTTAATTAATCTGGAAATCGAATCGAGAAGGAAGAAAAGCCGAGTTCCGCCGATAGCCTCGGCTCCGAGGCGATCCGAGGCGGCTTAATACCTAGCCTCCGTTTCCTACGGGATCCTTCCGGTCCGGATTTAGATTCCACCGCTTTGCTGTTTACCTCCCGCTAAATCGCTTTCGCCTCGCCGTCTCTGATTGCCTTTATCTTACCGCCCCGAGATATGCTACACCTCAACCCTTCCCGCGTTCCAGCCGGGAAACGAACAAAAATTATCGCACCCCCTGATCTACAAACTGAACGTCCCGCTGCAACCGTAATTGGGAACCATTTTGTTGTGGCTGCGGGATCGAGGTCGTTTCCGGTTTTGGTTCGGTCTGATGTTGTTGAGGTTAGGTACGTCTTTGCCGGTGGGAAGCTCAATTTTGGTTGAGACTCAGATCTGCAACGTTGTGTTTTGTTTGGGTTGAATTTTGGTCCTGTTGATTGGCGAAACTCATTCTAATCTGGGGGATGTAGTGTTTCGTTTAGATAACATTTTGGCGCACCTGTTGATTAGTGAAATTAATTTTTCTTTGGTCTTCGATTGTGTGGAGTAGTGTTTGGTCAGTGATCTATGCTGGAAGATCCACGATTTAATCATTAGTCGATTGGCGAAATTAATTTTTCTTGTTGAATTTCAGTGCTGTTGGATTTGATGTGTGCGAAGTAGTGTTCAATCACTGGACTGCGGATTTTATGCATTTATGACAAAAACGAGTAGGTGTAATTCAAAACAGTGGAAAGATTGACAAAGTTCAACAGTGTCGAGGTACTATTTTTAACATATAAAAATTATTAATGAGGAAAATAAATTCTTACTTAGCTCCTATAGATTGCAAATGATGCATACAAATTTTATTTTGCATAAAGATCCGCAGTCTAATCACTAATGTTTACAGGAAGATCGACAGTTCAATTAGTAAAATATCTGATTTCATTGCATCTTGCCTACGACCCTTAAATGGACCTTCAAAATGTACTTTAAAAATGCAATGGTTCAATTAAATTATATTTAATATTATATTCATGTTTAATATCTTTATCGAAAGAGACGTAGAGGGATAGTAAAATCCACAAATGGATGTATTAATAATAGTTACACATTAAATAATTATTAGTACAAATTTTAATGGTGTCCGATCACCGCCCTCTGTTCAATGCCAACATTAATTTTTCTTTGGTCTTAAATCGTAGCTGATTGGAGGTTTGTTGGTTGAAGAGGTTAATTTTTAATTAAAATGAAAATATACTGGAATCATTTATTGGTTTTATAACTCCAGCGCTGTTACTCTGTTTTTAACCAAGTTATTAGTCAGACCTCTCGTATTATCGGTATTTTAAAATTAATTAAAGTACACACGCGTTCGTTCCAAAAATTTGTAGCTTACTACCTCGAGTAAAATAAATTAAATTCGAATCGTTTTATTAACGATTTTACTGCGACGCAATAAATATTGACTCGATGTTGTACATTAAATTCAGCATGTTTTCTCATTTTTGGTTCTCCGAAAGTGGGTCGCGAACGGAAATATACGATTATGCGCTGATGCCGATAAAATTTTTGTTTTTTTTTTTAATGTATCAACGAAATCTACTGTGTGTTCTATTTAAGTTTCAGGCATAGTAACTACATTTGGAAATAATCAATTTATAATTCCTGACGTAAAAATTGTAATAGCAAGTGAATTCTTTACATCATACTACTTCTCGTTACTTAACTGACCGGAAGCTAAAAATTATAGTAAAACCAAAGAAGTTCACAAATAATAAATAGCACGAAAAATCGAAATTCAGACCGTGGAATGATTGAAAGTAAAAACAATATCAGAATCAGGGATGTTTTCCTTCAGTATTGATTAGGTATCGTTACAATCAGCAAGGAAGTGGAGCATAGAGTACAAAAGTACTCACAATCCTCCATATTTGATCGCATGAGTGCAAACATCCGAGTTGCAATTTTCCTTTCAGTCTATAAAATTATACACAATTTAGAATTCTTCTTGCACGTTATATTATTTTGCTCTTCCATTATTCCACAAATTCTAAGTTCATTACTCCGATGTTATAAAATTCCATCGAATTATAAACTTAACTGACTCGCCATCAAGCAGTGCCTCTTCAACTCTAATTAGTGTCCATACCGAATCTATTTTTTCTTAATGCATATCAATCTGGCTCCGTTACTCCTATTGTCCGCGGATCAGAATGAAATAAATATTTCATGGGGAGGTTATTAAACCCCGAAATTTCCCCTCGAGTTAAATTGACCGGAACGGTCCGCGAGGGTTAATCAACGTTCTGTTAACTCGTTAATATCTAGTATCTCTAGCTCCCTGGTCGAGGTTCACAGTTATTTCTGATTACCCGTGAATACGATCCGCAGCGTAAAACTGATTGGAAGGCTATCGGAAAACCACGAACGTATTGTCCGCACGTATGTTTCCACAGAGCTTCGATCAGAAAAGTCGGTTGCAAATGCTTGCGAAACATCGATTTTTGCAGCGTCCGGACATTAAACAATCCTCGCTTTCCTCCGTGACCCATATAATACCAAAAATCTTCCACACGGTCTCACTATTCTGTCACTCATCTCTCAAAGCGATAGTTGGCAAAAATGTAGACATCTGAATATTAATTGGAGCCACTGCATTAATTCCTAGCAACGATTACATACGTTAATGCCACTGCTAAGTTGCTTTCATTTCACAATACAAGATCACGAAGTTTGCTCAGAATTGATAAATTGATAAATTAATAGGAAAGGTAAAAAATAAATTCATACGAGAAATTGATACTTTGAAATAGACTTACCTGTCACCAAAACGTACTCGAACACATGTATAACAACCTAATGCAACTGCTTCACACTATAATATCGCGTCAGGGGTTAACCTTCACCTCGGCAACCCAGAAATTTTTAATTGTTCACTATATAATCCTGTACATCTTGACGAGGAAATGCCAAAAATTGAAGTATTAAGGCGAGGAGTTCGCTGGTTTAAAAGTTATGCGTGTTTATATAATAAAAAGTTCGAAATCTCTGGGTTGCCAAAGTGAAGTTAAGCCTTATCAGGTTTACTCAGACTTTTCCATGAAAAATTGCTTGATAATATAACAAAAAAATATAGAATAAATAGGGGATTGAGACTTGAATCATACCTTACCTGACGCAGCAGCTGTAGGACAAACTCGGATCAAGTGAATGAACAGATCCCGTGGTTCAATATTCCTCTTTATTGTTTGAAACGTATCGTAACGATCAGATATGGATCATGTAAAATTACAGTAAAACGTAAATATGACGAATTTATCATCGTGTATACATATATATATATTTATATATGTATATATATATTTATATGTATGTATGTATATATATAAATTCTTGTACGCCACCAAAAAGGATTGCCGAGAGAAAAATACAATTATCTTAACGCCATAAATACGAATCAATGGAACCGCTGGCTCTCTCTCTCTCTCTCGTTCTCTCTCTGTCTCTCTCTCTCTCTTCCCACAATTCATGTTCCTCGTACTGTCATCCTAACACTCCAACCGATTCCCACAGGCTCTAATGATTCCTCAGTACTTTCACCGTGTTTATCGATTTTTTTCCCCCCGCCCTCTTTAATTACACAACTCTCTCTCTCTCTCTTGTTAAATCTAATTCACAATCATACACTATGTACAACCAACATCTTGTCGCGCCTCGACTAAATTATATTGCTATAGTGTTCTCTCGCGTTTTGTCCTATTCTTCGCGCGCGTGGGCGTGTCCCTGTCCGTTCTCCCCGTTCATCCTCGTTTACGTTTATGTTTTCCGTGTGTGCGTGTGTGCTCGTGTGTGCGCAAACATTAATCCGCATGGGAATTCGCGGCGCCCGACGCCGCCGACGCTAAATACCTCAAAGAACGATCCGCGGGTCTTGCGAAACGCGACGCAATAATAATTCGCGAACGAAATATTTCGGTGCACCTCCGAGCATGATCACGGCGAAACCAGACTATTCAAGACCCAACGAAACACCACAGTCTTATCACCAGGAGCTAACAAGCGCTGTCGATTTCGTGAAGAGGACTCGTTCAAGTGACACTGCCGATCTCCACGGTGTACATCATTGTTTAAAATATATTTGGCGCACGATTCCTTTGGTTGGAGGACGCTCGTTGCGATGCCGTTGATTAGAGTCGTCGATAGACCGCGGATCTTTGCGCAAAATTAGACTTTTGTGGGTCAGTTGCAGGAGGCAGGTGCCCAGTAGAAAAATAAATGAATTAATAAATTGATTCGATGCTGTTTCGAATAGAAATAGTTTCTTGTTACATTCTTGTTTTAAATGATATGAATTTTATTGCAGATGCACAAAGTCCGCAGTCTAGGCATCAACCTCTCAGCTGTGTGTACTAAGATTTTGGAAAAGATTTAAAATTCGCTTGAAGGAATTTGGTACAATCATCGACCGAACATGAATTTTTGCAGTACGGATGCAAGTTTTAAGAATGGGATCACTCAGCTGGGAGGTTAATTTTTATAAATATTTGTGTACATTCTAGATAAAAATTGATCGCTTCGTATGTTATTTTCGACTACATTAGGTACAATCAAGAAATAAAAATTACGTAAACTAAACTAAATAATAATTCTCACTAAAGAATCACTTCGTAGATCGTAATGGAACTTAAAATATACATAGCGCTCCAAGTACAAAATATATGGCGTTACTTTAGCATCCGTCATGTCGCGAACAATATTTTTAGAACGTTCAAACTTAATGGTACTACTTCACTTTTTTGACGTATATTACTTTTGGATTGCGAATTTCGTGTATTTACATCCTCCGTTCCCTAAACTCGGTATAACAGTTTAACCCCTATCTGTCTCTTGTGACCATTAAAAAAATTCTTCCGATAGCACAGCAAATGTAACAATTATAACTTGTGCATTATACTTTGTCCTTTAGTAAGCTTCATTTTACAATTTCTCGCAGAAAAATTCGCATTGTCCCATGAATGTAATTTTTCAATAGACCTGCAAGTCTTCGCGGAAAATAAAAATTTGAATGCACCGATATTTTAAAATTCTTTTAACGTCTCAAGCTTTCGTTTCTGTCATGAATACACAAAATCCGCAGTTCGATGTTTATCAATAAAAAAATATGTCTAACACATTCACGAGGACTATTCGCTAGGGGTAAAAACCGGCGTGTGTCCCTTGAACGACGTGTCCTGGCAACGAATCACAATGATCGGCAGTGTTCGGACGATTATGCATGCAGAAATGAAATGTTACCGCGGGAAACAGATCTGATGGTCGCGAGCAGACAGCAGACCATGGTTGACAGGATGGGAATGTTGAAACTTGAGCATGATCTAGGTGGTTCCTGGGCGAGCCGCTGATTGCTGGCAGCGAGCGTCGCAGTTTCTGTCGCCTCCAATGCTTTGAGACCTTTGATTCCCGGTAAGGTGGACTGACAGATCAGACTTAAGGTTCCGCCAGGGAAATGGTGTCGTTCCAGGCGCAATGACAGGCTCAACCGACTCGAGGACACCATGCTGTCGTCACTGGATTCACGAATAGGCAGCTCCTTCGTTAACGCTTTGTTCACCTGTCGATTTCAAAACCCGGTTCAACGAAGTTCAAGCTCAGCAGAATTCAACGGAATCCCCGTTGCGCGAATGGCGTGTGCATAATTAGACTGCGGATCTTTGTGCAAAGTAAACATTATTTTCAAATAAAATTTCAGAATAGAAATTGTTTCTTCTCTTCTTGAACAATCCGAATAGGTTGAAGACGGTATATTGACATTCTGAAATTCTTTTTTAAACCACTGTTTTACGTCAACACGTTTTTGTTATAAATGCGTAAAATCCGCAGTCGATTCGTAATTGTTCTCGATTCTCTCGGAGCATTTGATCGACAGTGTATTAACTATATTACTATATTACTAATGGAAAAATATAGAAATTGCAATAGAAAGCACTGAAATAATTGGAATTATATTCATTCAAAAATTATACAACGTAGTGTACGGTGTTATTTAATGATTTTTATTCATACGAAATTGCAGGACCCTGGATAATAATTAGTACTGAAACTGAACGTGACCTGATAGCGACTCTATCATAGATCGAGAAACGCTGACCTAATGATATTCGTCGAATTTCATACCGCAGGGAAGAATAAACAACGAAATATGAGTTTTTAACATGATTTTTGCGAATTTAGAAACATGTGTTCATTTAACAGCAGATTCACACTGTTGTTCACTCTTAAATGAGAAATAATGTGGCGTGTACGAGTTTGTAGAATGCGAGGGAAAAATGTGTGTTAAGAATATTGATTTATGTTTTTGAATATTGCAGAAAGAAACGCATTTTCGCTGCCTTGGTTATTATCACTATCGTAACAGTTCTTGTTTAATTAGAAATACCAATTTCTGGAGGAAGCAAGGGAACCTAAAATTGGTGATTTTGAGTTGCGCGGTGGTTCTAGCATTAACTCGTTTGCCAATAACGTTTATTTCATTGCCTTCATTTTTAAGAGTGATGGTGTGTTAAAAGGCTCAGTAAAAATATTTCTTGAACCCTTCGGGGACGACATTTGTACACAATGTTGATTCCAAGGAATATTTAAAAATTAACTACAGTAGAACCTTGGGTGTCTCGTTCGTTGCACACTAGTGACCCCCACCACGAGGTGTCCAAGGTTATGGCACTCGTGGTGGGGACTGCGATGGCTGCGTGCCCTCACCAGGAATCACTGGTTACCTCTTTCGTTGCACAACCTCGATTCCTGCGCGCATTTTACGTCCTGTTTTGTGCAATTAGGCTCTAGTATACGATAGTTATAATATTAGACTGTCCCAAAAATTTCTTTCCACTAATGCACATAAGGAAAAAACTTGAAGTGGATCTCTGAGAAGACAAATGAATAAATAAGAAGAAGCTTGGGAAACAATAATTGCCTAACGATACTAAGTGTGCACATTGAGGAAGCTCTTGGGACAACAAATAGCTCCCACCCTAGAGCTTGAAGACAGCCAAGGAAAACAGGGGAAAAGTCTAAATCATCAAAGGACTACAGTACCATCGTCGTCCTCGAAGGGTTGAAAAATCGCTTGACACCGTTAGGGTTAAATGGATCCCGGAAGCAAGCAAATCGTCTGTTTTTCCTTTCTCGGGACAGCAAGGAGCTTAACGAACTTTGACAGAGGCTCATCAGTCCCGGGGACGGTGTATTACTCAGGCTAATATATTACCATAAAACCGCTCCTCCGCTCACCTCTTTTCCATTTAGGATGAAAGCAAGTGCCGCAGCAGGATAGCTCGGCGCCGCGGTGCACTCCGCGTGAAGGGTCTCGCCGGCCTCGTAGGAAGGTCGAAGCCCTTGGAGGCTGGGTCGTTCCTTCGGTGGTATGGCGACGCTCATGTTCGCTACCTCGTAGCTTGTCAGGAAGCTCGGGGCCTCGGAGGACACCTCGCAGCCATACGATCCCACGAGGTTCACCTTACCTGTCGCAGCCAGCACACGTAATATCTTTCTCCATTCTGCCTCATCCACCAACCAACCAACCCCCCTCCCCCTCCCCCGACCCTTCACCAGACCAACTGTCCGCCACGATTGATATTTAAAGTAACGCGGGGCGAACTTGCCCCCGGTCCGTGGTGATAAATTTGATCAGGAACTTGCGAGTAACGACAGAGACGCGTTAGAACCTAGACTAGCGACCCGAACCTCCCCCAACCCCCTCCCCCGCTCCCGAAGCATTTTCAACCACCGGCCACGGTGTCCTCGACGCTGGAAGGTCTTTCTAACCCGGAGCGCGGGACACCCACCTAAGTGATGGATGACCCGCGAATCCCGAAGTTTTTCCGAAGATTTTTTTTAATGAATCATCAGCCTAATGGAACGCCGACGACGCTGGACAAAGACCAGCGAACTGGGTCGACCACGGACACTTTTTAAATTTCAAATTCGACGGCCCGCCGCCCGCGCCGCGAGCAGAATTAATGAATCGATTATGTGCGCCACCCTGATCAATAGCAGAACGATATCCTACCCCCTCCCCCCGGGGGCGGGGGGAATTTCGAAGGAAGCCTGATTGAATTTAATACTGTTAGGTCTTAGAGATGCGAGGAAAACTTCCCGGAAATTTTACTTGTAGAGCGTGCTGACTGTATTTCCCGATCTCTTTCTGCTGTCGTTGGAGGTTGGAAAGGATAAAAAAATGGTAGAACCTTTTTTGGTTTCGATCAGTCTTTTACGACACATTTACCAACGAATTCGTCACGCATTTCCGGTTAAAATGATTCCAAACACGACGCAATTTGGATAGTATTTACCTGTTTAAAACACGATTCGGTAGAACCTCTATTATCCGAACTGAACAGGGAAACTGGGTTAAGTGGTCACTGATTTGTATAATAAGTCGTGTTGTGTATGGATACACTATGTATGGTTCACTGTACATTGAACTGCTTAAATGAGGATAATAGATAATTTACGCTTCATCGGTTCGGATAATCGAGGTTCTACTAAATCGTGAATAGCACAAACAAACATGGTCCGATTTATGTCGTGTTTGGTCTCATTTTAATCAGAAAAATGTCACAAATGTGATGGTAAAAGTTACTTTTGGCCGGGGTTTCGGAGCAGTTCGCCACCGTACATCATCGTTAAAACTTCCATAGATCCCGGACGTTTAGGGTGGGGGCAAACTGTGGATCTTCATGCAAACGTAGATTCTTATGGAGATTGCTACACTATATTCATCTACAGTGGCTACAAGAAATATTTTGAAACAATTTATGTCTAATGATTAGACGTTTCAGGCACGAAAATCGATACGAAAATAGCAGCGCGCCATACTTCTGCTTGTCTTGCAGGTTCAACGAACCTTAAACCATGGCAGGCTCCTAACCAATCCTAGTAAGCCCATTTTAGTGTTATCCTCGAAAAGAAGCTATGATACTAAAACTTTATATCGGAAACTTTAGGTCTTTCAACCCTTAAGGGCTATCACGGCGAAGATTTCACCCTGTGTAAATTTTCTTTTCATAGCATTAAAAACCGTGACAAGGGTCGCTAATTTCACCAGTAATTACATTACGGAACTTAATAAACAAAGTTTTAGGTAATATCCCTTGATGGGTTGAAAAATTGATTGAAAATCAATTTTCTTCTTCCGTCTAAGCTTGAATATCGGTTTCTGAATTTCTGGTTTCCCAACAAAATTATTCGACTTTTCTGAAATTTTTGTTGCATCAAACGAATTGCTCCGATTTCATCCCATTTTTTTTTTTGGAGACGCTGAGACTATGGTGATGGCGTTTCCAAACTGTTCTTTCGCCAAATGAACTGCTCTGTTTTCGAGTAATTGTCGCGAAGCCGTCGAGTTGGCGGTCAACCGTATTAAACTGTCCGAAATCGGGTTCGATTTCGAACAGAGGCTCCAATAAACGTCCCCGGACGTCTATCAACATCCCGTCGAAACGATAAGCTCTGTTAATCCGTTGCCGGACGATTTCCGGCAATTTCGGACTCGGTTCCCGATTTCATTGACGCGTCTGAAACGGTGGGAAACCGACTTGCGTTCCTTTTTACGAGCCTCCAACCCTCGAGACCCGCACTCCAGACGGCCATTACCGGCGACGAAAGTTTAGACCGAAAGAATAAGAGGCACACCCACGCCGGCCAACTTATCGCGAAGCTACCTTTCCGACCGTAATGAATTAATGAAGTTACGAGAACTGCTGCGGGACCGGTACCGCCACCGACGCATTTACGACCTTTGGATTAGAAACCTAACGCCGAAACCTGGTCCGGACGAGTCTCGGAGAACAGAAAGATGATCCCGAGCAGTAATTGAACAGACCCCGGTCTCGTCTGCGTGCTCGTGTTTCATTTTCCTGACCGGAATTCCCTGTTTTCATCATTTTATTAATCAACCGCGCTTTCTAATCATTGTATCTACTCTTCTGTTTAGACTTTCTTCTTTCTTTATGCGAAATAAAAATGATATATAGAAATTGTGCGAAATAGGGCTAAACTTTAGTTCAGAAAACCAGACATTTGAAACTGTTTTTTATGTAACCCTGTAGATTTTGGCGAGAAAATACCGAAAATCCAAGTTTCGATCCTAGGAGATCACTAGTTCAGAATTTATACGTGTATAAAGATGGGAGGTCTTTAGCGTTCTTGACAGGTAAGGGCGCCGCCATGTTGGTATGTAGTGACGGTCGCGCGTCGCTTAAGAAGTGGAGCATTTTTAGCAAAAACGCTGAAAATATCACATATTTACACACGCATAACTTTTGATCTAGTGATGTCCCAGGATCGAAACTTTGATTTTTGAAATGTCCTCGGCCAAATCTACAGGATCACTTAAAAAGAAGTTAAAAATTTCTGGTTTCCAGAGCTGAAGTTTAACCCAAAACAGGAACACAGAACTTTCATTCTTCCATTAATATTTTTAATCTACTGAAAATAATTGACGTTTTTAAATTCTTTCGCAGTCCGTTTATTTATTTTTCTATATCATCGTTCTCGTCTTCATCATTGTCGTAATTTTTGTGTTTGGTCTTCCGTACCGTCATCATTGCATTGTCTTTCTGCATGGATTTTCTTGCAGTATTCGTTTTACCAATAATTCTGTCAGGACCTTCTGGTCCCAAATTGTCGATATAATTGCACGAGACTTTATTGTCCAATGATAAATTAATTAAAATATTCATCGGCCAATATACACATGCTGTCAAGTATTTACATAATTTTGCATTTCTGTATCGATTTTCGTCAAAGAGAATTGTAGCAAGGACTCCACTAAAAAATTTGTGAATCTTGGGTTGAGGCAAGAGATCAATAGAGATCCTAGATCAATAATTAAAAATAATAATACAAATGATTGGAAGGAGTATTAAAGGGTTGATTATCAGGGTTGCTGAAACGAATCGGTGGACGTTGGGTTGAGGCGAGCTACCAGGGTCAATAGTTACAAATAATAATATAAATGATTGGAGGGTGTATTAAAGGGTTGATTATTAGGGTTGCTGAAGCAGGAATATCTCGCGAGTTCCAGTGGCAACATTTCCCGAACATGTAGCGCTGTTTTGGCGTGGTAGCACGGACGTCGGTCTAATGGGGCAAATTAGTGGGGACATTACTTACGGGACACGCGGGCTGATATGAATAATAATTAAGACAGGGTGATTAAAGGTGAACAACGAACCTTTGCGGGTGTTCGCCTGTCCCAGCAACGTCACTTGCTTGCTGTCGCTCCTATTTACATCGACGAAGACACCGTCGACGGGGAAGTCACGGCCTGCCGGTGTCGAGCTGGGCATGAACCTGAAGAACTCGTTCCCGTCCTTGTACCACTTCACCGAGTACAACTCCTTGCCACCCAGATCGTACTCGCACCTTAGAGTCACCTTGTCCCATCTCGGATCCGCTATACTGGGCACGTCCAGCCTCAGGAGCTTGATCGCCGACCCTGAAAAACCATAACTCCCGGTTAGAACTTGAAACCAGCCTCAGGTTCCTCATTAAAAAATTATTTATACTCGGCGGAAATAATTTCACGAGGTCCTCCAAATGCACTTCGTCCAACTTGTATTTACACTGGTTTACATCGACAAATTTACGAGTAATAAATTCAAGATTAATAACATCAATTTAAATTGAAGAATTTACGAGTAATCATTTAATTTATTTTTATTTACGCCAGTTTACAAACTTACGAGTAATGAATTCAAGTTTAATGACTTTATTAAGTCTGTTGACTGTCCCGAATATTGTGACATTTGTGATTCTGTGTTTAGCGAATTAAATTGCGCGCAATCGACGAAAAATAGTTTCTTTCACCGAATTGTAATGTACAGAATGCTGTTTGCGTTCGGGTCAAATTAACTCGACGGTCGGTTAACCATGCGCCTGATAATCGATATACCATAATTGGACTGCGTATCTCTATACAAATACAGATTGTGCCGGATTAATTGACAGGAATTGGAATTGAGTAAAAGTTCGGTCGCCGCATTAACCACTCCTTCGTTAACCTGCGTCGAACTTTTCATTATATGCACGCCGCACCACGGCCCAATAAACTTGCGTAAAATTCGCGAATCTAATCGCGATATACCGATTTCGAAAATTGCCAGCTTACGAATGTCAAAATTCAGATAATCATCTATACAGGCGTACCGTGTCGCAAATTCGTTCCGTAATTGCGCGATATTTTGCCCGTAAATCGAAACTCTGGCCAGCTTTTCAGCGCATTCAGTAGAATTCGGTGAATGCCTCGTATGATTGCACTCGAAAACCGCCGGATGACCGAGAATTTTGCGAAGCATAAAAGATTAAGTGCCGAGAGATATAAATTAACACAAATCCTGCATGAATTTTTCCACTTAATTTTCAGCTTTGAGCCCCGCCCGGCGCGGCGCGGCGTTTCCGCGCCAATTACAGGGAAAACCTGCCTCAAACTGATTTCAGATAATATTTTAAAATCCCTGCGATTCTTCCTACCTCGGCTCTAATTAAACAATCTTCCGAGAATTAGATCAAGACGCAATTAGAGCCTCTAACCTTTCGTTTTACCGGCAAACGTCGCGTCGCTTAACGGGCGACGTTTCTTCTTTTATGGTGGAAAATGAAATTCAACTTTTTGCGCAATTCATTTTCTGCTGTGTCAACCTAAATAATCATCTGAGAACGTCTGCGGAACGAACTACAATTAAACGACGAATCGTGATTTTGTTCTCTCCAAAAATTCAATGTTTCAAAATAATTAATGTATTCGGTTGGTGCATATGAAATGGTCGCTTTTAGGGTCGTTACGCAAAATATAAATGGTTTGCATCAATGTTTAAAATGTGAATATTTCAACGTTAATCAAATCAATTTTCATGTGAGTGAAGAAGTGAAAGTGAAACAGTAGAGAATTTAACCTCCATGAGAAATTCATATGTACAAATAACTAGTATCGATTAGTTTAAAATTGTAATACATGTAAAGATAAGGTTTATTTAGGACAAAGTTACTGTTGAAAATTTGACGGAGAACTCAAATGCGTTTGTGAAATATTCTATTTGTTAATCTGTATTTGACGATTTTATTCCACGATTTATGAACTCCCCGCGGCCGTTGTGCATTATTTTATGTTTTCACTAATCCGAGGCAGGCTCCGTGCACGCTGCCCCGGATAATCGAGACTGCAGTTACACCTTTCCCTTTTGAAACGGGACGGAAACAAAAATCGACGTTTTCCGGGGGAGAAAAAAGGGAGAAAAGGTAAAACGTACCGTTGCACGGATAAAAGACAAACGGCAACTCGGGACGCGCGCAGTTGAAATTTGAAAAACGCTCCGCCGCCCGTCATTAGCGATGCTCGCAATTATCAATTCATGGACAAAGGGAGCAGGACAGAGTTTATCCAGACGGACAACAGCGTAAACAAGCCACGAGAAAAGTTTACCGTGAAAGCAGGTCCGCGGCGTAACCGGGCGAACTTTATTTGCCTTGCGGGGGTGGTTGCAGGCTTAGGGAGGGGGAAAGCAAGGGGAAAATAGTAATTACGGGGGTGGGATGGACGATGGAGGAGGGGCGGTTCAAAAAAAAATTGGTCCGGAACTTTCAGCAGCTAGTATTCGGCCGGGGCGAGACCCCACCGATCGAATATTTAACCCGGTCGCATTAATTTATTTATCCCTGGGCCCGGACGAACAGTCGTTGCAAACACCGGTGTAATTAAAAGTATCCGATCAACCGTCGGCCCTCGTAATTACCGCCGCGGAAAAAGCGGTCGAGCATTCCAGAGAGGCAGCAGCCAGTCAAAATGACAGCGTGATAATTTTCCTGCTACCGGTGAATCGTCCCATTTCCTTTTTCCCCTTTTTGTTTCGTTCCTATACTTCGCCGCGCTATCGCAAACTTTCCGTCGCCGGGCCATTCGACTCGTTTGCGTCAACATTTCCGAATGGAAAATTCCCCTGACGCCTTGCTGCTGTACGTACCCTACCCAAAACGAGCAGCTTAAATATCTCCTACTATTGATTATAGAAAAAAATATTAGAGGAAAACAGGGCAAATATTGTGACGGACAAACAATTCTGCTCGCGGTACCATTTTTCAAGGTATCAACCTTGGTATTGAATTTCTTTCTCTCCATTAATTCTTTAAATATTTGACGTCGCAAAAATTATATATCAAAGTAGGGACTCCAATACGTATCCCAGAATTTTTTTGGATTTTTTGGAAAACCAGAACAGGAAAAAATTAATTGTGACTCAGGTTGCCCACGAAGGGTTAAGGTCATCGATGATTTTTTTGGGTTTTGTGGTTTTACGAGTGTCATGTTACAGCCCAGGTCAAGACGAATCCAATGAACTGTAATATCATGACCTTCGCGTGACCTTTAACGTCAAAAATAAATGGCAAAAAAGAAATCGATGAAGGAAATTCGTTTTAAGCAATTTGCTGAAATTAATTTTCTTTGTTCCTTTTTCTATTGCACCTATTTCGTAATTGCATGTGTTTAAAATTACTTTTGATGCTCAAAGTCATTTGAAGGTCGTGATACAGGCCGTTGGATTTATCTTGACTCGTCACGCGAGGAAAGTAATTACCATTTGCTGTTTAAAATGAAGTCTCTGAGAGAGTTAAAACATGTTCGTAAATTCGAGCTATTTTAAAATATTTGAAAACGTGAACGCACTAAAGAAACACGGACGGTTGAAAAATTCCCTTTGAAAAAAAGCTGCGTGCGATAGGATCGAGAAAATAATTAGAAATTTTTGTTATTAAAATGTTTACACTGCTGAAACGTTAAACGATTCCTCTTGATTCTGGTAGAACGGGGAATTCGGGAGCGGGGAAAAAATGTGTTTCACCGAATTCGTGGTTGTAACAACTAAGGAACTTTGTCGAGGATTGTTAATATTATACAAACAGAATTGTGATTCTTGCAAATATTATTATGCATGAAGATCCGTAATCTAGTTAGCAGAATCTGGTTACCAGATGTAAGAATAACTTGGTCAGAATAGTCAGTATGTTCTTTTAATAAGGAAAGCATGCGTGAAATAGGCTTGCGTTAATTGTTGAAGAATTTATTTATTCATCGGATTAAAATTGATTTATTATATCCGTAAAAAAAAACAGGAAACATGGTTGGGGAATTAATTAAAACGCAATTAGACCGTGCACAATATCTATACACACGCAATTATTTTACAAAACAAATGAAAATTAATTATTGCACTAACCCAAAGACAATAGGAGAATTAATTTTGTAATTCCTCAAACGATACATCTGACTCGATATCATTGTTTATTCTCTAACAGCATTTAACACAGATTTTGTAATCACAACACTTCTGCTATAATATTCTCTAATCAATTTAATCTTGACTAGTGCACTCGATTATTTAAAACAAGTTTGAAATTTATAAACAATTGGAAATTGGCTTTGTGGTACCAGAAATGTGTCTCAAAATGTCCAGAACACTTATTGCTCATCGTATGCAATTATGAAAATTGATTAAAACTTGGAAATTAACTTCGGTGAATTGGAAATGGATCTTTTAATGTCCACAGCATTTATTGCTCGGCATAAACAATTTAGGAAAATATCGTACCAATTGAAAATTATTTCCATTTCACCAAAACTTCAGGAAATTATTGTTTTCTGAAAATCTGTATGGAGAAATTTCTCAATCGTTTACTTCTCACGCCGATACTAATGTTTGCGGAGGTCTCGGACTTTTTCACACACGATTGGGCATATAGGGAAAATTTCACGCGACTAAAAACGCGAAAAGCGTGCAGTATTCATGAGGTAACTTGACTACGATGGTTTTCGAGGCGAAATCAGCCGCAGAACCAGCATTAATCAGCGCACCGGTACGCTAAAGACTGGCATTAGCGGCAGGAATTCCACTAATACGACGTTCCTGGGTTTATTAGATTTCCACTGAAGCAAGGTGTACGCATGCAGCCTGATTTTACGAGAATAGTTTCTCAGAAGGTCATCCCAGAGAATGCATAACACACATTACGGTATATTCTGGTTTTTACCCGTCGTGCACCGGAATGGAAATTTCGTTCCTTGCTGGCCGGAGTACTCATTGCAAATAGTACTCACTCCCGGTAAAATATTTAACAAAACTCCTTCGCTCTTTAATTAGTGTGCGCCGTTAACATTAACATTTATCACTGTATTTTATGGAACATTAGTCTGTCCACGAACAGCTGTTAACATTAGTAGTCCGGGTTGCAGGTGGAACTGCAAATTTTATTTTCAAATGCAAATAAATGCATCAGAATAACATGGCGAATTAAAAGATGACTGTTGCGATTTAATAGTGTCGCGTCAATTCTTATTTGAAAAATATTACGCGAGTCACTAGAAAGTCGAGAAACTTGGAAGAGACTGTTTGTAAATTTTTTGGAAATTTTTGCGAATTTATCATAGCTTTTTAATGCATTAGCACAGCAGTATACTTGCTTTAATTCAATTTAGGTGAAGTTTGAACAGTGTACAAAAGAACGCCGCCATATTGACGTTCGGAAACTAATAGCACTGCCAATACCAGATACAAGTTATTACAGCAAATATCCACGCACGAGCCGTAATAATATTGTAACAATATCTACGATCATCGGGCGCCATCATTACAATGCACATGTTTATTCAAATTTCCATTAAAGCGGAGTACTATGCAGCAATTTATGCAACCAAGAATGAGAAATTTGCTTTTCCCTGTAATAGTTTCATTCTGCGGAATATTAACTAGCCTAATACTTTAGAAATTCCTTCGGTTTTCAACCTAAAATTACAGACAATCCGCACAGTCGTAAATATTTAATGAAACCGGCCGTTCACAGTGAACGTCTATTATAAAATTCTGCAATGAAATGCACAACGCAGAGACGCGGTATAAAGAAATGAAAATCTGTGAATTAAAAGTGCTGCGAATCGTAAAACCGAAGGAAAATCCATAAACACAACTTTTTCCAGTTCGTAAAGTCGAAGGAAAAATCCGTTCTCGCGTTGATTGAGTTTGGATTTTGCTTCGCGCGTCACGATCTCTATATTTTCTTGTTACGTTGCATCGGTATTGTCGTTACAGCGGTAACAACATTATTTGAATTTACCATTGCAGAACAAACAAACTTGCATCGAACAGTAACGTAGAAACATATTTCCTCTGCTTTTTCCACAGTGGATACAGGAAGTATTTGAACATTAAATACCTCGAGAAATTGTTGATATTCGAAATGTGATAATTTGAAAAATAATACAATATACCTGGTCCCGTTTCAAAAGCCTGTCCTCAGTTCAGAACAAAATTGAACGATGGTCTGCGAGAGTATGGGCTTCGTGCTTTGAAATGAGTTCAAATTTATCATTGTACTATTATTTTTAACGAAATTATAACCGTTCAAATATTGACAATTTCTGGAGAATCGGAACTGTTGAAACACATTTTGGACCCACTGCACCTCACAAACGTCCGGAAGATATTTCCGTCGATTTTCAACGATGAAACACAATTTTTGCGTCTTTCGCATAGTTTCAATTTTCGGCCCGACCACAAAGGAAATTCTAAAACAAAGAGTAGCGGACAGTAAACGTGTTAACGCTTCTCGCAACCAGCGATTCTAGCGCGTGACCTATAACTGCGAGGCCGCGTACAATTTTGGGGGAATCTATAGCCGGTCGCCGGGAAAATTTTGGCATTAAAATACGAGCGAGTAGAGAAAATATCCGCGAAATATGCTTGTATCCACTTGTTGGTCGAAACTCGCCAATTTTTATCGAATGAAACCGAACGAATAAAAAAAAAAAACTTTTCGAACAGGGAGATACGCGTAGACCATTTTTGTCTACGGTCAAAGGCCGGCTTTAAATGGAATTTATGGCGTGGCGATGAATGCGAACTGTTTGAAATAATCTACAATCATTCGGATACTGTGCATTTACCATGAAGTTGGACATTTTCAAATGGACGTAGTATTACGTCGACGGTAATTCGGAAAATATAAACGGATCCGCGCATTTTTCACTGGTGTAAAACTAGTCGACAATAATTGATCACTGGTCGTGTAGAATTAGGTCACATTACTAAATCGACGTAATATCACGTCGACTCCAGTCGGAAAAATTGTTGATTTTCAAATGGTTGTAACTTCGTGAAAAAAAATCGTACAACACTGTGCCTGGGCTTATTTTAAAGCGTGAAGTCTCTTCTTTTGGACCACTGTGTTCATCTTTTTCAAACATATGTTTATTTCATGCAAAAAATGGGAAACTGAAGGTACCTTCTCATTTCGAATATTTGACGAATTCAAACGTATCTGGGGACGCTAAAAACTATTTTCTACGACTGAAAGCACACTGGATTTGAAGATTGGAGCCTCCCCTTCACGATGACCTCTTTAAAATTGATGTACGATTTTTTTCTCCGTTTTATAGATTTTTTAATGAATAGTGTGCGTGAGTTTAACGATACGAAGAAAAAACAGGCCAGAGAGGGTGATATCGATTTTTGATCGCATTAAATACACTAAAAACATACTAAAAATACACGCTAATCTATCGGTAGCCTGAAGCCTCGACAACGACGAATATTTTGATACTTTTCGAAACAGAAAGGTAAATTCATTTCGAAACTGCGTTGAATGAATTTCTACAGGCAAACAGAAACGACAGTCACCCGTCGCATGATTCGTAGACGAAATTACGAGCAATTCTGGCGCAATTGAGACGTCCACGTGTAAAAGGGAGTCGAAAACGGCAGCTCGAAGAGTAAATCGGCGAGTGGGAACGGCGGGAGCGTGTAAAATGAACGGGACACGACCGCCGCCGGCTGCCGCTCCCAATAAAGCCTTACTCCCTTCTCGCACGAATTTATTGCACGCTTAATTAGCGGACAAATAACACGATTAACGAGGACCACTAGGCGCGCGATAGTTTGTTGTGTCAGGCCGGCCGTGCGCCCGCTTCGAAAAAAAGCTTCGACTCGTTACATGTAGGGAACTGTTGCACACGACAGGAAAAACTGCCTCCGGGGAACAAAAAAAAAATGATACGACTAATTGGAGAGCGGGAGTTTCATTGGGAAATTTCACCGTGTCACGATAGGTCCTCGCCGATTCCCGATTATTCGACGCCGCCGCCATTATTTGCGACCGATTCGCAAAGAAATCGCGATGTCGCATAATGGTCCACAAAAGTGTTTTAGCAGTCGAAAAGTGTCGTTTATTCACAGCAAATTTGTTGTGTTGAAGATTGAACGGAATTAATTCGATAATGTTTTTAACTCACAGTCAAGAGGTTAGATAAGGCGTTGAAAAAAGAGATTCGATAATTGAGCGTCTCCTAAAGTGGATTACAATCTAAATTAGGCGGAGATATGAAAGTAAATCTGAGAAAAAGCCAGATTCTTGCTTCGCATCCTTATGAATTATTGATCGAAGGGAAGGAAAATGGAAAGAGGATTAAGAAGCGGTAGGAGAACTTGGGGAATAAGTTCGACAGAACAAATAGACTCGAGGAGATGAAAGAAAACCAGTGCACTGATACCGAGAAGCACAAACAACGAGACTGTCCATACAGTTTACTTTGAGTGCCCCGGCGAAGAATGGACTCAATGGTCAATCAATAGACTTGTGACCGTTGTACGCTATTTCGAGAGCACCCTACGAGCTTTAGTGTCGCCTGAAACAGACAATAAATTCTTGTGAATCATTCCAAGAATATTTTTCGTACTACTGGTTCAGACTAGACTGCAAGCTTTATGCATTAATGACAAAAATAGATTAGTCGATTACAAAACTGTGATGACATCGGAAGAATTGAATTGTCACTTTGATGAAACTTGTGTTCCTTAAAATGTACTTGCACAAGTTTTATCCTGCGTTACTGAACGGGGGATTTTATGCATTTGTAACAAACACGAGAGGAAACAAACAATACTGAAAATGTCAATTTGAAGAACACAGTTAAAATTATTTGTGACTAAATCAAATTATCAAGAGAATGAATCAATGTCCACGCAGCTCTCGCCTCTTGCCGACTTTGAAAATTCTAATTTTACATAAAGATCTACGGTCTAGTAGTGACTAGACTTTTTTCAAATTTACGACAAAACTAAGTGGGTGCGGTGCAAAAATAAGTGACCGCAAAATTAGTTGCAGAATATTAGTAAAAGATGAATTTTATTTAGCTGTTATACAGTGTGTCTTAGCTGAAGTGGGTCACTTAAATGTCTCCTTTATTTTTAATGACACACAAAATATTCGTGTCATAACTTTGAAGTTCGTCGTTATTTTTTATCAGAAAAACTTATATTTTCATTTTTATTTCATTATTGAATCTCGCGACCGCTGAAAGAATGCATTTGAATATATTTAAGTCATGACCTTCAGGTGACCTCGAGTACCAAAAATGTGATATGCAGTTGGTGCAAGCAATTTTTATTTCGCGTAAAATTCTCGGCAGTCTAGTTATTACGAACGATTCGAAAATGCCAGAATTTGCATCTGAAAACTTTGTCCATTTAGCAAGCTCATTTTCCATGTTTTGACAATGCTCGGTGCAGGGTCCATTTAAAATGCCACAGCATCGAGAAGCCTGATATCGTTCGCCGGGACGTGTCCTGGAACACGTGATGTGTCAAAATATCAAGCGGGAGCCCGAGTTCCGTCGGTTTCAGCGTGAAAGAAGAAAGGTGGAGGTGTCCGGGGGTCGGTCCTTTGACGTCTCCCGCGTGGACACCTGACCGCGATAACTTGCTTCCAACGCTTAACTGGCCTTGTTTCGGCCCTGCGCGCCTTTGACGCAACTTTTATCGCGACTGTTCGCACCGTTCCGTTGCGAAACCGAGCGATAACGCCGCGCCCCCGTGTGCCAACTGTATGACAAATTCGCGCGATCTGGAAATCGTTTACGGCCCGACACGGACGACAACGGAATACAGAGCGGCCCGTTTGTTCCGTTCTGTACTGTACCCGTGCCTTTCGGTCCTTTCGCATCCCCTTTTTAACCAGCCCCGGTGAGGGTTATTGTTTCGAGCGGCACGTAGACCGACGCTTTGGCACGCCCCAGCTCCAGAACATTTCCCAGGGAATACGAAAATTGGCGAACCGATCGGACGTATAGGTATCGGTTTCTTGAATTTTGTCTTTCTTCTCCATTCGCACTTTACGTGGCTCGCGACGCTGTTCGGAAATATTAACGTTCCGGACGATAAACCGGGTTTCGTACCGTTCCCGATGGGTTTGGGGACTTTGTGAATGTACGTTTTGCTTTTAGAGGCCGCAAAAGTTGTTGTGGTACTACTGTATCTCGATGGATTTGTTTAAAATTGGAAATTGAGACGTAACACTTATGTAATCGACCGATTTGCAACCCTAATTTTAGAAGTTTTTTTAGGAAAGGGAGAAATATTAATCGAAAATTCATTTAGTGGTATTTAATATAGTTGTTTCAAAGTATGTAACAAAATTTTTTTGTACCATTTGTGTTAAAAACGACGGCGATAGACTCTCATGTGTGGGCGTCCTTTTTTGTAGAGGGGACATGGCAAATAGTCCGAAAAGTTGATCTGGTACGAAAAACCAGCTTTTCTGAATTTTTCACATCGATAGCTAGACATTTTTTTATTTGATCCAATTATTGATGAAACTTTTTGCTGAAAAATTAAACAGCTTTTTCGAATGCGTAACATTTTTACGAAGATCAATATTTTGAACACCCCCCACCAGGTAACAAAGTATATTATATTTATGTCTCCATTAAAAATTGAATTGATTCGATTCGGTCTGTGAAAAACACGCAAAATTCCACAGTACGCAAGGCTTTGTACGCAACACAGCTCGCGAGTTCCTTTCAGCAATCGCGAGCCATTACCCACCTACAATACTAATTGACGTAATTACAGCGAGCTGCGACTAGCAATTACAGAAAGTACCTAGCAATCGAGTTAACAGTTACATTCAAATCGTCATCATTAATGCAAAGTCAGATTACATTGCGCTCTACACTGACGTCGATCAATATTGTTGTTGTCGATTAATACTGCCGATCAGACTTGCCTTCGTCTAGTTACCAATCAACGAAACCGGATTTCAATGTGTTCCCTTTAATTGCATTCCTGGCGAAAAGTGGCTAATTAACTTGTATCGTGGAAATATTCGCCTGCTTCAGACGGAAGGCTCATATTTTTGGCACTTTTCCTCTCTTTATTTTCTTTGGCTCAAGTTTTTGGCACTTTTGCTTTATTTTTCTTAAGCTCATAATTTCCCCATATTTTTGGCCCCTTTTTTCTATATTTTAGTAGTCCGAAATTTTTGGCACTTTTGCTTTATTTTTCTAAATGTCATAATCTCCCTATATTTTTGGCCATTTTCTTTTCCTATTTTCTTAGCCCCAAATTTTTGGAATTTTAAGCTTTATTTTTCTTTATCTCATATTTTCCCCATATTTTGGGCCCTTTTCTTTTCCTATTTTCTTAGCCCTAAATTTTTGCAATTTTTAGTTGTATTTTTCTTAATCTCATATTTTCCCCATACTTTCGGCCCTTTTTCCCTTTTCTATTTCCTTACCCTCAAATCTTTAGCACTTTAAGTTTTATTTTTCCTACTCTCATATTTTACCCACATTTTTGCCCATTTTCCATGCTCTATTTTCTTAGTCTCAAATTTTCCCCATGATTTAGCAATTACTTGTCACCATGTTTGTCACAAAAATTTTTTGCGACGTATCAAGAGTAGGTATCCGAGTATTCAATTATTGACATAAGGGTCAACGTCAGCCGAAGTCTTCCTACTTGATCTTCTTTGAGGATGTCTTATAGTATCGAACAGTTTCAAAGGGGAAGTTATTTTCTATAAAAATCGTTTGATGTAATTGCTCGCCACTTACCGACTTAAATGGCAGTCGTCGCTGTAAGTACTCGGTACGCGGCCGACAACGTTCCCGGGGTCGTTTTTCTTGCGGCAGGAGCGATCCCCTGGCAAAAAGCGCGTTATCAATGTTTCAGGGCCGCGCTCTACATCCGTTGGCCCCGGACGGAAGCCTGCATTCGCAGCGACGAATCTGCGATTCAGTCTGCATAATGCAATAACGTCTCGGCGAACGAACTCCGGCTCGCAGCCAGTGTACAAATGAAACGGAAACAAAGGAATCGGCCGCGAGTATTTTCCGTCTGCAGTCGGGGGGTAGATAGGGCGAGAGAGAAAGAGAGAGAGAGAGAGAGAGAGAGAGAGAGAGAGAGAGAAACAGAAACCGGGAGACAGAGAGTGATGGAAAGAGAGGTGGAAAGACGGAGAGTTATGGGAAGAGAGACAGAGATTGATAGAAAGAGAGAAAGAGTGATACAGAGCGATAGAAAGAGAGAAAGAGTGATACAGAGTGATAGAAAGAGAGAAAGAGAGACGGGGTGACAGAGAGTGATAGAAAGAGAGAAAGAGAGACTCAGAGTGATAGAAAGAGAGAAAGAGAGACCCAGAGTGATAGAAAGAGAGACCCAGAGTGATAGAAAGGGAGAAAGAGTGACACAGAGTCATAGAAAGAGAGAAAGAGAGGCAA
Organism: Halictus rubicundus; assembly: GCF_050948215.1. Lineage (NCBI taxonomy): Eukaryota > Metazoa > Arthropoda > Insecta > Hymenoptera > Halictidae > Halictus > Halictus rubicundus. The sequence goes on along the minus strand of NC_135153.1, from coordinate 15,767,373 downwards.
AGAGTGATGGAAGCAGAGAAAGAGAGACAAAGAGTGATAGAAAAAAAATATAGAGAAACGGAGTTGGAAAACAGAGAGAAAGAGCGACACGGAGTGATAAAAATCGAAATAGAGAGAAAGAGATCCGGAAAGACAGAGAGTCACATAAAGGGAAATATAAAGAGAGAGAAAGAGAGATAGAGCAAGGTGGTGGTGGAATCGTCCAAGAGGTACGACACTCGAAACTCACCCCTGAACAGAAACACCACCCCCTGCGGACCGAAGGGTTGCGCCGACGCTTGTTGCAGCGTTGGAAAGCTGGCGAATTATTTAAAAAGCCTCGTTATTGTTCCCGGATTCCGCCAAACCACTGCGAAACCGCCCACGGCTATAGACGTCACGGCTAGAGATTCTTCCGCGTGAGAAACACGCGCGTTTACGGATTCTTATTGTCCGGTGTGCTCGGCTTCTCTCTCTCTCTCTCTCTCTCTCTCTCTCTCTCTCTCTCTCTCGTTGATGCTTCTTAGGAAGCAGATCGTTGTCGTTCGAATTTTTCGAGCACCCTTTCGCCCGGCCCGGTTTTTATTCCAGCGTTGTTTTTATTCCCACAGAACGAACACGTTTAATTGCAGCCTTTGTCCCGCGTGGCACAATTAGCTACCGTTTCGGTATCGCCGTTCAGTGTTTCTTATTACGAGGCTGTGCATCTTCGTGGAAAATAAACATTGCTTGCGTTCACTGCAAGATGCAGGAGCCATTTAGGAATGCCTTTTTACCCCAATTTCAGTAGGTCGATGTACTGATACCCTTCCATTTTTTTTTTCATATTTCTGCTCTTTCGAATTACAGCCATTTTTGTCATGAATGCATAAAACCCGCAGTCTAGTTATTACTATTCGGCATGACACACATTTGTTTTCGGATACGACTCTGAAACTTTAGAAGTGACCATTTTACATTATTTTATGAAAGTAACAAGAATGTGTACCTATCCAAATTTTTAGCCACTTTTTTTTTATAATACATACCCATACAAATAAATTTATTGAATAGTTTCTCATGGTTGCATCTTTACAATCTCAATATTCCTGAATTAAAAATATTAAAAACCGTCAAAATGAGCTTCTCTGAAACTAAGAGGAAATTTTGTTTCTGAGCGCTAAAAGTGGTTGCAATGCCTTATAAAAACGACGTGGTTAAATTTATTTAGATTCTGCGCGATTTATTATTTTTATTATACTTGGATAAAGAATTATGCTTCAATAAAGAAATGTGTGTACCCATTACCAACGGAAGCAGCCCTGTAGCTCGAACAATTGCAAAATAAAAATTCCGGAACCGGTCATTCGACCGGCACGTTCAGCGTGAAATTCCGCGAACGAAATGCCACGAGAATTTTTTTTTAAATTTCCCCCACGTTTTCTCGCACAAATCGCGAGACGTCGTCGTCGTCTGCGCCCGGATCGGTACGTGGCCGCCGTTCTCAGAATCCCGGCATTGTCCCATACCCCCTCCCCCTGATCCCGGCGACTCGTCGCGTGGCATATTAATTAATCCGCTAATTATTAAACTAATTGCCGGACTTAATTGGCCGGTGAGAAGCTCGGCGGACGAAGAGGGGAAAGAACGAGGGCCCGAGGACAAAGAGAAAAAGGCGGAAACCGCCCCCCAACCTCCCCCCACACCTCACCCCGGCTGAGTGCCGGCTGGTCGATTCTGCCTCCGGCCTTTCGTGCCTTAAAAGGCCTGTCAAGCATAATACTATGTAGATCCTTGTGTTTCCCTGTTCCGAGGCCCGGTAATGCTCCGCGGGGACAGCAAAAAGGAATCGGCTCTCACTCTACCGACGACGCCGCGCCGCGCCGCGCCGCGCCGATCCGGAACCGAATGCTGTCGCCGATATTTCGTATTCTTCGTTCCTCTCGTCGGCTGGACTCGCTACTTGCCTGTCCTTTGATCGGCGACGTTAAGGGCCGCGACCGGACCTTTATTCGTGGCCATTGTGCACAGCATAAAACCGATTCTACGATCGGTTTACATCAACTCTCTCTCTCTCTCTCTCTTTCTCTCTCTCTGACAAAAGCTCTCGGCGACCCTTCATTTACGTCACCTGAATGTTCGACCACTTTGACGACTTGCCACAAGGTCGGGCGACGTTTATTCCGTTCCACTCGATCTTGGGAGTCTTTGGGACGCTGCTGCGCACGTGGTTCACAAGGTTATTCCCCCCCCCCCCCCTCTCCCTAACCATACTATAAGTATATGTAAAATTTTATGGGTATAATATGATATAGCGAAGATGGACAAATATGATACAGAAAAATCGAAACGGAGTTTTCTTTCGATATAAGACGATGGCTCGGGACAGGTTTCGACGTATTACGAGAACGGGGGTATCTATTTTACTTGCCTTCGTTCTTGAGCGCATTGCATTCAGGACACACACACAAACACACACAGTATGCTTGGTTCTGGCTCTAAGCGGTGGTCACCTTCAGAAGAAGAGGGGATGGAGATGTCCTGTTCTCAATACAAAACATTGGTGCCGCTTCTCGAGACAGAACCGTGTACGGTGAAACGAAAAAATAATAGTGTATGTACACTAACGTGTACACTGTCTTCGTTTCTGGGATTGGTGTGGCGTGTAGACGAAACGGAGGGAACGTGGAACGAGAAGTACAACGAGACCAGCATGAAAAACGTTCGCGTCCGAATTCATTTGTAAATACAGTGGAACCGCGTGTGTCAACGAGCTGGCCTAAACGTCGTTGACTCCGGCGGGTCTTCTTTAACAAGATGTTACGCCCGGGCGTCCCGCAGTTGTCCGTTCGGTGCGCCATCAATTACGTCGTTTAAACGGGTACAGGAGGAGGGTTCTGTTCGAGAGATACGCGCGCGAGAGGGGGAGAGAGAGAGAGAGAGAGAGAGAGAGAGAGAGAGAGAGATGGGGTCCCGAAGATTAGTGGGAATTGCTGGAAATTTCTTGACCGGTTGTGGGAAGCCCTGCACGGAGCAGTTTACGAGATGTGGGCGGGTCGGGATGTCAAGTGGCCAGCCGGCTCGTAAGTTGCTCGTCGCCGACGACGTCGACGTCGACGGTTCTCGTCGTCGTCGTCGTCGGCGGCGGCGGCGCGAAGACGGCGTTTCATCAACTCGTATTTAAACAGTGCACACACGCGTGCTTAACGATGCACTCTCACAACGCGCGTACCGTTTCCCGTTTTGCGACCCGGGCAACGTCTCGGCGACGTTCCATGCGAAACGCGGTTTAAATCGGGTTTAACGAGCTACCGCGCGGCCGTTTCTTAGCCCCCCGTTGCGGACCCCGCCCCTCCCCCCGGGCGGAGCCATCTCTCATCATTTACGACCGTCGACTAATTGAACGTGAACGTGGCATTCAACGGTTTCTTTTTTTTTTTTTGCTCCGCCCGGGAGAGATTGTTGACACCGTGCGAGCGCGCTCTCTCTCTCTCTCTCTCTCTCTCTCTCTCTCTCTCTTTCAAAGCGGCGTCTCTTCTGAAACTCGAACTTCTTCGCGAGGTTCTTGCGACGGGGAATATTTTATGCTGGGAAACGACGCGGGATCCGCGATTATTGATGGGACACGGAAAGCTCCCGGAAACGGGCTCAGCCTCCGCGAGACTGATAGAGGGTCGTCGAACCCGACAATCTGAGCCCTTGCGAGAGCTGAGCCTTCCCAGCAGCTCTTGGTGCGTGCTCCTGTTCCCCGCTGAAGCGGGAATGTTTTTCTGCTGTTTGTTTAGAGGATTCTTCTTGGTGAAACAGAAGATCGATAGAGGCTGCTAGAGGGACCGTGAAGTCTGATAGAGGGGTCGTCGAACTCGCTAATCTGAACCCTATGCGACGCCTCAGATTTTTTTAGGGAGGTCTCAACCCTTTGCACTTCTGTGTCGCCGCTGAGGCGGCATTTAACAGGTGTTTACTAAATTCCGCAGTGCAAAGGGTCGAAGCGTCTTTATTCTTTCGTAAGTGAATATTTTTGCGATATTTGTCTTGAGAATTTTGAAAATTATAGTAGAGGGACCACGAAGACCTAAAAAGGGCTGAAGGCATAAAGACCTTTCGAAACACTTCATTTACAATAATTTAACCATTATTTAAGTTGAACTTCACCTTGGGAACCCAGAAATTTTTTACTTTTTACTAGATATTCCTGTACATCTTGACGAGAGGATGCCAAAAATCGAAATTTTAAAGCGAGGAATTTACTGGTTCGAAAACTATGCGTGTTTAAAGTCAGCGATTTTAAGCTTTTTTGACAGATAGGTCCACCGCCATGTTGGTGCGTGCTCGGCATTGCGCGTCGTTTGCTGAACGTAACCGCTGGATATTAACAAAGTGTAATCGCTCAACTTTAAACACGCATAACTTTCGAACCAATAAATTCCTCTCCTTAAAACTTCGATTTTTGGCATCTTCTCGCCAATGCCTACATGACTATATACAAAAAAAGTTAAAAATTTCTGGGTTCCCAAGGTGAAGTTCAGCCGTTATCCTACAAATTGTCTAAATGGGAATAAGTTGATGTTCCAATATTTCTCTCGTATTTGTTTAGATGCATATTGAAGAATTATTCTAGACTTTTTCCGATTTTAATTTAATAAATGCGTGAAAAATAATTGATTCGATAAATTCCCAGGGGAAGGTGTTCACAATTTCCGATGATAAACCGGTGATTTGACCGGGAGTGGTTTACGGTTAACAATTATCACGCTCCGTGTGCTTGCGGATCGAACCGGTTTTCGGATTGGAAACGGTAAGGCAGAGCTCGCGGCCAATATTTAGTATGAACATCGAATGAATAATCCCCGAGATCGTGCAATACGTGTAATAGATAATGCACGATTACGCGGGCACACCAGCCGGACTCTGCCCGGCTAATATCTGTAAACGCGTGTAATTGTGTACAGAAAGATAAGGGGGTCCCGGGCCGGTGGTGCGTTATATTTGCAAGGTTGCACACCCTGCGAAACGGGATCAGCACGCTCGAATTTGCTCGCGGAACGGGCTCGGATACAGGAAAACTTTCTAATCCCCTCGGTCGAACCGTTCGTATCACTGCTATCAACGCGGCTGTAATTTTGTTTATGCATAAACGGGGAAAGATTATCTCGAAAACCGAGCCGGACCACCGACTCACCAACTCGAATTAATCGGGAGATGTTAATGCGTTTCTAGGGATTTCCGGATAACGCCACAACCTTCACACGCGTCCCTGTGCATTTCAAAAGTGCATAATCGAAATGCAGCTGGGAGTCTATTAATAGGTTCCTTAATAATTCTGCCGGAACGCAAAGAAATGTAACAACGCTCTTCCAAACAGAAATGATTAAACTGTGTTGCACAAAATTATTGATTGATCATTGATGTTATCATTATGATGATGATTAGCTACGTACAATGGCAGAGTACTTGATGAAGACGAATTGATATTATTATTATTGTCAGCTGGTTTCGAATTGCCATTATTATTGTTGTTGAATATTCATTAACATCCATCTGCTCTTCAACGTGTACTGTTCATTTATTAAATGTGCGCGTGAGAATTAGTTCTTCGCTAAAAATATTTATTTCTAAGCAAAATATTTTTTCTGAATGGTGTACAGTGTTGTCCAATATTTTTACATTATTTATATAATAAAGAAAGAAGTGCTTCAGAATTTATTATGCTACTATTTTTTATGGAATGTGTAAGACTGTGAGAAATAATAAATTAAAATGAATGATGAAAATAGGAATATTGTGTTGCACTCTCACGAAGAAAATGACAACAAACGAACGTAATCTTTGAGTGTTCCGGGCCAGCGTAGAAGAGGATTAAGAAATATTCTTTCACGTCGAACAGTCCGCGTTTACGACCACGCACTTCCGCCCGAAGTTTAGATCTCGTTAGATCGCTGGGTCGGCCAACGCTCGATCCTCGTGTACGAGGCCGCAATTGGTTAGAATTAATGTCAACGCGAGCAGTTCACCCTTCGTCTACGACTGATATTTTACTGTTGCCGGCTGTCGCTTACGACGGTGCATAACAACTAATCGTTTGTAATCGGTAATAATCGACGGGGCCCTGTTCCAGCGAATGGCCGGCTATTAAGAAACAATTATGATTTATTAATCCGGTGGCTGTTACCCTTCCATAAATGGAATTCATTTCTCCCGGGGTTCACTCAATCGCGAAGCTTGTAATTTGGACTTTTATCGAGATGTTCAGGGACGGACAATTAAGAAATATTTACGCCGAAAGTGGAGAAATCGTGTTGTAGAAATTCAACTTTACCATCGGGGATAATTAAATTAAATCAAGCGCTCAGACAAGTCCAACAACAATAATAATAATAATAATAATTCTAGACGTAGGAGATTAAATTCAACGATACCTTCGGCTTCAAAAGATCCAATAATAATAAAGGTAATCATGATAGTCACTTTGGAGTCGAGAGGTTAAATTGAACGATATCTTCTGCTTCAGAAGGTCCAATAGTGATAAGGGCAATGACAATAGTAAGTTTAGACATGAGGGGTTAAATTGAGCGATATCCTTTGCTTCGAGAACTCCATAAATAACAATATTTATAATAAAAATAATTGTAAACACGAGGGGTTGAAACGAAGGATTAAATTTAGTGATATCCTCTGCTTCAAGGGGTCTAACAATAACAATATTATAATAAAAATAATTCTAAACACAAGGGGTTGAAACGAAGGATTAAATTTAATGATATCCACTGCTTTAAGGGGTCTAACAACAACAATATTAATAATAAAAATAATTCTAAACACAAGGGGTTGAAATGAAGGGTTGAAGTCAATTACATCCTCCGCTTGAAAGGGTCTAACAATAACAATATTAATAATAAAAATAATTGTAGGCATAAGGGGTTGAAATGGAGGGTTTAATTGACCGACATCCCTTGCTCCAGGAAGTCCAACAGGAATAATAATAATTGTAGACACTAGGGGTTGAATGGACCATAAATCCGTGTTTCAGAGATTCACTTAAACTATACAATTTTCAGCTTTTTGAATGGAAGTTTAAATGGAAAAGGAATCTAGTAAAATTGTATTTTCATCGAAAGTGGATGACCGTGTTTCAGAAATTCAGTTTTATCATCGACGATAATTAAATTTCGCTGCATCAAGCTCGTCGGAATTAATGGCTTGTATTTCGAAGAACGATGCTCCATTTATTTTCGAAAACAAATGCTTCTTGGAAACAACGGGCACTGAGAACTTTCTTTGCGAACTGAATTTCATTGTGACTGGGAATTTTATTCAATTGCAGCACTCGCGGAACACGTGCACGCGGAACACGGTGAAAAAAATAAAACAAACGATTCTGATGAAATTAAAATGGCTTTTACGTTACAATCGCGATAATGAAACCTGTAATCAAAGAAACAAGTTTCTATTCCACAGTGGTGCTTGCAAGTTGCATGAAAATTTAAAAACGACCAGAAATAAGAGTTCTAAATATTCGTGAAGAAAATTAATTTTTACAATTATAATTTTTTATAATTTTTTATTTTATAATAATTTTGATAATTAAATTTTTAATAGTTATACACATCGAGGGAGCGTCGAACGTTCGAACGATTTCTTGTTGTAGAAAGGCAATTTAGATGAAGATAAATTTTTTAATTAAATCCTCCTTCGCGATGAAGCAAATGGCGATTTTTGGACTGGCGATTTTCCAGGTCTGAGGATTACAACAGGGAATTCCGATCTAAAAAAACAGAGTTCTGCATGTTTTCATCAGCATTGGAGAGCGCCGTTTCAAAAGAGGACTCCGCTGTGGAATGCTCCCCCTTCAGACATTATTAATCAGCTTAATTTCTTCGTATAACGAAAAATCTGGTTTTAATAGAGAATTGCGTTCCCAAGACTATTGTTCGTTTGACTACGCCGCTCCCAATTACAGGGATATCTCTCGTCGGATCATACGATCGCGTATTAGCCCCGTCAGCTGCGAATGATTTCATTTAGATGGCAAATTTCATTTATTTCAAAATAATTAGCTTAAGTCCTACTGCGCGTTTGCGCGGACAATAATGAAAGCTCGTTGACGAAATTTATGAAAGGTTATGGTACTGCTTCTTGAAATTAAATTATATTCATCCAGACGTACACTATAAATTAACCGAATTTTTTTAGTAGTTGCGACAAGAATAATCGCATCAATGAAAATAAAATACTTATAATATATATTTAAAATATTTTTATGAATTAAAAATATTTTTGAATTATCTTCAAAATTTCTGAACTGTATGAGATTAGTGCTGTACTTTTAAAAGATTGGAAATTTTGTAAAAAATTGGAAATGAACTGTAGAACTGTGAACATTCTTTTTAGAAGCCATGGTGGAGAAAAGTATATTTCCGTCGGTGTAGGTATGTTCGCATAAGCGTCGTCACCGGCCGATATCGGAAAGTAGTGATTATATTTCAGAGTCCGATGATTCTATAGAATCTGCGATCTACGAAAAGCGAAGTATATTTCCGAGAAGACGTTCGGCGAAGATCCGGGAAGCTGATCGGGACCATTATGAAATGGGAGGCTGTCAGGGAGTTATTGAAAAATAACATGGCCAGAAAGAGTGATAACTTTGAAAGCTGCTTTGTGAACACTCCGGAAGCTGGCTCCTTAGTACTTTCCTCAAATTTCCTTGAGGGATTCCGCGCTTTCAAGACTTGTGTCTCGTTATTGAAATCTTCCTGCGTTTTCGTGTTACATCGACGTCTTGTTATTGGTCTTTTGATAACAGGCTCTTCGTGTCAAATATGTCTCGTTCCAACAGAATTTTTCTAATATACAAAATGATTCGTAGCTCGGTAAATCGGCCACTCGTGAAGCAAAGCATTTCCGACGATCCGGGGAAATTCTCTGCAAGTATAAAGAGTAGTTTTCTGCAAAATAACAGCTACAATATTTTTAAAATATTCTGCTTCGAAATATGGTATTTTAAAATTTTCGATGCGCTTTCCAGAAGAAAAGTAAGACAATTGATAAAAATGATTCAAGTACATTTATGAAATACGAGACCCTTTTAATGACATTTTAATCCAAGATAAAATATTTTACAAATATTGTGAACAGTTGAAACACGCGTGTTTACAATCATTAATTTCAAAAACGTTCTACAGGACGTGGACGGTTAAATGCTTACAGAAACATTGAAACAAATATTTTTCTCAAAAACACCATCAATATTATTGAAATTTTCAAAGGGAACGCAATCACGATCCTGTTTACTAACACCGCAGATCAATTTCCCATTGATATACAAAACGAAAGGTACAGTGTATGAAGGTTTCGGTCAGGAATAAAATGTTGTAAATATTTTATCGGTCTTGGGAACCGTTCGCTGAACCATAGATGAAGCCTCGGAAAATACGCAAACATTTTTCCACCTTTTCAACAGATTCAACATGGGAAAACCAAAAACTGCTTTCGCTCCGTTCAAATCGTGAAGTGAATACCTGAATAACATTTAAAGCAAATATTTCGCTTTTTTTCGATGCAATCACCTTGCAAAGCACCAAACAAACTCAAACCATACACGTCGACCCTCGACTCGTACTGAAATCAAACAATTCCTCGAATTGTGCAATTTGAACCAGAATATACACTAAAAAAATCAGTTTCCTTAGGTGTCAAACAAGATCAAACCAAACCCAACTGAAACACAAATGTTCCACCAAAACGAACAAACGCTCCACAGAAATTACCAAAAATAGCCTCCAAAGCATTCACCAAAAATTTATATCCGGTCTGGTGAAACATCCAAACAGGATCCGCGATGCGTATTTGTCGAAACCTCGAAATCGTATACGACAACAAACACATACGCGCGAGTACACTAATATTTTTGCCGGGAATGAAATTTCGTAAACATTTTCGTTCAGAGGGTGGGGGGTCGACCGTGTGAAATTAAAACAAATATTATGCGTCCGTGTTTACCGAAGAGTCAGGGGTCAACGTTCTGTTGCGTTTTCACTAAAGCATCACTGTTACATGTTTTTTGGAAAAGTCGCCGTACGTTGTTGTTGAATGTTTCTGCAGGTACCTTTGTGTTTCTGTTGCCAGCAACAAATGTAGTCTTGGTATCGTCTTATATCGGAATGAAACTGTAGTACAGTAAAGTCTCGATCTAAGCGCAATCCTCGGGTCCGTGCTCGGACATAGATCGTGTAGGGCTGCTATTTTCTTGTGACCGCGCCGAACGTGGTATGTCCCCCCAGTGGAGGAGGTAGGCGAAGCGACTAAGATCGCGCAGCCCAGTTGCGCTTAGATCGAGGTTATACCGTAGTGAAATCTCGGTGTGAGTCAGAAATGGCTCCGGCATAGAACTCGCAGGTACCTCGGCTTGAAACTGCTCTTGAGTGGTCTAAGAGTTCATGGCTCCCCTAACGACATAACCTCTCCTTCTGGCAGCTCTCCTCAAGCGGTGTCGAGCGGGCAACTTCAAAAGAGAGGAATAGAGATTTTCTCGTTGCGAAAAAGGAACATCGTGGTCTTGTATCGAAAGATAACTGTGCCACTTCAGGGTTGATATTTTCGATGGAAAATATCAACAATAGGAAGGCCAAGTAGATTTTCAATGAAAAACAGGTTCGATTGGTTCGATTTCGGTCTGCAGCTTCCGACTCGAAGGGTTGGTGCTCTCCGAGCGAACGACTCGGGTCTTGGCGGAGCCTCGTAAAAATTCCGCGTGGCCCCCATTGTGTAGTATTTTTTTTTTTATTTCACGGTATACGACGCGACAGGGCGGTGGGGAAAAGATTCACTTTATACAGCCGACAGCGGTATTCTTTCCGGATGCGATTTCCCCGTCTCCTTCGAGGCAGAAGAGGATCCCGTCCTCGTCGTCGTCGTCGCGGGTATTAAAGGCGCGATATGTAATACGTCGCCGCGGATTTTCCGGGCCCGTGTGCCCGAGAAGGGCGCAATTTCCCCTTTGTGAGCCAGCGGGAACGGCTTCCGCGACGCTTAAAACTAGTTTCGAATGCAATCAGAACAGCTCCCGGCCAAGGAATTTCTCTGTTCTTCATTAGGTGACTTAGTGGCAAAACGCGCCGCTCCCGCACACCCCTCTCCGTCCGTGCAAGCAGCGAGAGATTCTTTGCCGAGCTAACTTCCGGCTGGAATATTCTCACGCGATTGTCGGAATTTCATTTTACCCGCTGCGACGACCGCCAACCCCCGAGAGCGACACGCTTTTTGCGCAGGCAGCCTGCCAAAAAGTTCATCAACCCGCGCGACCACACCATGATTTTAATTGCGACTTCCGCCGTAAGGCTGGACAGTCGAACGTTGTCGATTCCACTCTGTCTCCGTTGTTGCTTCGGTGGCAAATCGATTTGTTGTTTCTGGCTGCTCGCGTGTTTTTAGGCTTGTGTTCTTTTTTTGCTCGGTGCTTTAGGGGTGGTATCTTTTAATATGTACTTTTCGATGGTTGTAAGGAAAATAATAAATGATTATTCTGGACTTTAATGTGCCCTCAGAGTTGCATCGGAATTGTTTAAAGTATATTTTCTTAGGTTCGGTAAGAAATGAACGTCGTGGGTTTAGTTATTTGTAAATATATACTTTCTGACCATCACTTGGAAGTTGCTAGTGCAATTTTTATGTTTTCTCAACTGCATTTCGAACGAACGAACAAGGGGCACGAGGACGTAGAATTTCGAATATTTGTCAAAGCGAAAATAATTTATTAAAAATTATTTATGATGTATGGTGTAGCTATGATTTGCACGGTCTGGGCGCCCCACGAACGCAGAATTATCCGTGCGTCATCCGGAAATTAAGGGCAGCACGGCTATCTTTTTGGCAGGGAGTGTATGTCGTTCGCCTAATTTATCCTCGCGTGCTCGTTCCGAATAATGTAACGTGATATGAATATTCGATGGATATCAGCGTGTGTTATCGATGTCCCAATATACTACTTTACGTCGGTCGTATACCATGTTCCTGTTAATATACTTTGAACATTATATTGTACTCCCGCGGGGCGCATGACTGTGTCACTATAAATGATAATGGGGACCTCCGCCAGCGGAGTAATAGTACGTACCCTTAACGTAAGTTAATACATATTACATAGCCCGTGTTATGTATATGACGTTATAACGGGAAGCAAACCATGATGTATGAAAATAATGCTCGATACCGAGAGTGGTCCCGTTTGAATTTCATAAGTTCTGCTCTGGTCGGGGGAAAGGGGGGGGGGGCTGTTGAGGGGTTATCGGAAGGGGCTGTGAGGGGTGGGGCTGTTCGGTGGTTGCGCGGAGAGGGGGAAGCGGGGCCGCGGAGGTTTCAAGTGGACACAGACGAGTGAGGATTATCAGATTTTGGTATTGCATGTGCTTGAATGATTTAATTGCCCAGAGGATTTATTAATCCTTCCCGCGGTCACGTGCTTGACGTTCATATGGATCTGGCCAGCGTATAACTACCGAATAAAAGAGAATATTTACAGACGCGAATGCGGATATTATTGTATTCATGATCCCGCGGCTATGCGTATCTTATTGTTCGACTGCGGATATTCGGACGGTGGTGTATCGATTCGATACTGGCGGAACATAAAACACGATTATTGTTTATTAAGACTACGGTGGCGGGAGCAGTTTTGTTTAGCTTCGGAATTTGTGTATTTGTACTCGAAAATTGTTGTGCAGGGAATATAGAGCCTTGTCATTTGTTGTAGTCTTTATTATATTTTGAACCGACGTGGCTCAATAATTTATTGCTGATTATTATTGATTATTCAAAAATCTCTGCACATTTTTCGAAGCACTTGTGTCTCCGTTTAGACATTAACATCTCGATGAAAAATGAAAATAACCATAAACATTCACGCCACAGGACTTTTGTTGGAAACATTTTCCTGCACAACAAACAATAACTGTAGTAAATATTAATTGAGCTAGCAGACTCGGCTCACCTCGGAAAATCATATGATCACGTTCGACACCGATCTTTCAAGGAGCTGACGAGCATCAGACTGGACGTAGAGGGTGAAAATGATCGATAGGAGTCGATCGAAATTTGTCTGACAATCTTCGCGGATGTTCATTGCCGTCGTCTGCCAGAATCGATAACAATAACGATCGTATCGCGCTTAACACCGTGTCGCAGATTCATTTCACCGAAACATCGGCCAGGTTTCCGCGCTTGCGTTCCAATGAAATAGTTATCTGGCTTCGAGGGTGGCAGCTCGTAGGGGTGCATGCATGCGACTGGCATTCTGTCAAACTTTATCGTGGTCAACGTAAACGCGACCTCGCGTGAATATATCAATGGCAAATATTCGACGCGATAGTGCGATCGGTAAACTGTGCATTATGGGAGCGTGTAGATTTGTCTGGGAGTTTCAACCCCCTCAGAAACGACAAACGAAAGTGTAACAACTTGGCGAACAATTGAAAATAGTTAGGTCGTCTGCACGAATAACGTGACACATCCGTTTTCATAATTACGTATCGTATTTACAAGTTTGTCTGAAAGTTTCAACCCCCTTCAACCCCCAATCGCAGAAATGACAAACGGAAGTGTAGAAACTTGGCGAACAATTGAAAATTGTTGTATCCTCTTCACGGATATCGTGACCCATCTCTTTTCATAATTACGTTTCGTATTTACAGGTTTGTCTGGAAGTTTCAACCCCTTCAACCCCCTATCGAAAAAATGATAAAAGGATGAGTAACAACTTGTTAAACAATTCAAAATGTTTGTATCCTCTTCACGAATATCGTGACCCATCTCTTTTCACATTTACGTTTCCTATTTACAGATTTGTCCGGAAGTTTCAACCCCCAATTGCAAAAATGACAAACGGAAGCGTAACAACTTGGTGAACAATTCAAAATTGTTGTATCCTCTTGACGGATATCGTGACCCATCTCTTTTCATAATTACGTTTCGTATTTACAGGTTTGTCTGGAAGTTTCAACCCCTTCAACCCCCAATCGCAAAAACGACAAACGGAAGTGTAACAACTTGGTGAACAAGTGCCCCATCTTTTTTCGTATTTATGCTACACGGTCGAACGGGGACGAAAAAAGGGAATCCAGCCGATCGCGTCGATGAAAAGGTGAAACGCGTGTCGCCATTGTTTTCGTATTTCATATCTCGCTTTCATCCCCGGCGCTCGCCTCCACGGACTTTTATGTGCGATCGATAAATACGCTGAAATATATTTACGACATAACGATCGGAAATGCCAGTGGGTAAACGCCGAGCTCCCGCAAAAAGAAGCTCGTTTCTTGTCTGACCCTCACACCCTCTTTCGTTCTCACCCTTAGGCTCCCGGGGATTTGTTTGAGATATGTGTATGGGTTTGGCCGGAGACCATTTTGACGAATTTCGTCCTGCAGGAGGGGAAACGTGGATTCTGGGAAAATAGAATTCTCAGTTTGCCGTTAGGAGATTATTGACACCTTTTATATTCATCAGTAGACTGCGGACTTTAATGGTAACTTCAATTATCACTGATGACATTCCGGAAACCGGAGCTATGGAAAAATTTCAATTTTTCCTTCATTCAAAAATTTTTGAACACTGCTAAAACCCAAATAAAACTGTACATAAAAATCTCGCAGCATTTTATAATTTTATGGGAAAAAATTCCAAAGTCGACCAAAACTATCATACTCTAGCAATAAATCTGTCGCTCTATTAGTTAATAAATTAAAAATATTCCAGGAATTCAAAATCGAGCACTGTACAAATCTAAGGAAACCCTTAAACATTGTATACGCAATTAAATAATTCAATGGCACCATAGTATATTGACTTATCTAATCACAAAACCGAAATTAATTTCCAACTCGATATTACATGTACGAATAAATTAGTTGGCAGTATATTAGTAAGTTGCGCAAAAGAGCAATGTTTGCGATCATTGTAAAACGTGAGGGGGCAGTTAGTGTCAATAGTCGATACGTTCCACCACAAAGAAGTTTAATCATTGGGTCAAGAGTAATAATTAGATTGCTCGAGGTAATTTCGTGCACGATTAAAATTGCTATCGCTATTGAATAATTCATCAAGAAGTTCTTGGCCGTTGATCATTGATTTTTAAAAGACCATTAAATAATCTCCGGCTGGTAAAGTGTTAAGTTAGCCCGGCGGAAGATGAGAAATTAGATGAAGCCTTTGAAACGCCGGGTCCAAATGGACGCCGTCCGAGGGTTAATAAAGGGTTGATAAAGGAAAGAGCATTTCATGAGTAAACGCCGGTTCTAGGTGGTTAAGTGTGTCTGCCAGTACCTTATTATCAAATCCCTCGATCCCTAGAAAAGCCCTTCCAAAAATATTCATTAATCTACTGTAACATCTCTCAATTACTATCAAATCCTTGAATTTTTAACAAATCCCTGAATCTCTACAAAAGACCGTCCAAAAATATTAATCGTCAATAATATCTCAATTTGCACAACGAATTAATAACCCTCCATATCTCAAATTTTTGTTCTGAATATAAAAAAGAAATTAGTGTAAGTTGAAAACAATGAGTACCACCTGCTAGATAGATATTGACAATAAATTCCATATTTATGAAAACCACATTGTGGCTAAAAATAAAATTAGACTGAAAAATATTAATATATCAGTACGTGACCTGAAAGTTAAAGCCGTAGAACGATGTAATTGTTGTATTATTATCTCTTTTTGCACCCGACCTAAAATATGGCATGTTAAACGTGCCATTTATAAATTCAGACGAAATTCGGATTAACTTTTATTCAGACAGTTCCCGGCTCGTTGAAAACACTCAGAAAAATGGCTTCCCCTGCAATTGCATCACTTTGAAACGCTTTGAAGAGGATAATCCTGAAGCAGAAAGTATTATGATGCACTTCGCCGGTACCAATCTTGTTTCATTCTTTAATAGACAACCCCGTGTAGCGAGTGTTTCATCTTTCCCGAGCGAAGTCGAAATTTCAGCGCCCTGTTTCGCTAATTATTTCCGAGTAATTAAATTTAGTAACGAATTCTTCCTCATTTTTCCAGGGAAGTCAAAATTTTGTTAAAAACTAATTACTCCGCAGGTCTTCAAAACAAAGAAAAGCTGAAATTAGTCAATTTTGTGGAGGCAATTTCGGTCGTTAATAAACGTACTAATGAATTTTTAAATTGCGCTGAACGTTGCAGCGACTTCAACAAAGAAACAGTGGATAAATTAAATGTTAGAATTTCATTTTACAAGTAACAGAAGTCAGATATATTTATTTCAAGCATCTTTTCAAAATTAGCACTCAAAAATGTATAAAAGATTGGTCCGTCACAGTGCAGTAAAAACAACTTCTGCAAATGTCGAAATAACTAAACAGCCTAAGATCCAACTATACTAAACAACGAATTAACAATGAAAAATATATTCAACGAATCCTTAAAATTCCATTCCACGATTGCAGCACGTGCAGCAGAACTCGCAAAAGCATCTTCACCGGAAAAAGTCTGAAAAATTAATGAACTTCTGCGCATCAAGGTCTCTCGCGGACCGAAATAATTTTCGAAAATTCTAAAGCGCACATTTTTTTCGGTGTCCGACATAGTTGGCGAAAACCAAACGAAAATGTTCCGCGGGCACTTAGAGCAACACTCGGCCGTTATCGCATGCAAAATTACGGGAAATAAAAAATGGCGGCGGAGCACACTCCGAGGAAGTTCTCGCGATAATTTCCGCGGATGTAAATTGCCAACGGGGTGTTAGGGGGCGGGGTGGGGGGACAGAGGGTAGGTGTGGACACGACTTTGAGCGGGGCAAAAGTGGTGGCACCCCTAAAAAATTAAACGCGCCGCATTCTCATCGAGGGCGCACGACTGCAATTTAAACAAATTTATGCCACGATACCGTGCTACCCGTTCTTTGAACATGTCCGCCTTTTGTAATTCCCTGTAATATTCAATTTGCCCGGCTCGACGGCCGTGGGCTCGTTCAACGATTCAATTGCGCGTGAACTCGGCTACCACCCCCGCGCTCCATTGATTATAGCTGCATACCGTGCATGTTTATTGCAGTCGACAATAAAGCACGAACGCCCCGGCCAACGAAACTTTTTATCCCCCATCCGCAGGAATAACTGTTTCTTGTGTCACCGGCGAAATTAACCCTTTGCCAGCGAAATGAGACGTTTGGTGTAATTGAGAAATTATTTTTTAATCTGCTCTCACCGGAAACGAGAACCTCGTATTCATTTGCGATCCTCGAGGCAAAACAATGATTTTCCAACACCTCGTTGCATTTATCACAGATAAAAAGCATTTTTCTGTATTTTACAGCATAATTTGGATAAAATGTCTCTTTCTTGGATTACTTTACTTGGATTTGTGGGAGGGGGTATGTGAGCATATTTGGATTTGACAGCGGTTGCTGCAATGTACAGATACTTTTTTATAAATGGCGTTACAGTGAATTTAATCGATTTTGTACAGTTTAGGTTTTATGTTTTTAAGACTGAGTGAACCTGGAATGAAAAAATCAAACTTTTGTTTCATCTCGATTCTCGATTTTATGTCGATATAAAAATGTGTAGCTGCATAAATTTCTGGTAATAAGTTTAATACAGCGTAGCATAGACTCAAATCGGTTAATTAAACTTAATATCCGCAGGCTGGTCATAGGTTTAATATAAAACACCACGAGAGAAAATTTATTCAAATTAATATCCACAGTCTGATAATAAAATATAAAATGCCGAAATAGAAAAGTATAAGTAATGAAACAATTGCCAAAGAATATTGATTTAGAAAATAATATGTTGTTAAAAATGCTTCTATAAATTCTGAACAAACCATTTTCATCAAAATTGAATTTAAAAAATAAAACACGTTGTTCATTCCATGAACTAATATTCTGTCAAAAATCAACCCCTGTCTTCTTCCAAAAATATTTATACTACCTCAATATTCCCTGTTTTGCAATTGATAAGCCGCTAACTATAGTCTCCATCCTGTTGGTACCCACTAACACAATTTGAATAATTGTTCAAACCCAATTTCCCAAAATATCGAATCTCTCTGACAATATAATTTTATCACACCTTTTAATCCACTTCCCTTCGTTGAATCGCACCCGCAACACTAATTGGGGGCCAGCCAGTGTAACCTCATCACCTAGTAATCCCTCTATTAGTCCTCTATCCCAAGATGCGACCAGCACCTCACCTTTGCTGACCTCGGTCAACAATGTTCCGCCAGAATGTTCGTAACCCAATTCGTTTCTCACAATTGGGAATAACATGAGACAGTAGTAGAATTTAAAAAGTACTTATGTGCCAGTTCACACTGTATCTTCTTAAAAAAAAATCCTAAAAAATATTCTTCACAGAACAAGTTAAACATATTTCTAACTTACTTCCAACAGAAAATGATAAAACAACGATATTCAATAGGACGTTCACTAGGGGGCTGGTGTGTCTGATTATATCCTGCTTAATCTACTGAAAACGCTAATGCGTGAGAACCTGACAAACTTTCAAAGATTTTCTTCACATTCAAGTCTTCCTGGCTGTACCGTCAGATTGCAAATATCCAGTATAATTCAGACAAACCTATAAAACTCCTTAAAAAATTTTTTTTATACAGATCCAGACACAAAAGGTTCACAAAAGTATTTTCTTCTCTAGGTCATATTTCCAAGGCCGTTTTTTTTTTAAATGAAACGACGTATTTTGATTGGTGTAACATTACAGCTAATAGAAAGACAAATTCAACCGTGTATAATATGTTAACCTTCAAATGACCTTCGAAGGAGTTATTCTCCAAAAAGCATAACTTATATTTTTTTGGTGAAAGTCTTAGTTGCCTCGACCTATATATTACAAATTCTAAGTCTAAACTCTAAAAACTATATATTATATTTTTCGAAAACAGTGACTTTTTAAAATGTTTTCATATTAAGGAGAACCTCTGTAAACACTATGGCTGACCAGACTACTAATGGAAACATGTCTGTGCCAAATTCCGAGCGGAATTGAAGTCTAAAAAATATTAGAATGTAATTAGGATTACATTAGGAACCAGTGCGGCGGCGATTAAAAAAGGTTTTAGGACCGGGTCCAGCGGAATCGCATCAGGAAGAGAAGGAGGTGGAGAGCCGAGGACTAAAATCGCGGAGACCGGGGGTCTTAATTCGAATTTAATGAAAGGAGTTGATAAGGAGTGGAGGATCCGCCTCGATAATTGGTTCTCGAATGTCGAGACTGTTCCATCCGCTGTCCGCCGCCAGTGATTCATCCCTTTGGCCATCCTCTGAACAGGGCCCTAGCATTCTGGCCACGGGTTACGCATTAATTCGGGAACGATCTCGTGGGTGGAATAAGGAATATACCGGGTCCTTGCTATCTTTACCGTTGCGAGCACCGTATCATCCTCTCGGTTGCCGGACGACCTTGGATAATTGCTCACGAGTTGACCCTCTCCGTTGTGCAACCCTTTAGACCGGTGACAAGGCTCACACTGTCCTACCGGTGCACCTGCGCCTCCAGGATGCACCTGCTTGTCTCTTGGAACGGTCAAACGATAAGCTATTGCTGTCTTGACTCGGACAGGACCGTACTCCTGATTTATGCGATTTGCGGCTTCCGAAAGTGCATTTCCGTACGTCGACATTTAATATCTTGTGTTTTACAGTTTTCAACTCAATTTTAATTAAATTTGAAAATTGATCTTCTATTTCTAGTTCTTTACACTGTTTTGTTCTGTGTACTGAAAAAATAAAAATTACAATACAAGGGATGTAATGAAACGTAGTAATAACAATGAATATAATAAAAAAATAATATGTTTAAAATGTGGTCAATATATTAATTATATATTCAATATATTCATTGCATCGGGTGTGTCATACTGACTACATTGAATATAGTAAACATACTTTGAATATTATATTTCATTTTTAATGTTGACATGAGTACATCATATATTAAATATATACGTTGCGTATCTTAAAAGCTGTACACTGTGATACAATGGTTAGCGGGTCTCGTTCAAGTCGAAGTTTCGTTCGTGCATAAGAACAATCAGTGGGTACAGATTACTTTGAACAGGTGCGCCGGTGGAATAGATCTGTTACTCATCTTATTCGAATTAGGTTCTGCTGAATACTTTATTCGAAGGTAAATTGATTTCCCTATCTCTTACAACGAGAAAGTTCTTTCTGCTGAGCCCAACTTTGTTGGCTGCTCAAGGCCACTGCCCCCGCTCCGAGGAGGATGCACACGCCCGCTTGTAATTACTCAAAAGACTTCAAACATTCGAAGAATAGAACGTTGCACATAAGAAAAAATAACATACTGAAACGTTGTGGTACAATTATTACATTGGTTCGGATAATTATTATTCTATTTTATTTGTACCCATTTTGAAGTATAGTACCATGGTACAATAATTTTCTTAGCCTTGGGACAGTAGGTAATTTATTATTTTATAACTTCGATGACCTTGGGAGACTAGAGATTTCCTAATTTTTGTGAACAGTACTGTATTAAAACATTTGCCTAACCCTGGGATGTTGAATAATTTCTGTATACAATGTTTACACGATGTATGTCCAAAACATGGGTCTACCCAGGGACATATATCGGGAAGGAGATACTATTCTTTGATCAACGCCGAACAGGGTTTATCCCTCGGTAGTGGGGATAGTTCTGGTACTTTTATCGCCTAGGCATTTGGGACATATATAAAGTGAACACTGTATTTCAGAATTTGACCCGGAAAACTTCGCTAAAATCTTAACGGGAGTTTGATTAATTTCGCTAATTCAATCAAATGGCCCGTGTAATTCGCCGGTGGATAAAAATGCGCGGCAAGCGATCCGGAATTAATTTACATTCCGCTCGTGTCCGAAGTGTCCCGGGGGTGGGCGAACTTAATCTCGAGGCAGCAGTGTTTTATTTAAATCAAATTAGGCTATCAGCTCGAGGGACCAACCCCGGCAGTAGTTCCTCCGGAAACGTGGAAAGGGTTAGCGGTTACATGTACAGCGCAGCCACGCGGAGTGCACACGGCTGGCGCGGCTGCATTTCTAGAATACCCGACACCGGGAATTCGATTTCTATCGAATTATGCTAATAAACGGATAGATGGGGAAGAATCCTGCTGTTCTGGTTCGGTTTGTCGGAGCAAGCGGAGGAATCCTACGTGTATTCCGCGCCGGGCCCAAGAAAATTCGCTCGCTCGCGAATCTGCTCGCAATTAAACTGCGAAAGTATTTTTACACGCTGCGCGCGACAACACCTGCACTGCATTTCAATTACACAAGTTTTATCTCCGTTTAAAATTATCTGGCCGTCCCACCCGTGCGCCAAATAACGGCCATTTTTATGCCAAAACTTTATTAAACGACATTAAACTGCAACGATGTTGTTCGAGCGAAATTTCCTTTTGGCATTCCGCGACAGCGTTTTCCTGGGAAGAATTTATAGTGCGTTCAGCAGTATTAATGATATGTTTACTTTATTTTTACCGTGAGCGACTTCTTAATGGGCAGAGTCAATTTTTCATTTAGCCCCGCTGTTGGGAAATAATTTATGCAAATAGAAGTTTGCGTGACGGTCCAAGAACTAATTAGAAGTTTGCTGTTTGTTGCGAAAGGTGCTTCCGTTAACGTTTAAAAGGCGGTCTTGGTGATTCATGATGACCATCTTGTGAACAAGATCTTTGTATAGAATATTATTAAGGATTGCTAGGCTATTAAAAGGGTAATTAGAAAAATTGGAGTTATAGTCTAGCAGTCTTGAATGAAAATGAACACTTTCGAGAGGGATCAAAGTGGACCTAACGTAGACAGAAACTATCCTGCGAATGATTAAAGGTAATTGAACACTTTGAAGTTCAATGCAAAGAAGCCTTTAAGAGGGTAGCTCAAAATGGACCCAAAATGGCCAGAGGCTCAAAGAAAATTAATAATAGATCCTCAAACAAAAAATTTCCTTTTCACTCGAACCATTTTTACATCAAGCTAACATTCACTGAAAACCAAAGAACCATTGTCCTTTTAAAAAAAAAAAAAACTATTTTAACGCAAAATAATTCTCTTACGCCAACTTTCCAAGCGTTTTTGACAACTATTATCAACGTCACGCCAATGTTGTAAATTCTCGCAATATTTTTTTCATTTTTTCATTTTCACAGAAATGAGGCACAATTTACGATGGGACTAGTAATGTATGCTTTTTGAAAAACCGATGTTCGAACGGCACGCGCCCCCCGTCGGACGGGCATCCGTTTATTACGATTTACATCGTGACGGATAATTGATTTCGGTTCGTTACCATATTTACGGTATATTTCCAGCGGACCGTTGATCGTGATTAATTGAGGCGGCCGTGGGTACGTTAACAGTTAACAGTCGCGCGGTGGCTTTGACCGTATCAAAATTCCCCCGGTAATCGGTCTTGCGAGGAATCCGGTGATTTCATCGGGAACCGGGACCGCCTGTTTTCCCGCGGAGTGGACATTAACGTGGGAAATGGATTCGCTGGCCAACGACCATCGAATTAGTTCAACATTCCCTCGAAGATTAATACGCCCGGTGCACCGTGACCCGTGGATGATTGACAACCATTGTGTAACCGGAGGCACCGGGCTCGCGCCGGTGTAATCCGAGGAAAAAACGGAGACTTTCATTGGCGACTGCCTGCGGGAATGATGGCAGTCGCGTTAACGATATCTCGTCCGTTGGTTCCATTAGCGATACTTTTTTCGTTCGTGAAACGCTCTTTGGGCTCTGACGAATCGGCTATCGGGTCTTTAACACGTTTACAAAAATCCTACAGTCAAGTCAAAATAGTTAACTAACGCTAGACCGATCCAGTCAAAATAATTTAATCAACAATAGACCGATCCGGTCAAAATAATTTAATTAACACTATACCGACCCAGGTAAAATAATTTAATTAACACTATACCGACCCAGGTAAAATAATTTAATTAACGCTGGAACGATTCAGTAAAAATAATTTGATTCACACGAGACCGATCCAGTGAAAATAATTTAATTAACATTAGACCGATCCGGGAAAAATAATTTAATCAACACTGGACCGCTCCAGGCAAAATAATTTCATTAACACTAGACCGATCCAGGTAAAATATTTTAATTAACACTGGAACGATTCAGTAAAAATAATTTGATTCACACAAGACCGATCCAGTGAAAATAATTTAATCAACATTAGACCGATCCGGGAAAAATAATTTAATCAACACTGGACCGCTCCAGGCAAAATAATTTCATTAACACTAGACCGATCCAGTCAGAATGGTTCCCAATTTCTCCTTCCACGATTACTGAAAGTTACAAATTTTTCCTTTCAGATCGAATGAACTTCTTCATTGAAGCACACAGAGGTCCTCAGGACGATACCAGCGGGCACGAAGCGATTCTATGAGCAAACTTAAGTAAAAACTAAGGAATAATATTTTTTTGGTTGACGCTTCGTTTTCGAGAAAATTGATTCTGAAAATGATGGGCATGCTGTCAGTCATTTGTCGTGTCTGGTCATGGCTAACCAATTCTACTTAACTAGTCTGAATACTGGGACACGTATGGGCCCTGAATTTTCAATTGTACTAGACTTGTACAAGAATGTGTTTTTAAACAAACAAGAAACTGAAGACATAGTAACGAATTAACTTGTGCACCTTGAACAAAAAACGATTGTTCGAAATCAGTACCAATGAAAAGAATGAAATTAAACACTTAAAACGATAAGGAATTAGTGTTGGCAATGGAAGCTTGTTTGAAATCAGCATCCATGAAAGAACAGTTTTTCTCGCCACCCTTTAAACGAAACAATTAAAGCGATAGGTGTCGGTAACAAAAAAAAAAAGCGTCGTAAAGGTTTAATACCCAGCAAGACGATCGAGTGTCAGCAGCGGGGCGCTGAAGGGAGAATTCGCGACAGTTTCTAATTGCCCGTTCGTTGTTCGCGAAACAACGACGAATCGCGGGAACACCGTCGGTCGACGTTGGGACGGTGCGGGTGGGGGGGGGGGGGGTGTGTGCGATAATTCCGCTTTCTCGGGCGCAAGGAACGCAATTTTACACGGGGACAATGGTCGGCCCCGTTCATTTTTAACGTAATTGTTCTTCCCGTCCTCTCTCTCTCTCACCCCCGCGCGGCCACCGACCACCGGTTTTAATAATTTCGTAGCTGACCTCGATGTAGTCGGCAACAAACAATAGGAGGAATCTATTATGCCGGCGGGTGACGAGGAGGAGCGCAGTTGCCCGCCAAATAACGACAACTGCCCGATACGATTATAACGTAATTACTCGCGGTTCCGAGCCGAGCCGAGCGGACCGGAGCGGTCCGAAGCAGAGCAGAGCAGTGCGGACTCGAGCAGACCGGAGCAGAGCCGCTTTTCACGGAGCGTTCCATTACGCTGCCACCCGCACAGTCAACTGTCTCCGGCGTAGTCCGATTATTTACCCTTTCCAATTTGTTACGCCCGACAACCCCTCTTGCTGCCACCCCCGCGAGCGAAAATTCAAATGTCTCTTCTTTCCGCTGCTGTGTCGTCGATGAAACATTGCGATAGCACCGCCAGTGAAGAGCGCGAGATGATTGTGCACTATACGCCACTCCTCGACGGCGGGGGTGACCTTCAAGTATGTATTGTCAATATAAAATGTCGATATACACATATGTGGGTGACGGAATTATTTGTGCAGGTTTTAAAATGAATTTTCACGTTGATATATTCATTGTACTAAACTCGATTAGGATCTGTAACATGCATGAAAGTTGGAGGATTACTCAGTATCATACATTTAATTTTTTGCAACTTTTATTTCATTAAATAACTTACTTTGATTTTATGGAATTTTTGGGGTTTGTAATTTGGCGATCAAAGTGTTAAAATGAAGTGCCTTTCTAAATTGAACCAAATGGTTTACTACCTAATGTCTGAAACCATTTTCGAAAAATTGTAAGCGATAAGAACTACTTCAAACCCAGTTTATGCAGGGTGTCCCAAAAATGTTGAACTTCCTTGAGACGGGTAATTCGACTATTGAAAAATTAGAATTTAGATGTAACTTTTGTAACTTTGAGTCCAAATGTTGTCAAAGTGAATATTCTGAACAAGCTTTCCTGACGTTGCTACTGCCAGGCTTTAGTTTCTGAGATACAGTGATTTCTCTATATATGTCGCCAAGGCCTGGACGATAAACGTCGCGGAATTATCCCCACTAAGGCGGGGTATACCCCCTGAGGGGCCGCAAAGCTCGAGAGGCCTCGGTAATCATAGCACGGCTCGGGTATGTCTCCTGGACGATACGCGTCGCTGGCAAGACCCGTGTCGTTGACATATATCGAGAATTCACTGTATTCTTAAAAATACAGTCCAAACTCGCACGGACTGAAAATACTCCGCAGTTTGAACAATAATCGACAGAAAACATGCGTACACATCGCCTAATCATGTTCAATAAGGTCGCTTCCAGCTGATTAACGAATGCATTGGCGTGACGCGATCTTGCACGGTTAACGACGAAAACAGTCAACAGAAAGAAAGAAACAAAAAATAAGCGATAGCAATTTTCATCGCCGGGGCAACATAAAGGGACAATGCCGATGTTCCACGAGCCCCCGACAGCGGGAGATAAACAAGTCCGATTGGCCCCGAAAGGAGCGAAGAAGAAAGGAGCCATCGCGGATCGGAATAGGCTTCCGGCCGAAAGCGTTCGACCGCGCGAAAAAACGTCGGCCCGTAACGACCAGGTGGAAAACCAGTTAGACTCTCCCGGGAGAGCCGACGGTAAGTGACACGGAAAATATTCTGATAACGCGCGCGTACCTTCAAAAAGCGTGCGCGCCGTCGAGGGAAACGTTTCGCGCGCAACGACCTAATATTTTCCAGCTCGCCGGAGATTACGTCTTCATTTATCGAGGGACCGGTTTGTGGCACTTCTCTCTCCCTCTCCCTCTCTCTCCCTCTCTCTCCCTCTTTCACCCTCTCGTCCTCCTTCCCATCAACCCTCTTGTACAGCAGAGCTGTTACTCATAAGTCGCCAGGAATACTTCAGACAAGTAACATGCAATACACAATCTACCCAAACAGTTCTTGTCTACTGTCTACACAGGATTTCCGATTTTCGAAAAATTTCTAGAAAGCAGTCGTATAACAATAAACGACGTCTCATTGTACAGCTTGAAGCCTCTTCTTTCACAATCCATCGTTAAATTTCTTTTAAGATGTTTCTGCACGATACAGCAGGTGAAAAGAGGAGCATGTTACTCCTAAAAAATTTTGTACAGTAAAGTCTTGATCTAGGCCGAACGGAGCTACACGATCTTAGTCAGTTCAACTATCCCCTCCACTGGGGGGCATACCCCGCGAGGGGCCATAAGCTCGAGCTGCCACGGTCGCCGAGCAGTGTAAACACGCCGCGTAATCCGATTCCGGGTCGGGTATGTCGGTGTGAACCACTACTGATCCAATTACAAAACTTCTTTATTTTCTATTAATTTTTTATTGGACTTTCACCAACTTATTCGTGCCATTTTTCTAAGTAAAATGACACTAAACAGGATATAATTTGAACTGTATTTACTGGTTTAAATGACGGTATGCAGTGCACCTTTACAAGAAAATAGTAGCCCTACAGGATATATGTCAGAGCACGGACTCGAGGATTGGGCTTAGATCGAGACTTTACTGTACATTGAAACATCTGTATGAACATTGGAAAATACTTTTTGTTATAATTACTTATTGGTACAACAACAGACCGCGCCCGTTTTAAAGCTTCAAGAGCTGTGTAGAAAGTGTGGAGCTCCTGCATAAAATCAACATAGCCTATATTTTGCTGGATTTCGTTCGGCTAAATTTTCCATAAATACGCAGAGATCGGAAGTCTAATTATCGCTACGTAAATTTGATTGAGAATGGTGAAACAACTGAATTATTTTAATCTGCGTGGCTAGACGAAATGAACGGAAATAGTCGCTGCCGATATAAACGAGTTAGGTAAGGGATCCATTGAACGCTACGGTAATTTTCGAACATGTTCAACAACTTTAAACACGGTCTGCGGAACATCGAAAATAGAGATTGTATTTCCCGTATTATAAATTCCATAATACTAACTGCTTCCTCCGGGTGAGCGACCCAAATTTGGTGCATTACGCGTCACCGTTTTTCACCTTCTTGAACACTAAAATCACTAAAGTCGTTTTTGAGCAGCCGAATTATATTGTCACTATATTTATATCACTAGCCTCAGCACAATTTCTATAAAATGCAAGATTGAATAGAAAATAATTGAGTGGAGCCTCTAGTTTAATTTATAAGGATTACTAACGTTACACGCGAGTCTCTCGTGTGCTACTTTGCTTGGACACGTAATTGAATAAATTTTATTTAGACGAATATATAAATTGAAGTAAAAAAACGTGTCCCCGGCAAATCTGCGATGTCGAATATTTCTCAGCGAGGAGGAGCACCGTCGAATTCGCAAAAACTGACGGAACACCGGCGATTATTAGGGCTGTCAGACTCAAAGAGCAGCCCTAGGACAGTCAACCGGAAAAATTTCACGAGCTTCGCCGCATCCGTCGAGATTTTACCGCGAATTCCAAACCAGAAAGCGACGCCTGTTCTTCAGCGAGCAGAACAAAAAGTTCCGGTGGTTTTGCAATGCTCCGCGACGTCCTCCCGGCAACAATAAGTATCGCTCAAGTGGCATTGCAATTCTGCACAGAAATAGTGGCCCTTTGTTATATTCTGACAGCTGCATTCTGTTTCATCGAAGTTGCATCGGTAGCCACGATTCATATCCTGTCCATCTACATCTTTGTCCTCCGCCATTTTTACAACATTTATTAATTTTTGCCCCGTTTCCCTTTTGTTCGTATTTCTCTATGAAATCCGATTTATTTTGAGTGATCCAAAATAGTGTGGTTAATATTTAATTATAGAGAAAACTAGTGGGGTGGTTCGGAAAAATTGATATTTTATTACGTGAAAATAATTTTTAAATAATATTTAAGTAAGTTGTTCGTACGTGTTGGAATTTAATCTAGTCTAATAAAGTTTTTAAAAATCTAGTTTTTAATGTTGTGCTACTTTTTTCTTCGGACAATAACAGGAAGGCCGACAAATTTTGATGCACCGTACGTTTCCCGGGTGTTCATGGGAACCGGATCATTTCACGGAGCAAATTCCTCGGTTAATTTAACAGCTTATAAATAACAAATAAGTTTGGATCATGCTGTATAGATGAGAAGTCGCGTTTAAGACGACCCGCGGGCTCTGAATGTTATGTCGCTTGAAATGGGCGGACATTAATGCCCGATATGCACATTAACTAAAAGGGGCATTAGTGTGATCCTAATGGCGCCATAAATGCGATGGAAAATGCACTACACCTGCTAATAAAACTATAATAAATTGTCTGATGGTATCTACCGGATAAAACGTTCGATCGAAGGGATCAGAGTGCCGCTAATGAATATTACAAGATTACGCGATAACTCTAATTTTCCTGTGTATTATTCTCCTATGCATCTCGTTTCCCCTAATCGAATCTCTATGCTAAGTTCGCAGAGCCAGCATGGTCGTGGAAACTTTTTCATTTCACACCAAAAATGTCTACTATATTTAGTGTCGAGAATATTTGAAGTTACTAACTCAGAGGGAGAGACAGAGAGAGAGAGAGAGAGAGAGAGAGAGATACGCAACCATATTCAGCCATGCGGCATGGCCGTTTCACGGTACCTTGACCGCGTGAATTTTAATTATTAACAGGAATTTTTGTACGTCGGATATTATATTCCGGGCGCGAAATTCGTAACGCGAAACGCAGCCTGCGAAACCGCGGAAAAATTGCTAACCGAAACTTTCTGACCTCGAAACGCCAACTCGCTGGAAAATATTATTAACTAAAGCCATTTGTCGTCGCTGTGTCCCGTTGCGGGTACGGTCGTGAAAAAGCCACCATTTTTTGAACGATATCAGTCGGAAAATGCGGACGGAAAAGATTGCAAAAGACATTTCTCTTTTCCATTTTGAACCGGCACTGTGGAACTTACACCCGACATAAAGTTTACCACTTTCATAATTTTTCATATCATCAATGGAGTCGATGAAAATTGTGAAAAAATAAGGCTGAACAGTCGGTTATTATTCTAAATGACAATAATTGCTAGGAAAAAAATAACTAAAATTTCCCTAAAATTCAAGTCCTCGAAAGCGACTGTCTGACCCACGCCGATTCATTTCACTACAGTTTTCTTTCGATATAAGGCGATGGATGGGGTCCGGCTTTCGCCGTATTTCGGATGAAGAAGAAGAAGAGGGAAAAACTTATCCTTGTTTACTTTGATTGTTAGATGAATATTTCAACACACTTTGACACAAGAAATATAAACCCCAGAAAATATTGAAAATTATATACAAAAATTTTTGTAACACGGTAAGTATAAGTGTGTGAGACAGTTTAAAAATTATGGTACAAGAGGTTACACGGGAGGCGTAATCGAATCAATTCCGGGGACTGAGACTTCAATTATTTTTAATGACTCTGCGCCGCGTTCGATCGAATAAAAAGATCGGCCAGCCATTGTGCTCGGCGTTGTAAATGGAAAAGAGGGGGGGGGGGTTGGAAAAATAGTTACAATAATTGCGGTGACTGTGCGTGCGATCGTCCTGGAAACGGCGAATGGAACAATTGTGGGGGTGATAGAGAGAGAGAGAGAGAGAGAGAGAGAGAGAGAGAGAGAGAATGGTCAAAGGAGGCCGCCTAGTGAGAAAGAAAACCCGGAGACGCCTCTGAAAGGATATCCATTGTATCCGCCGGCCCTGTTTAAAATTACCGGCCGCGTTCCGCTGCATTCTGCCACTGCAGACGCGAGAGGAGTGCGCGATTGCAACTGCAACGCCGTTGCACGGCCCGTGGAATCGCAATGTGGGAGGACAGTGGTCGAGACAATGAAAGAATAACTGCGGCCGACGAGCACTATAGCCAGATTCCCGATCGTGACGATCGAGGGACGGTAACACCTTCAATCCACATTGGCGACAATATTAATTAATATCCAAGAAAATTATCGAAGACAAAATACAGTTGACCTGTATCCTGATGAATATTCCTTTATAATAATAACCGGAATTTATTTCATAGGATTTTTATGGTAACATTTACTTGAATAAAGGAGTATGCTAAACAATTTCTTAAGAAAATATTTCTACAACTACACGAATTGCAAATGAAACATTATTTCAACAATATTTTCAGTAACTCGATGGTTGGGAATTGGAATTACACAGGAAAGAGGAAATACCCACTAGAATAAATGCGATAACAAATGCATTTTAAAATAATATAAAATGCCAGCTTTCATTTCAATTTCATTTTATATTATTTCGCTTGATTGATTCGGATAAACCGGAAAATAAGATTCACTTGTATTGCAGTTGCACATCATTTATCAGGAAAACCGTATTTTATTAAAGCAACTAATGATTCGAATGAATTCTTGAAGTACTATTCGCAGGTACCGTTTCGGTAATCGACCAATTAAAAGCTCGTTAATAAAACGCAAACACAGCGGGGCGGAAAAACAGAGCTGAAAACGTTCTACATTCAAAGCAGACGTTTTTCGACGACGTCCTGTTTAACATCTGGGTTTTTAAGCGAAGTAGACGTCCAATTTACTCGTGACTAATGCCATGTCCCTGCTTGAAAGCTTCATCCAGTAAACAGAGACACGAATGCTCCAATTTGATAGTTTGCTCTCCGATGAACGACCCGTTTTCCCTCAAAAATGCGATTTATTAGGAAAAATCGACTTTCATGTCCGACTCCCAATGGTAACTGAAAAGTGAATTGAGAGTGATCAGGAACGACAGTATAAATCCCCAGTACAGTCGGCTAAAGTTCCGAAAATCGGACAAATCCGATTGAGCTGAAACTTGGTAAATAGGTTCGTTTTGCATTAAAAACATGTTTCCCAAAAGGATTTTTGGCGGCCGAAAAAATTCTTTCATCACAATAATGCCATTTCCTATCTTATTAGCCACTCGCTGCTTTTTAATTGACGGAGCCCCACCCTCTGCACCTGCTTCCACCGCAAAGCTAACCCTACCAAAATTTGTCGGTAAGGTAGAAAATGATAATAATAAAAAATCTTTCTTCAAGTCGCCAAAAATCCTTTCGGGAAACATGTTTCTAACGCAAAATGAGGCTACGTGCAAAATTTGAGCTCAACACGATCCGGCCGATTTTCGGAACTTCCGCAGGACAGTCTTCGCCGATTGTTATTGGCCACAATTGGTTATATCTTTTTATTAGCATTCCGCATATCCACGCGTCCCGCGCGCCAACGTTTAGCGGCCTCCCGAACGTAAAATAGTCATCAGAAACATCATTTATGGTCGTATTGTTTGTTAAGCCGGGCGAACGCGGTACTCACGGGGTTTTTAAGAGCGCTATTTCTCGAACGATCCGTTTCCAATCACAATGGTTTTATTGGTTCGGGGGATTAACGCACATTATTCCGAGCGATGAAGGTGTTAATCTCTGTTATAAAATGTTCATTCGGCGACCGCGTATTATTCATTGAAACACGATCGCCTTTAAACAACGCATAAAACGATAATATTGGAGTGTTTTAAACGCGTCCAAAGTGTAACCCCACCCCTCCCCCTCCCCCATCGTCCTCTCATGCGAATCGATATCGAGATCCGGCAAATCTGCTGGCAACGGTTTCGTTTCCCCCGTTTGCCGGAAACCCGATACAAGAAGTAAATAAACAGTGGGCCCAGCGCGTATACGATAGAATGTTGCGTAGATTTTGAGCAAATTAGCGAACGCGCGCGCACGCTTCGATTTCGAGGAAACAAAAATCGCGGCCGACGCAATCGTCTGAGCAAACAGACCGGTGGCTCGGTGCTTGAAATTCACCTGTGTTTGCCAAATCCGCGACGGAGCTTGATTCCCGACGGAACAAAGAGCGAAACACGCCGAGCTCGGCTAACAAACAATTTTCCAATTTTTCCCGTTTCCCGTTGGAAGACGCTTTGATCGCGATCGCCGAAAATAATAACGAATGACGCCCCGCGCGCGGGGTTTACGCGAGAACCGACTTTCGGTAACACCGGTGTCCCCCCCCCCAAAAAATCCGGTATTCCGAAATTTGCACAAACGCCGAATTAAAATGGTAACGAAATATTTATGGACGTTTTATTGGAGTTTTTCTGCTTCTTTACTGCGCGCCGTACAAAAACTAAATACTGGAACGAATAACAGCCGTGGAAAATGTGGATCATAAGTTTTCAGTATTTCTCTTGGGGGCAATGGCGATTTGTAAAAAGATTATACGGCCATTTAATCCGACCTCGTGTTTTAATCCCTCTCGCGTTCGTATTTCGTATGTTTTAATTAGATCGTGTCTATAATACAAGATAATGAGTATCAGAATAAAAAAATGAATAATACTTTCATGTTTTTCTTTTCTCTTTTGTAATATTTCATTTTTATCATTGAAATTGAGAGAAATTTTTCCTTCACTTTATTCGTCATGAGATTCAGTATGAAACCGGGAGGTGCGTCCAATTCTAATTTATTACTCGAATAATTGTTAACTGGGTGAAATTAATTTTTATCTCAACCGGACATTCTTCTAACAATTAACGCACTTTTCTGGGGAAACTAATTTCTCTGTTATGAACGCAAAATAAAATAAATACATATTTCGCTTGTTTATTTTACGAACAATCGCGATCTTCGTTTTACAAGTTGAAAATAGTTAAGTCGAGAGCAGCGAAATGTTTGAAACGACGACGATTTATTTGCCGACCATTTTCCTCGAGTATTTCGCTCGAGGAATCGTCAACACGAGCGAGGAGAGTAATTATGTGAAATTTTTGATAACCTCGGGAAGCACGCTCGAGAAATTGCGCGTAATTTCGAAATTATCCGCGGCGTCGAGGATAGTTTTCCGCGTTGCGATCTTCTTTGTCCGACGAACGTTACGGTGTATAAAATCGGAAACGTGTCATGAACAATTCTATCATTTTTCCGGTTACTGGAATATTTGTTTATCGGCGGGCGTTTGCGATGGAAATATAAATATTTCAGGAAAATATCGGAGCGGGCTGTAGTTATTATTATCGGCTTGGGTCGAACCAATTCGAGAAATAAATAAATGAAACCGATCGCCATCTTGAATTTCCCTCTTCATGTTCCGTGTTGCGCGTGGTACTTGTTTAAGCTGTACAAAACTCGTTTAGTTTACGGGGACGTTGAATTATTACTAAAAAACTGAAATAAATAATTCTTTCTTTTTGGAAACAATAGCTGCCAATAGATTGTATATCTATTGCAAAATTCGGGTGAAGCTGAATTTTTAAAATTAATTTGTAGTTCATTGTAACTTTTGTTTTTCATAAATCCTTTATCGTTTTTTGAATATGCTCCTCCATAAATTAGAGCCAGCAGCCGAATTTGCTGAACGAGCCCAGTGCATAATCACAAAGGAACCATGTCACCGAGTATGTATAACGTTCGTCAGAAATTCATTGTACACACGAAACCAGTATCAAATTGAAAAAGTAGAAGCAGAACGATACCCTGCACCGAAAACGCTCGTACATTCGAACCGCGGCGCGCATTATGCTTTAAACAATGCTGTTCGTAAGACAATCGCATTCCCATATGGTCGGCGAAGTGGCAATTTACCTTGGCGCGCCAATTAAACGCGGCATTGTATAAAGAAACACTCGGCCGTGCGTCTGTCATTCGCAGAAAACTTCAAATATGGCGCACCGCCGGGGATTACCCGCGCCATTGTCTTCAAATGTTCCCGGATTAATGCTCTCGTTTCCCGGGCAAACGGCAATAACGTTAATTAGATAATAAGGCGCTCGCGTCGAGTGTCCAATTGATTTTTCATTAGGCCATAAAAAGACCTCCGGGTCCCGCGTTTCGCTGCTTGCGAACCCCCTCCCCTCCCCTCCCTTCCCCCCACCCTTCACCTCCCTCCTCTTTTCATTACCCGGTTCGCAACAAAAGAACTCCATTTAATGCTCAAACAGTTTACAAGCGGTCCTCGAACAATTTGCTTTTCTCTCGTCGTTCCGAAGGAGAGCCGCTTTGAATCCCCGTGACCCTCGAAAAAAAGACGCGGAAACCCCGCTCGAATTCCGCCCCTGCGCCAAAAAGCTGGACCGAATTTCGTATCTCCGTTAATTAGACATCGTCGGCCCCTTGTTCTGCAATTTCCCGGCAGGATTGTTGGGAATATTTCCAGTAACTGTTACATACGTATTCATTTTTGTTAAACTGTAGTTTGTTGAAAAAGACTCTCCCCCTCCAAGCTGAAAATGCAACGATAAAACTTTTACCGACGTATTCACGATCCTTTCCCGAGTGAAACGACACCAAACACGATACAATTTTGAGCATATTGCAAAAATTTGGAAACACAGAATTCGGATATATTCAGTTCGGATAATCGAGGTTCCAGTAACTCGTGAATTCAACCAGGAAACATGCTCGGAATTGTATCGTGT
Source organism: Halictus rubicundus (assembly GCF_050948215.1). NCBI lineage: Eukaryota > Metazoa > Arthropoda > Insecta > Hymenoptera > Halictidae > Halictus > Halictus rubicundus. The sequence goes on along the minus strand of NC_135153.1, from coordinate 15,732,840 downwards.
TGGGTCTCATTTTAATCGGGAAAATGTCGCGCATGTGTTGGCAAAGGCTCCATAAAAAAATAATTCAAAGCAAGAAAGTCTCATCAATTCTTCTCATTCCACGTTACTTTTCTTGGCAACCGAGCTTATGAGCCCAGCCTTTGGGTTCCTCAGAGGCTGTATCATGCTGCAGTAGGGACTTCACTTGTATACCGATACGTTCCTGCAGCACCATTTTGAGAACGATCAAGGTCACCTTGAGGCAAAAGCGACTCTAAACAATCCAGTTTCCGCCAAAAAATGTCCCTTTTGAATCGGTACAAGTTTTCCCCTCGAAATTATTCTGCGAATAATGTCTAGGGAATAATTGCGTGGTTAACTCGTACCGGGACACCCAGTACATGTTCAAAATTTCATAGAGCGTGCAGGAGGTCGTGAATTCGATCTTTTTTTTTTCCGCAGCTTTTTGCGATTTCGCGCCAGTGCGGCGCGCCGATTTTATCCTTCCGGTCCGGACAGCGCCGACGGAAGCTCCCGTATAATCGGGAATTTGTAATCTATGCATTCGTACGTTACCGCATCTATTCACCCGGCCGTAATTCACAAAGGATGCCGATTCGCAGCGCGGCGCTCGGCAATATCGACGATTGATTAATTTTGCCTCATTACGCATCGGATAAATTTCACCGAGATCCCGCGGACCCGAGACAGCTGAGCCGGACAGTGCGACGCATCGCTTAACTCGGGTCTTAGTCTCGGAATCGCACATGATCGATTCAAAGTGCTCGGCTGACTGTGAACGGCGGTTCACTATGGTCCCCACTCGCGATTCGCCAGTTCCGAATCGGTCCGAGCTACTTTTTCCGAAATTTAAAACAACCACCGTTCAGACAACTAAACGTTCAAATTGCAGAGTACTGCAAACCCAACTACTGTGGGGGTACCAATTACTGTGCCTATATTAATTACACTTATTTTTAAAGCACAATGAATATTAAAAAAGAGATTTTAATGGAAAAAATATAATATCTCTTCTTTAATATTCGTTATGCTTTAAAAATAAGTATAATTTATATTGGCCCTGTAATTGGTACCCCCGCAGTAATTGGGTCTCTTACTATATTTTCCTAAAATTGCATTTTTGGGAAAGGAATATTCTTTTAGTTAGAGAGATTTTAGAGCCCGAGGAAGCTCTTAGCCCAGATCCTAGTTTAGAAGTTGTGCTTGATTGGCATAAAGTGTCCAATTAATTACGGACTCTGAGGAAACAGGTTATTGCAAACTTACAAAATTTTCTTCTCGAGTCTAGGGATTTTGTCTTGATTTTCTCCAAGCTGGGAGACTGTGTATAACTAGTTTAAAGGGTCATAGAATATATAGAGTGTCATGGAACTGTAAGATTTTGTTTCGGAAAATTTGTAACTCTAGAGATTTGATAGCTTAACCGGAGTATCAGGGATGACTTAGCTTCGATTTCCAATGGTTTTACTTAGGAAATTAGTGTTCTTAAAGTGATATCCTGGTCACGTAGCCGAGCCCTGGTCCCGGCCGCGAAGCTGAGCCCTTTTCCGGTCCGGTGTAAGACCAGTTTAAGTCTCGCCTCATCAATAGCGCTGGTCCTCGGGGGATTAATGGTGCGGGTTTGCTATATCTTGTTCGCCAACTGTGCTTTGTTCCAATAGCTCGGAAGCTACAGTCGCAGCCCGAGTCTATGATCTGCTTAGGGTCGCTATCCTCGACTCCGGTGGCTTTTCGAATTTCTCGGTTTGTCCGTATTCTATTTCTTCGGTCCGGGAACAACATTCTTTTCTCGTTTGAAAAAAGAACGTTCTTAAACTCGCGTAAAATAAATCCATTGGAAAATATATCCTAAGCTGCGTTCCCACGGAAGAAACGTCGACGAACTTTTTTTGTCCCCTCGCGGAATTTATGTCGAACACACACTCACAGAAATGTTTTGTCTTTGCAAAAATTACAAAATCTAAGGAACATTGAAATTTCGTTTCAAGGCTACATTGTTTACTAGCAACAGAAAGTTGTAGAAACATTCAGGCAGTTAATAAAATTGTTCGGAACAAGGTGGTTGTTGTTTCATTCCAAAACATGTTAATTAGTGTTAACCCTCGGACCCCTGCGAGTTCTAAGCCTATGGCGGGGTCGCTTCTGACTCATACCGATATCTCACTAATATAGTTTTATTCCGATATAAGACCATGGCTCGGGACCGGCTTTCGCCGTATTTCGAATGAGGCTACCTATGCGGAAACCTATGGGAAATCGTATTGAAATTAGTTGATCTTTAAATTGATGTTACTTTGAAATTATTTACGCTATTTTAATAAAACTTGCGCTGTTGAAGAGAGCAAAGTCTGCGCTTTAAAACGGATTTTGTTGCACTACGATACGACGCCTGGTTCCCGAGATATCGTCGTATGAAGCGAAGGTCATTTACCATTCGACTATCACTTTCTCTCTTGCACAGTAGGTCTGTCTCTCTCTCTCGCACACTAGTCACTGACCTACCCTACAGGACAGTTGCGATAGGTCAGTTTTTACTATTTACTATTAGTATTTATGAATGGAGCCACCCCAACCATTGATTTACGAGCAAACTTTGAACGCTCGTATCTCGAGAACGGATTGTGATATCGAGATGATACAAAATGCATTGGAAACAGCATCGACTCTACTATCTGCCCCGTGTATTAACAATGACAACTTCTTTGTTCCCAAAGAACAAACCTGACTTGTTTACGATATACAGTGTTAACTCGATATATGTCCACAACACTGGTCCACTCACGGACATAGATTGTTCAGGAGATACTAATCAGTCTTAGCCCCTCACGGGGTATCCCCGCGGCGGTGTGGATGGTTCTGGGACTTTTATCGGCTAGATATTTGGGACAGGTATCGAGTAAAGACTGTAGCGTGTCTCAGACGGTATTGACACAGAACGAAGTTAATTTCGGGGAGCATTAACCGTATCACTTACCATTCACAGTAGTCATTTATACACTAGCCTAAATGTATCGTCCCTGTATCATTTCTGTGGCATAAAATATAAATTATTATTTTGTGCAACCCAGTGATGAGTGCGAAAGAGAAAAATATAATTCCTAAAATTATAAATTCTTTTCTTCTAGAAACAATTGTAAATTCTTGTAGAAGAACTGGGGAGGGTAGAAGGAAAAGAGTTAACGCGTGGAATGCTATTGTTGTTAACGGTGAAGGCTTTGTTTTTAATTTCGGATAATCTACGATAGAAATGGTGTTACTTTTACTGTGCCATTATCGTAGGTCCCAAGCCCTTCGATTCCGCGGTTTCGATGGTCCGCAAGAAAAATCTTCCGGAATGGCCGCAGCGGTCTAATACATGCGAGAGATTAGCCGCGTCACTTCGAGGGCAGTTAGCCCTTATCTCACGTTTCGCGTGGGCGTAACGGCCGAGTCCTTTGTGTACACACGGATTACCAGGTACACCCGGTGTTCCCTTATCTTCCTTTAATTCCAGCACCGTCGTGGGAAGGGGTGAGACCGAGTCAAGGGGTGTGGAAGCTCGGAAGAGAGAGAGAGAGAGAGAGAGAGAGAGAGAGAGGTACCGAAAGCAGGGGGAAGGGGTTGGGCGATATTCACGAGCACCGGAGGACGATTTTCGCGTGGCCCGTAATTTTTAATTATGTTTCCTTTCGCGGTCTTTTGTTCCACTTACCCTCCTCCCGCCGCCACCCTTCGTCTCGACAGCATCGGCAAGATAATGAAGTCCCATTGGCGCGGGCCGAATACACAATTAAAGCTCGTGAACGTTAGTTCTGAAAGCACCGGGGGACTGTGTTGCGCCCTCTGAAACTCCGCCGACAGAGAAGTCGCTAGAAACGAATAGACACAGAGGCGGACAGAGCGAGATAGAAAGATAGCGTGATGGATAGAGAAGGAAACAGTGAAGTAGAGATAGAGAGAAAGAGATAGTGAGTGGTAGAAGAGGGGCAGACGAATCCCGTCGCGATTGTCTGTCCGCGACCCCGTGTAGCATTCACCAGCGTCGCTTACACCCTTGTCAGAATTTCCTCTTGTTTGTTCGCCGTTGTTTCGTGCCTCGTTTTTTCGCCGCTTGTCGTATCTCCTTTATCCAGCTCGCGGAACGACGCTGCTCTGTCGTCCGAAATAAAAAATACAAAAAACGCCGGTGGAACAGTCGAGGGAAAAAAAAAATGGTGCGACGGGTTTCTTCGCGTAACCGAACCCGCCCCGCCGCGAATTCGTGCGCTCGTCTTGTCCGGGGGAGCGCGCCGCGATTATGGTCGATTCTAAACACGCACGGTAAACCCCCCACCACCGACGCGGACCGACACAATGCTGTCTTTCACGAGGCTGCCTTTTTTCGGGGCTGTCGCTTTTCCCGAAGCATCGGTTTCCCGGTGTTTTCACGTTCGAACCCCGGTTCTCGCGGTATCGGCGCCACTCTCCGCCGATTCTTTTTTTTTTTTTTTTTGGTGTTTTGTGTTTTTTTCTCTCTCCTTTCGAAAGCTCGCTTTATTCTTCCGCTTTTTTTCGGCTTTTCCCCCGCTTCCGAAAGGTCGCTCCATTCCTTTTGGCCTTTCCACCCCCCGTTTTGTTTCCCGTCAACCCGCGCGGGTTTTGTGCGGTCGACGCCGTCGCGCCGACGCGATTCTTGCGCGATCCGTGATCTTTCAGGGATTTTCTATGCTCCGCCGGAGAATAAATTGTTGTCGGTTGGAAATGGGCCAGCCCGATACGTTGTTCCATATGTTATTCAGAAAGTATTTTTAATATTTTACCGCCGGAGTTACACGAGGCCGATTATTTCCGTTCGAGTACCGAGGCTGTTCTGCTCACTAAAAATGAAGCATGTTCGATTCAATGTTGATCTTCATTGTTATTGATAAAGAAGCTTCGAATTATTATTTAACAATTTTACTTAACGTACTTCTGAAGCTGCTTCCTGTAACCGAGGAATTGAATTGTGAATTTCTATGCTCTGGGTCAACACGGACCCAGACTCCGCCGTTAGAGGAATTGTTTATAAAGTTCGCGTTCCACGGTGTTAACACATTCGCGACCGGCAAATTTTTTCCGTTTCTAATACTGAGTACCGGCGAAAATAATGAAATTCTGAAGCTGACTTGTATCGCTAAAGCAATTCATTAAGTTAATTAATAATTTAAATCTAAATCCAGTCCCATTGATGCGCCTAATGCTGTCGCATTCAGAAACAAAAATCGCAGGACGTGAATTCGCGTCAGCGACAATCAGGAATAGAATTTAAAATGACGTGAATTCGCGTCGGCGGTCGCGAATGTGTTAATATAATTTTATTCGTCAGCTTCCAAGTAGAACTACAAAAGCATAGAGCCATGGAATGTAGATGCGAGGATCATGTAACAATTTTGAATACAAACTTTTTAATTTAGGAAATAATTGATTTTCGAAATGTCTAGAAATTTCGAACGCTGGCGAGAAAATGGAACTTTCCCATCAGAAACTTTCCACTACAGATGTTTATGCAAATTCGGGTTTTTCGAGTACAAAGTTTCGCGGGCCGACGTCAACGGAAGACTTACTGTCTTCATTCGGGGTTTAATTAAACTCGAAGAAGCTCCGGGAACTTCATTGAATTCTGTTGCGCACGGCTTTTCTTTTTCTTTGTTTCAGCGCGCGGACGGTCCGCGTGTTTTATAAACGCGTGAATCGCGGCGACGCGATAGCGCCGAGAAAAAGAATAGATTTCGCGTGGAGTCTGTCAGAGTTCGTGAGAGACACAAGGATCTTCCGCCGAGGCGGAAGTGTTCATTGTCTACGACTCGAAAATTCGATAAGGATTACAGTCTGTTACTTAGGTCGTCGTTAATTTATATTCCGAGCGCCGCGCCTTCTTCCTCGTTATTCTCGGCTGCGATACAGCGGAAATTAGTATTATAAATTATGGGTTTATTATTCGGTAATATTCGTCACGCTGCGCCGCACCGTTATTCACCGCGGAGAAGCAATAATGCTGGCTGGCTCTTAAACAATTATCAAATATTAAATGCTGTATAAACTCGTCTTCGATATCGCATTTATCTCAGAACAGGTGGAACGCATTTTTTATCCGCATCCTGTGTTCATTGTTGACTGAATAATTTTAACCACAGAGGTTTTACAGAGAAGACAAGCTCACAGGACGGAGATTAAAAAATGTACCAGGTAATCATAGTTTATGTATGCGTAGATTAAGGACCGGATTGAAACTTATCCTGATCAGCCAATCTTAGGTAGCGTCGGTGATATTATTAATTTACAGCGAGATTACAAACTTGAATCGGCCGTTACCGTACCGGAACTTGATCACGCGGAACTCGTTACTGTATAATACATTAATTAGCCGAAGATATTGATCAGTTTAGTCCCGAACGTGTTCAATAAACATTAACTACGTGCGCCGGTTAAACCGATCTCGATGGAACCTGTCCCGAAAATGGCTGTCCCGGATGCCTTCGATCTATACTGCGTTCGGTCCACTTCGAATTCTACGAGCACATCGATCACGTCGGGACACGTCAGATGTTGATTCCAAGTCCCTGCTTCCTGATGGAACTCGATCTGCAATGGTATTACGGGCAAAAAAATAGGGAAACGAAAGGTCCCAGGGTCTTACGGGCGCTAACGAGCCTAATCTTCTCGTCTGCCGGGTCGGCGGTCCTTTATGGAAGAACCATGGCTGGGAGAAACATTTCTGACATTCAATAACCAGCGCAAACGACACCTTATTATTGTATTTTTCAGGGAAAGCTGCGTCCGAGCTCGCATTCGGTATTACCTTTGACGTTTAAACGTTCTTTGTTTGCTTTCAGTAACTAATTATTGCCGGTGTGCAAGTGGATCGGTCAGCTCCCACTGATTACAGCAAAATTCCAATCCCTCCGCGTTTAAAGCTATAGGTTTCGAGCTGCGGGGTTCGCGCGCACGGATTCCCGGGGTCCACATGCACGGACACCGCTGACCCTCTTGCCAAGCAATTCCGCGATCGTGTGCCTTTAATATTCCTTTCCACTCCGTGATGGAAATCTGTAGTCCACCCAATGGTGCGATAGAAGAAAAATACACAGACACTGAAGTGAACTCAGATTATAATTTTTGAAAATATTTCTCCGCCTTCAAAATGGTTAAAATTGTTGTTTCGCAGAAGGGTTCGCGGTATAGTTATTACCGTCGTGTTAGAGCACTTAGTTGCCCGCCATTCTATCATAAACACCGTGCTATTTGGTACGCCACGAACGTTCGTTCTATTGGCCGCATTCGAGCGAAGCCGCAGAGTCAATTTGGTGTCACAAGGATCACAGATGACTTCCTTTCGCGTCAGCTCGCGTATTTGTCCCACAGAAGTTAAGTGCGGTAAATAAATCACCGTGCGTTTTACGCGCCGAGTGCTGCTAATTACAAGAATCCTTTGCAACGATACGCTCGGTATAATTAGAAACGTTCGTGCGCGAATACACGCGTCGGTGAACGAACGAAAAAAAAACAAAAAAATAAATGAACGCGGCGGCACTTTGGCCGGGTTAAACATTTTTAGTGTGCAACGAATGCGAATCAAACTATCTTTGTGCCCGGAAGCGAGGTTCTTTTGTTCCTCGGGCGAAGGTAATTAGAAGAAAAACGCTCGTTGACGGTCCCGCGGACACACAATTTGTGCTGGTGTCCTTTTTAAACAATTACGACGGTTCCCGAATGCTAATGCATGTCCGCCGCTTCAAAGGGAATAATTAATTCGACGGAAAACTGAATATTGCGAATCATTAGCGGGGCCGCGGATGTTTATGTAAATTTACATTTTCATGGACTCGTTTTTGAGAACAGTAATTAAACAGAAATTTAACTTTCTGTTGCCCCGTACGTGCGTTGTGTTTAATTAAAGCCGCACTTTGTTTTCCTTCGAAACGCTGCCAAAATGTTCCGCGCGCTCCCGCTGACTTTGGAATCCCTGCACGCGGACCCCGGAGTCTGTACTGTAAATGTTTCTCTAATTCTTTATGTAACAAGTATGTTTCTCTAATTCTGTATGAATCAAAAATATATTTGTCCTGCTACACATTGTTTCATAGTCCAAAAAAAGTAACCATGGTGTTAAAACGCTAGAATCCTTGCGTGTGGACCCCGAAATCTTTGCACGTGAACCCCTGAGTCCGTGCATGTGAACCCTGGACTCCTACAAACCACCACTCCCAGTGTTGTTAGCTCTGGAATTCCTGCGTGTAGAACCCGAAATCTTTGCATGTGAACCCCAGAGTCCCTGCTTGTGAACCCCTGAGTCCGTGCATGTGAACCCTGGACTCCTACAAACCACCACTCCCAGTGTTGTTAGCTCTGGAATTCCTGCGTGTAGACTCCGGAATCTTTGCGTGTGAACCCCAGAGTCCCTGCTTGTGAACCCCAGAGTCTAAGCTGATAAATATCTGAGTCTACGCTTCAGATTCTTTTAAAAAGCTTCTGAAATATTTCGATCGTTCTGAAAGCGTTCTTAACTCAGGAATCCCTGCGCGTAGACCCCGGAATCCTTGCCTGTGGACCCCGTAGTTCCCATGAAACGCTGAAAATCGCAAATAAAGCAAAATTGTCCCGCGAAACAAAGAATGAACACTCCATCAAGCGCTGTGCCACATTATTCACTGAATGTTTAATTCAAGAAACAGCTGGAGCAGCTTCGATTTCGCCGGCCTCGCCAACGTTATCCAGTAACAAGCTCAATCTTCCCGTCCCACCCCCAACCCCCCCTCGATATAAAACCGTGGAAGACGAATGGCCAATCTTCCGGCCAAACACCGAAGTTCCTCACAAAACCGGAGGACTGGGGAGGGTTAGGCGGGGGGGGGGGGAAGTAAACGAACGTATATTCCTCCCAGGAGAAAGAAGAAGGAGACACGAAAGGCAAACAGCAATCAAGCGTTTCGTTGCACCGCGCGGTCCCTTCGGGAATTGTTTCGATGGGATTCTTTGCAGTGCCGTTAATTAGCAACGTACACGGCTCGCCCGCGAACTTAAAAAAAGAGAGGGATAGAGAGAGGAGTAGTTGAAGAGAAGAAAAAGGAAAGAGTCTAGCAACGCGTGCGTTCACGCTCGATTGCGTTGACTCCCTCGGAAGAACTCGTTGGAGGAACGTCAAGGAAGAGGGACGCGGGAGGAGAAGCTTGACGAGCAAGCTGACGCTGTCCAAAGCCTGGAAGAGCGGGGGGAGGAGAAGGAGGGGCGGGGCTCCCTTAATGAGACGCGAAACTCGAACGCGATATCCAAATAATTGCTCGCTGTTATCTCCTGTCGGCCGCGTAATTCCCCGCCTGTTGAAAATCTCTATTATTCTTATCGGTCCGGCGAGTTTCGCGCGCGAAACTTTACCTCGGGCCCGCCCCGGCCCGCCCACCCCTCGCTTATGCCACCAGCAAACCGGTTGTCGTCAAGTTCTCGCGACTGTTCCCGAAGACCAACTGAACTCTCCCCGGGTTCCCCAAACTATTTTGCGTTCCCTTTTGGTACGACAAGTATCGCCTTAAATACGTTTCCGATGTTACGAACGGAGGGCGCGCGGGGGGCGAGAGACGCGGGGGTAAGGGGGGCTCACTAACCTGGATCGGCTGACTTTACATCGGGAAACTTCGAACGAGTTCGCCTGTTCGACCGTGTTTTTCCAGGGACCGGTTGCAGCGGAAAGTTGACGTACGACTTCCTAATAGAATTTTCGACCGGAACGCTCCAGGGGGCCGGGGCACCGATTTCCAAGCCGCCCCTGTCGCCACGCGGAATAACGGTAATATTTCCACGACCCGAGCAGCGCGCTCCCTTCGCCGCGGGAATGGCATAATCGAAAAAATCGGAACCCGGTTGTTCGCTACGTTCAATCCTTGCAGCCTGGACCGCGAATGTGCGTTATCAATAGGCTGCAGATTTTGTGCATTTATAATAACAAGTAGGTGTAATATCGCACTGTATAGTCATTAGAAGAGTTTAAGAGCGTTGGTAGGCTCCCTTAGGATTTGTTAACCCTTTGCACTCGGATGTCCCCTCTAAGGGGAGAAAGGGTTACAATTATAAAAGGAAAAATTTGTATTGTTCTTCAGTTCGAATTGATACATCCGCTGCCGAATTGTCGGACGGTCATCGCAGTTATTAGGATCGGGAGCGTCGCGCCGTTATTTTTGCAAACTAACTGCTCATCTGGGATGGCTCCCTCGCGAGACGGGAAGCAGCATGACGGTGGAGAAAAACAAAAAAAAATAGAAGAGCGCGCGAAATAAAACCGGGTGGAAACAAGCGGTGTCGCGCGGGACGCGTGAAAAAGCTCGGCCGCGAAGCGACAAATTTCGCGAGACTTTCGGTGTCGGCGCTATGTGATCGAGGTCGAACGCGCCATTGTGCGGAATAACAGCGCCACCAAAATACATACATGCATACATAGATTTCGTCGAACCATACCACGGCCACCGGCACGGGGATCCGGTGGATTTCTCCCGCGGAGCATACGTAAAACGGCCGTCGATTATTACGGGCGCGTAACCCGTCGTGCCTACGCGTGTAATTTACAGACGGCCCCGGCCAGATTTAATCATTAATTTACCAACGCGAACGTGCACGTTGCGGATCGGGGGCTCACCGACCGGAACCGGTCCGCCATTTTACGGACACGAAAGTACACCCGGGGTCCGCTCGGCAAATATCCCGCAGAATTTCGGCGGAGCACCGAGACCCGGTGTGTTGATTTAATGGCGCACACCGGCCAACCCCTTCCCCCCCCCCCTCCCGCCGCTTGCGTTCCCTTGATTTCGTTAACATTTTTACCCGAGGACGTCGGACAGAGCTTCTGCTCGACAGTCGGTACCGCCCTGTTATGTACGTAAGTGTGTCCCTGGATTCGCACACTGCGAATCCCTCGGGACGCTCCGGGGACGCTGGCCCGTTCGCGTATTATTCTTTGCTGTTGGCCGACCGAGGTTTTAACACCTGGGTTCACGTAATTGCTGCGTTTCGCGTGAACCGATGAAAAGATTGCATTTTATTTTCGCTGTTATTATCAGTACAATAATAATGGAGAGCACTCGTTTTCTTTCCCTTCGTATTTCTTGTCGGACTTTCAATTATTGTACGAGCACAATTACTACGTCCACTGTGGGTAACTCTTTTATCAATGTCACTGCATCGTTGTGATATCACTATCATTATTTCGAACGAAGTCTGACAATAAGTTGCTGTTAGCTAACTTTCAACTATTTTCTGCGATCATCAGTTCCACCATGAAAATTCGTAACGCTGTTGCTGACAAAATTGCGTGAACTATGTACATTAGCCTGCTCAGCGTTTCCAATTGCGAACAATGTTGCGAATGATAGTGTTTTCAAGTCCAAAAAATTTTACTACTTCATATAAGTAATTACTGGATTACTCCGAGTTGTATGCGTTCACGGCAAAAATTAGTGGATCGTATGCAAAACAGTGAAAACATTTCAGGAATTTAATAATGTTGTTCTACTTTGTTCAACTCTAAGGCAGAATTGAGAAAATAAATGAATGTCTGCGCAGCTCCTGCGACTCGCAATTAAGGGAGACAATTTTTAATTTCCATGAAAATCCGCAGTCCAGTAATTAGGAAATTGTGAGATAGAAATTTTGGAAAACATTGAATTGAAATTGTATGTCATCGATACGAATGCCCGACATCTTCTGAATAATATCTTCAGGTATTACCGAATGCAAATTTAGCTTACAAGTGAAATTCCACGCAAAATATCTCAAACCCTGAACCAACTCCAAATTCCGTAGCGGCGGGAAATCTCTCTCTCTCTCTCCCTCTCTCTCTCTCTTTCTCTCTTGAGACGCGTGCTAAATGTTAATTACCCGTTTACATTTCGGTCTGGAAATTTCGTTAGCGTTCTGCTACCGTTTCTAAAATTCTCTGCCTTGAAACTAGTAACAAATTCAAGTTCATATCTCCAACCCTAGATAATTAACCCTCCATAAAAATTACAGTAACATTTAAAATTACTGAATTTAAATTACACTAATTATATAAATTACTAAAGTTAAAATAAAATGATCTTGAAGCTGGTACAGTTACAAGCACTGTAACCAACCAATCCTTAAGTGAGAGGCTCACGGAAATAATTTTCTGAATATTGAACTCCGTGCGTGTGAACCCCGGAATCTCGCAACGCACTACGACGCGTGCTAAGCCCGTTGCATTCTAACAACAACTACAACCAATTAACTTTAAAGTCAAAGAACCCACGAAAATGCTATTCGAGATCCGGGTTTCCGTGCACGTAGACCCCGAAATTCTCGCGGCACGCTGTTAATTGGCTAGTTTCGGCGGAAAAGCGAGCAGCTCCCCTATCCGAATCTCTCGCGTCGGTGTACGTATTCATTATCAATGCCGAGGCGTTATGGCCGGGCCTGTAATATCCCAGCCATTTTAAAGCGCAGTCTGGCGACGGGCGTTCTGTCGCAGATACGAACTTTATTTCTAGCGTGAATTAAAGCGCGAAATTCGCGTGTCAGCCGCCGTTCAACTTTTCAACGGAGCCGGGGACGCGACGGTATCGCTAACAACCGGTCGCTTTTCCGCGCTTTTCCCGCGGGACGGAAAACCAAGGGGGAGAAAGAGCTCCGTGGACCGTTGGGACGAACCGTACGAAAGTAATTCGATGTTACGTCGCGTTACGCCCGTAATGGTTACAACGCCGCGTACGCCCGCCTCCATTCATTACGCGTATTTGCGGACGTGGCTCTCCGCGTCGTTCTCTCGCCCCTCCTCTGCCCCGTTAAAGGGTTATGAAAATAAATGAATATCAATGCATGGTTAAGAGCGCGGAACCGCGTTATACGGACCGGACCCGCGTGATGGTTTCCCGTGTACCACCGAGGGAAACCAGAGCCAGCCCGGTGACACCAAGTTCCGCTCCATTCCGTACGGATTATCGGTCTTCGAGGATGAAAACGGATGCCGGCTGCGTAATGGACACAGACACGATGCCAGAAGTTCCCGGTGGCTTGTACCGTCCCGAGACCATCAGTCTGCTCTTTAGCCATAGGATAATTAACGCCGAACCCACCCGAACCTCGAAAGCAACGCGGTGTTGATTTAAAAATCACTGGGTCGACAATTTTCATGACTACTGCGATTTTTATGCATTCCAAACAATGGGTAAGAAAGATTTAAATGTACTATTGTATTTTTTTCAACTCAATAACATTATTAAAAGTGGTGACAAACGTCCGAGTACCTCTATGTCTCTTGTAATTAACACGGAAAATTTTTATTTCGCAGATTACACATTCCTGAATAAGTGGAAGTGAGGTGTATTGCTTTGTGAGATTCCGGGGTCCACACGCACGGAGTTCAGCGTTCGGAAAATTATTTCCTGCAAACCTTTCGCTCAAACACTGAAGTGAACGGTTTCGTTTCAATTTTCTATGGATTGGACAATGTTTATTTTGCAACAAAGGCCTACAGTCATCCGGATAAGTATAACGACAACCTGTTAAAATAATTACGCCGCTCGAAGCCAGGTCGGAAAGCAGCTGGATAATTTATTTTGCGGCGCGTTTGCGGAAGAAAGCAGAGGACGTTGCTTCTTCGTAAACAAGAATGAATTAATTAGGTCCCGGTTTGCTTACGTGCAACGAATTCCGGGGTTCGCACGCACGGCTCCTCGGCGTCCCTCGGTATGATACCAATTCCACTTAAATTTCAGACTTAATTATTCCATTCCGGGCTGCGTCGAAGACATTCCGCCGCGCGCTCGACATTTATACTCGAAACGACAAGATTCGCCGGAAGGAGAAACGTAATCAGCCAACGCCGCCGATGGAAACGACCCGCGAGACGAAACCGTTGGGGCGCAGGAATTTGTTCCATCGACCGACAACAAACAAATAACGCCGCCGTTTGTACTTGACGCAAAGAAACACGAAACTATTTGCAAAACGGGGAATGAATTCCTCGTCGTTTCGTCAGGCACTGACGCGCGCGCTCGCGAGCGTGCCGCGCCCGAATAAACGGATGTTTTCGCCGGAAGTCAATACGCGCGAATCAAATTAAACGCGCAAAAAGGTGTGCGTTATCGTTTTTCTATAAAACGCCGTCGCTGTCGCCTGTTAAAGCAACGAAATTACTCGAAGAATGTCCGAGCGAATCCGACCGTGTCGATATCCCTTTTCCAAACAAAACACCCCCCAGCCCCTCCGCCGCCCACGATCGCCAAAGCGGACAAAGGGAATTACCCCGCAGCAGGCATCGCGGAACGCAAGATCAATTCTCCCCTGAAACGCGAGCCCGTGTCGCTCCAATAAACCTATCCAATAAATCGCCATCGGACTCCATTATTAATAACACAGGAATGCATCCGCGCTTCGCAAAGGGTCGGAAACTTCGATTACAAAGGCGACGTGGCGTGGCCCGGGCCCCACGTCAATCTCATTAATCGCGGCCAGTCGATCGTGACGTCGCGTCGAACCGAGCAGAAAATCCGCACGAACTCGGGCAGTTATCGAGCGACCAATCACACCTCCGACCCCTCCCGCCGTTGTCCTAACGTTTGGCTTCTTACTGTCTCGATTAGGATTTATGCTTGCCGGCGGCTACAGTGGGTGCCGCATCTCCTAACGGACGCTTATCGGACTGGTGGTTATCGAAACTTGACGTAAGTGATCGAACGAACCAAAAAATTTATTATTTAACTTTGCATTCGTGTAACCGTGGCAAAGATCCTACGCATAGATTCGAGGGTGACGTGCCGCCGGTGATATTTGTTGTTAAACGATATTTCCCGTGAATTTGTTGCAACACCCGGAGAAATACATATCCGAGACGTGTTTGCACATACGTCCAAAACTGCCATCAGCATCTCGCAGCAGTATGCAACTCGCGGATCCTTAAGGATCCATCGAGGCCGTAACGCCCCGGCAGCGTCGATCGAGGGGGTGGATGCATCCATCGTCGCATACGGAATGCAGGGTGCAGCAAGTTATTCCGGATTCATACGCTCGTACGCGGGCAGCCTGTCTGATCGATTGTCCGCGGGAAAACGGTGCGGCTGTTTGGACGCGCGGCTGTCGTCTGTAAGTCCAGCTGGCGGACGTTCGCGATCGACAGGCGAAAGTGGTCCTCCAGTGCACGGACCGGTCCGAAGCGGTCCGAAGCGGTCCGCAGCGATCCAGAGCGACCCGACGTGCTCCTCTCCCTCCGCCCCTCGTTTTCCCATTGTTTCTGCGGACGACGTGGAGCACGTGGCCGAATAATAAATTCGAGTCCCTCTTATGCGGCTCTCGCGAGTCCCGTACAGGTCCCGAGGGACAATAACGATCAGCATCGAGCTCTTATCGAGGGAACTCTTCTGCCCCCTCCAGCGCGCCCCTCTCTCTCTCGCTCTTTCCCCCTCTCTCGCTCACGTCATCCTCCATTATCTTTTACATTGTCAATTACCAGACGATCCTCGTGCACGCATTGTTACGCACCGTTCTCGACAAAACGAATCTTCCCTTTCGCATCTATTTTTCGTTTCGACGCGTTTCCGCCACTCGTCGTGCTCTGGCACAGGGGTCGGTGGGAGAACCAAACTCCTCACCCCCCCCCCCTCTGTTCCCCCACCACCATACAGAGCTCCGTCGCAGCCATGGAATATGTCTCTCACGTTTCAGGTCGTTCGGAACGATGACGCTGCTTATAGGGTTTTATTGCGCCTTCGGTGACACTGCGCGCGATTTATTCGCGATCGAGGGTGTAATGTTCCTCGTGCGCCTCACCCCCGTGAAGAGGAGAGGAATCGAGCACGGGTTACCAGGGTCGCTCTTCCGGTGTCTTAATAGTCGTTTAATATACTTCGACGGGCTATCGATCAGGCGGGATGTCTTTTCGGCTCGAGTATTGGCAGACACGCTCCCATTCGGCTTCCGATTCGCGAGCTGGAATTGGGAATCGGAGCAGATCCGTTTTAATGGCGCGTAATGTTTCTGCGAGGAACGGGAACGTATTGTCGGGCACGACGGGCAAATGTCCCAACTGATGAGGAAGTTTCGGCTCGGTTGACTGGACAAGCTTGTTCACGGAATTTTATTTTATTTTTTTGTTAACCCATTCTGTTGAGATAACGGGAGGAGTTTGAATTTTGTGTGTGTATGTGTGCGAAGGTACTAGTGACATGCAGTCGTTGAGGAATTAATTTTGTAAATGGTACTGAGCATCGTCGACTGTATATAGTTGTGAAAAAGATCCACCGTACAATTATTACCGTGAATCATGGCAAAATTGTTATCTCCATTTTATTTATCTTACTCGATTGTCTCAGAGAGAGTTCATAATCGAAAAGCCACCCGGTTAAAAGGTTAAACAAGATCCCTAGGTGTGTTTTAAGAATTATTTGTTCTGTTTGAAGCATGATTTTCTGCGTAGAGGTCTCCGGGGTCTACATGCACGGTCTCCGGGGTCCACGCGCAAGGATTCCAGAGTTCACAACAGCATCTGGACGGTTTAAGAAGCATTTTAATATTTGCTCAAACAAGTCGGGACGATAAATCGGTTAATAACGAAAGTGCATAAAATAAACGCATGCAAATGTGAATATTTAAAGTTTTAACTATACCGGATTAATATTACGAGTACCTATTAACTTGTAATACTACTTACGTCGTTTTAAAACGACATTGCATTGTTGACGCTGCAATTATTTATAAACCATGTAATAAACTATGCAATTATTTCCGTCAATAAACATTACGGTGTTTGAGTTAAGCTTTCCGACTAAACTTCGTCCGCTTTTTAAGCACAACAGCTCGTTAAAATACGAAATCGCGACGTTTTTAATACAAAATTATGGACGATACACAATTTGTTGAATTAAAATGTAAAACGGAAATGGATGAAATACAACCGGCGGATCTTTTGTGTAGCGTCGATAAAGAGCCGCATTCACGCGAGCTGTATTGTATTTAAACCCCATGCGATGCTAAAATACAACGCGATACATGAAAATTATTACCGGACCGATTTTAAAATCGAAAACAAATATTTAACTCGGTAGTGGGATTAAAAGTGGCATTATCCAACGGCAACAAAAGTCGCGGCGGGCGGAGAATGTATGTGTGTGTATGTGTGTGTGTATTTCCGAGTGTTTCCGCGGGTCGCGGAAGAGTTTCCCATGGTAGAACAAGTGGCCTTCAGAAGCCGGGCTCATTGTCAGCTGGTTGATAATAGCCAAACTAACAACGCCGACGAGCAGACAGCTAAAAAAGGAAAGCGTCTATAAATTAGTCGTCGGTACGGAAAGTAAAAAAAAAAAAGAAGAAACCGGTTTCTCGTGCTCGCGTTTAGAAGGGGTTGCGGAAAGCATCGCGGAGGAGATGACAAATGGAAAGTATCCATTCTACGCGGGCATTGTCAATATTGAGTCATCGACGGTGGCGCGCGGTTCGCTGCACACGAATGATAATCGGATCTCCTATTTCCCGGTTTCTCTCCCATTGTTTTGGCTCCGGCGTGTTTCCATGGACAGCCACACGCAACAAAAATTGGCGAGCCGCGACGCATTGTGTCTGAATACCCTTTTCTATCCCGGTAGGATCGATTTCGCGTTAACGAAACACGGCCTCGCGAAAGAAGACACCGGCGACCGACCAAAACGACTGGGAAAACATGACACGGTGCACCGTTTCATAAAAAGGGTGGAGTTGATTAAAAAATATGAAATTAATATACCATAAAATAGGTTTAAATGGCACAGAAAATATTTTCTTGACAATTAAGAATAGATTTCTACAGTACAGGCACTTATCTGTTTCTACTTAAAAATTATTTTCACCTCCTATTAAAATCGTAACTCACTATTACAGTATTACGTAAAATAGTATTCGATATTCTTTATATTGGACTAAAAGATCAAATTCCAATTATCTTTGTTTTTACTATTTAGTTCACATATGTGGAACGTAACAACAATTCACATCCTCCGAAATGTAAAAACCCCTCGAAAAAATGCAATATGTGCCAGCCCAATAGAAACAATATACACGTGATCATAATGAACAATGCCAATGGAAAACATGAAATTCAATGCTGTACACCAGTCAGCCAAACACTGACCATATGGCTGCTCGTGATTAACAATACCAGAAAGGATCATAAAATTCATATTATCCCGTATCAACCACCTGTTCCGCTTATAAAAAGACCACAGAGAAGTGGACATGCTGCAACATATGTGAAAGCAAACAGTGTTTTCAAAAAGCATAAATATGCATCAGCTGATAATGAATAGAAAAACAAGAGATACCGTGTAATAATGAAGCTGTCGCATTGTCCAGCTGAAACTGGTGTCTCCGAGTGTCGCTATCATTTCGCAGCGACTCGGAGACGGCTCCGAAGATCTACAGGTTTTCCCAAAAGTCACTAGACCACTTTAAAGTGGAATAGACGGGAGAATAAATGGAAATTTTCAGAAAATAAAAATTAAATTTAAAAATTTACCATTCATTCTCTCGTAAAAAAATTCGGATTCCAAAAATCCCCATTCAGTTTTTCGTAAAATAATTCAGATTTCAAAAATTTACCATTCATTCTCTCGTAAAAAAGTTCGGATTCCAAAAATCTCCATTCAGTTTTTCGTAAAATAATTCAGATTTCAAAAATTTGCCATTTATTTTTTCGCCAAATAATTCGGATTTAAAAATGGTTCAGCGAGTTTTGGGGCAGCCTGTAGCAATGGCGCGCGTCCCAGCCGAGTTTTAATCATTTTTGGAGCACGGCAACGTTTCAAAGTAAGTAGCGTCCACTAGAAAATCGAGTTCCGATTTAAACGGCGCGTCGGTAAATTATAAATTAGAAGCGGCACTCGACGATAATCGTACCGGGGCCCGAGCGGTTCATCTCGATCACGTCCACGCCAAATTCCAGGCGTGCCGATTATTCGACAATCGGCCGGCATTTCAAGCCGATTGCCGGACACAACAAGCCCGATAAATTGGTGTCAAACGAACTGGAGATCTCCGACGAGGGTTCCATTGAAATTAGACAGCAGCGGTATAGTTTCATTGAACGGTGAAACGATCCGCCTGCATTATTTTCGGTGTTTAAACATTCCCCGGGACGCGAGCACGGGACATCCGAATCGGTATGCGACAGAGGATATTTATAATTCGTTCGCCAATGACAACGGAACAACGAATTTTATGTGCTGTACACCGAACGTGTGCGTTGTTAATTCACTGAAACAAACATTTTGGCCGAAAATTAACTTCTTTGAGCTTTTGATGGCTAAATTAGCTGTGCTAATATTTTTGTTATTTTGCTTGTGGGATTTGCTCTATGCTGCTGAAAATTTACATAAACGTGCACGTGATTTGCATTAACATATTCATTATACAATATACAGAGTGTCCTAGGAATATTGTACTTGCTTGAAACGGGTGATTCCTAATGTGATTTCAAGTAACTTTTCCCTTTGCAAAAATATTCTCCACGGCTTTGTTAAGGAATTATTAAAGAAAAATACGGACCAATCACAGGGCGGCTACAGAGGACAGATTCCGGCTCGGCCAATGGCAACGCCACGCTCAGCGGGGCCTGACGCCATGCCGGAATCCGTCCGCTGTTGCCGCGCCGTGATTGGTCCGCGTTGTTCGTTAATAACTCCTCAACAAAGCCACAGAGAATATTTTTGCAAAGGAAAAAGTCACTCCAAATGACCTCAGCAATCGCCCCTTTCAAGGAAGTAGATTTTTGGGACACCCTGTAGAGATATTTTTAGAAGTGATGCCAGACCAGTCAGCTTTTGGGTAAATTGCTTATCGATTAATCCATTGGTTAAATCGGAAACAAATTCCAACAAGATATAAAAGTAAACGGCTTTGATACGCAATATCGTCTAACATGAATGCAATGTACGCTTTAATTCTGATAATTTCCGGCCGTTTTATAAATTTATTCGCTAGCGTGGGCGCGGGTAATCAATTCCTTTCTTTCGGTCGGGAAAAAATTCATGAGGCGAGCGCGTATAGTTATGCAAATATTGATTTCCAGTGGATTAATGTGTAGGGGCCGGTTGGAAATTTGTTTGCCGACGGTGTTATCGGGCCGTAAAGAAAATAGAAAGCTCGTTCAATTTTTCAGAGCGTCCGGCATATTTGAACAGCCGTAGGCGTTACAAACGCATAAAATCCGGAGTCCACATCGAGCTCTTCGTAACCGCGATCTACTGAATTATTATTAATTCCCCGCGCGGTTATTTCCGTCATTGTGACGCGAAGCAGGGACTTGTCGGCGAACCGGGAAGGGCGGAATTTCGAGCCGGGCGATTCCGCAGTAGCTTACGTCGCAACGAGTACTTCGATTTGGGTTTTTTTTTTTTATTTTTTTCGGAGCGTCGATTGGCCACGGTGATTTTGATGAATCGGTGGCAAGTTCCGTTATAAACTTCTTCGCGCGGCGCGTGATGCATCAGCACGTGCTACTGTCGTATCGCTTGACAGATCGCAAATTATTTTTGCGATGTCCTGCGAGCTGTATCGCGGCCCTGGCTTCAGCGCAATTTCTCACGCGGCTGATGAAACGCCCTGAAACCTTCGGAATAATTGATGGGATTCGCCGGGCGATGTTTGTGCTCGCAGGGCATCGTTTTCGTGTCCCGTCGATGCACTGTCTGCCGCCAATTATTATCTGCTGGCCAAACGAATGCACAGTAATGCCTCGATATACCCGAAAAAGTTGTGCACGATATTCGTGAGAAATTTGGCTTCTTCCGCGGGGTGCATCATTCTAGGGGCCCAGAAGTTAAGTAGGGGCTAAATCATTAATGTCAAGTCTTGCTTGTTTTCAATTATTTTGTTACATCACTTCTCCCCACCATATATTAGCACCCATCAACATGTCTGTGACGTTTTTCCCATTAAAACGAGTCCAAACACGACATCAATCGGTGTATATTTGCTTGTATAGTCTAAAATTTAGGAGTCCGGGGTTCACAAGCACGGATTCCGGGGTCTACACGCACGGATTCCGGGTCTACACGCACGGATTCCGGGTCTACACGCACGGATTGTAGCATTTTCAAGAATTGCCTGATACAGGCGAATATAAAACATAAAATTGTTCATATAAAAAATTAAATATATTTCGAAAATATTGTAATAAATATCGTAAATTACCAGGTAGATTTTAATGGAACAAAAGGGCGAAAATTTTAAAATCTATTCCATGCAATACTAAATATCCTTTTTGAAGTAACGTGAGTACATTAGCACCTGGCAACTGACATAATTGCTTCAAAGGCTTCGATATAAATTGTGTTCAGTCAATTTCGCTTTATATTCGTTCTCTGTGATGTCTCTTCCAATCGATTTGTCTGCGCGAAACGCCACATACACACATATTTTCGATGTTTCAACATTCGAAGAGAAAAGAAATAATATAATAATAACAAGAAGGGTAATACAGTAACATGAAGAAATACTAACTCCCAGTAATATAAGACGAGGAGGAGAATACTTAACTAAATAAAAATGCAAAAAAAAAACAAATACGAGTGAAACGAGCATGGAGCAGAAGTGGATTCAAATTAGAAGAAAAACGATTAGTAAGTAAATGAAGAAAGCAACATGGAACGAAATAAATGCAGGTTTTAAGGGCGGGGCTTAGTGATTAATGGACGCTGTTATTAAACTTGACTCGTATCACACGACTACGATAAACGACCACACCAGAACAATAGTATTTTAACAGTCTGATGAAATTAGCTTCATTTTCGAAACAGAAAATAAAGATCTAGAGAAATTATATAAAATAAAAATAGATCAATGAATATATTCCACTGAAATTGGAATAAAACGGAAATTTGAACGAGCTCGTTATGTACGAGATATTTCATATATCGTACTTTTACTATTTATCAGTGCGTATTTGCTAATCGGAAAAATACAGAAATATTTCAAATTCGAGGTATGTTGCCTTCGCAAAAAGTATGAATAATTCCGTCAAGGCTGCGACGTTCATAAATTTGATGCTCGCACCAGTCCCCAAAGAGAGATTCGCTCTCAAAAAGATTTTCCGGCATAATTACAACGTTATCCGATACCGTGTTTAAAGGAAAAAACTTCTCGAATTCGAAGCTTCTTCTCTAAAAAGAATTTTTCGAAACAGCCACGTCACAGATGGCAACCAGTTTCACGCGAAGGCAAGAAAATCGAGAATAAATCCACTCTGTAAAAATTCGACTTCTAATTACTATAATCTAATCCGACGAGTGTCAAAAAGTAAAAGAGAGACATCACGAGATCCAAATTTTTTACTTTATTGAGACTGCAGAAAGAAATTTATGAGAGGTTCAATGACTTCATTGTTCAGGACACATGTATGTTACGATAAAAATTGCTTGAAACAAAATTATTCTTGCTGTTTTAAAAAATAGAAAATAGTCAATTTCAATGGCCCCGATTTATCGAACGGAATTTTTCAAACAGACTTTCGGGTCTCGTCGTGTCGCCAGTACACTGTGGACCATCTCGAAATCCCGTTCGCGTCCCCCAAGATGGCGGTTCTTCCGGCGAGGGAACTCCGCGCAAACCGATTAAATTTAAAGTTGTAAATGTTCATCTGGATTAAAGGCGAATACCGGGGCCGCGCACGCTAACTAATCCCTCAAACCGAAAGCCGGGGACTTGCCTGAATATATACGGGCGAAGTTGACCGGGTAACTTCATTATCTGTTTAGAAAGTTTGCTTATTTTTGGTAAATAAGCGGTGTTTTGCGCCGCGGTATCTCGCGTTAGCGCCCGGCAACGAAACACCCGCCCCCGCCCCTGCCCCGGCGAAAACTCGCCGCCGGAGTGCTTGTAATTTATTCGCTTTCGCGGCCGGGAGCATACTTTCTCGTCACGGACACAGGCCGCGAAATGTATCGCGAACAGAACTCGAATCATGGCAATCCTTCATCGGGCCGGGCGCCCGAATTTTTGCGACAAAATTCCACCGAAAAAGCCCGAACAACGAAACGCTCTTCGCCGCTCGTTTCGCTGCTGTTTCCGTAAGTCGAAAATTTCCCTGACAAAAGTTGCTTTCACGAAACACATCATTTGACCCGACTAGTTTTGCATCTTGGTAAGCTTGTTCAGAACCCTACTCGCGAACATAACTCCAGCTTATAGAGATGTGCATGATTTATATGTTCCTGCTAATTTTATAGAGGTACATTATTCATTTAAACACATCTCGAATAACACTTTCAAGTATTTGGACACTTCTAAGATCGTCGAAAATTGTTCACGTTTAAATTGTTATAACTTTCTAAAAAAAAAATCGTAGGGCAACAAACTTGGACTCGTTTTACAGCTTGAAGCCTCTACCTTTTTTATCCAGTATTCATTTTCACCCAAGATTAGTTTTCACGTAATGCTAGGTGGAAAAGTGAAGACATCTGTCGAAACTGTTACGGATCGGAACGTTTGTAAGAACATTGGAAAATATTTTTGGTGACAATTTTTGAAGGAAGAATGACACGACGATAATCTAGGTCTCGTGTTGAAGCTTGAAGTTTTTCTGAGAAATGCTGCAAGTTCAAGCGTTTCTGAAAACATTCAAGAATTTGTTTCCTCTTCGAGAACTTGAAGATTGAAGCGTCAATTATTAAGCTGCGTCTTTTCGGAAGCTTAAATTTTTCTCGTTTGGAAAACCATTTTGTGCCTCCCGATACTTTTAACAAGCACGCTCGTTAGCTCAGTTTTGCTTCACAGAGATCAATTTTGACAAACCGGTTGGTTTGATTTTATTTGGGGGGGGGGGGATATCGAATTCCTATCGAAACTTTCCGAATCGGTGCCGGAAACCGTTTCCGTGTGTACCCGCGAACGAGACCTCGAAAAATTTAGACTGCCGATATGTTTGTACAGATTCACTGTAATAGCTAAACAGATGTGCACTGTAATACCTAAAATATGCCTCATTTTTTTCAGAATTCGCAATGTAAGAGGATATGAGATATTACGGAAAAATCTGATTTTCATTCTCACCCCATTACTACCCCCCACGTCGACAAATAGGATTGAAAATTGGCACAAAGTATTTTCTTTGGATAAGCCATCGAATGGCCTATTGCAAATTCAATTTGGCTTTGAGGCATTTTTGACCTCCTCATCCGGCTACACCCTTCGATACGTTCCAAGCAGTGAAGCAGGTTTGGAATTTTTATTGTTGATTCGTTTCCTAATTTTAAATTAGACCAATTGTAGAAAATTATGTTGGACTGTATTTTGTATTTGTGAAATTTATTTATTAACCTCGTGTAAATTGCTAGTGGTTATTGGTGGCAATAATTACAATCATTTATACATGAAATATAAAATGAAAGCTGTCATTAGATTAATGTACGTTGTAAGTCGCCAAAAAATATATGGAAACGTTCATACACGGAGTATAAAATATAACCTGCACTGCATTCATGTATTTCGTATTCATTTACTGACAAAAAAAGTAAATAAAACTTCTGTGAAAGTATTCTACATTCATTTGTTAAAAAAATACAAAAAAGAAAAATATATATACGAATAAAATTTGTTTTTGCAATAATTACAATGACCATAGCAATTTTTGCAAAGTACCTTTGCATAATGAATGATATTTCGAAATAATCCAGGAACAATATATACGCAAATAAAGTTTTAATTATTATGAAAGAGAAGTTGCCAGGGACAGCAATATCCTAGATTAAACGACAAGTATTTTATTGTTACGACACGGGCATTGTTGCTTCCAGCTAAATACAGAGAACGCGAATATGTCACGGGCTGCATCGAAATGAAAAAAATGGCGACACGTCGTCATAACGTTGTATTTAAACGTAACTTCAGCTTCCGAAATATTCCGCTCGTGTCACCGCACGAAATTGTATCGACGCGGAGGAAAAAAAAAATAAAATAAAAATACTTCGTAATTTATACAGAGGTGCGATCTGCCGTGACGGCACAGCGACGACGATCTCGAAATAAATTAAACGAACGAAATGAATTTAGTACCGATATTCGTGCTCCCCAAATGATTCGGGCATAGCATGGTCGTAATTGACAAGAAGAAAACGCGCTCGTACGAACTGACGTTCGCGGAATGCTGTTGCAATTATGAACTGCGCCACCGGAAGTACAGCTAACCCAGAGCCAAGTAATTAATCGATGTTCCAATCCTCGTTAAAATGCGAGTCGCTGTGGCAAAAGAGTTAAGTAGCGTTCATTTAGAAAAAGCATCCTTCTTTCAAACTGCTTTAACGCTGTCGTTATTCATTCTGATTCAATGTAAACGTGCTGGAAAAATTAATATAAGTTTTATTTTTCGCATGAGCAACCGAAATTTTTCCTTCGTGCCTGAAATGTTGAAAAGACGCACAATGAAACATTTGAGAATATGTCGAGAAATATGAAATTTTTCTGAATTAATCTTATAAAAAATATGGACAAAATGGAATTGAACGTTTATCTGTAATTTGAAAATGATCATGATACTTTGAAAGTACGATTGCAATACAGCGGCTAATGAATTATTCCTTTATTTTCGAGCGACTGAACACTGTCGAAATTTGCATATGTAATATACGACATCGCGGTCGAACAACAAAAAAATAAATTGATATCCGTCCCGCGTGACGCGCGATCCTCTTTTTTCGGTTTCGCGTGATTCACTGTCGAAGTTGGATCAGCGTGCTGCAAATCTAACGGTGTTTCCGGCTTATCCGTGCGAACTGTATACCGTGTCCTCTCCCTTTCCCTCTCTCTCTCTTTTGTTTTTTGCATCGATCTCGATATGAAATCCCTTTTCACGAAAAATTCGCCGGGCAGTACGGTCGAAGTCGCTTACGAGAAAAATTCGAGACAATGATTAACGAGTGCTTAAAGCACGGGCATTTATCTCTTTTGCGATGCTCCGGGGTCTTTCGAATGATTTGCATCGTACTTTAAATTGAAGTTTTTGTCGTGCCCGCGCGGAATGGAGAAAAATCGGTCCCGATCCTGATCCTCCGATGAATATTAATGATATGACGAAGGAAGTTTTATCATCCGATTGAATGCGGATGGCGGCTAATGACTCTTACATCGGATACACCGAGATTTAATACGGATAATCGTCTCAAATGAAACGAATATATCGCGGGGACGACCGGAATGGGCGTGGCTGCGAGAACTTCGGGTGGGAGAAGTGGCCTTGACGAGCGAATAATACTTTCTGTAGTCGACTAATTTTAACCCTTCGTGGGAACACTAAGTCGTTCATTTCTTCGTGAAAATTTCACGTTTGAATCCTTTCAGAGGGCAGAGCCTCATTTTTCCGAAATTAATCCGTCAACATTTTTTATTGATAGCAGTATCAAGATAGAGACTTAGATAAGTATACCAGAATTTTTTCAAATTTTGAGGAAGCCGAAAACGCTGGAAAAAATAGCCCTAATCACCTTAAATCAGGCCTGGGCAACTTGCGGCTCGCGAGCCACAGTCGACTCTTCCCCCTGCTCCTCGAGTCCCCCTAGCAAACGGGGTATACCTCGCGGTGGTGGGGATAATTCCGCGACGTTCATCATCCAGGCCTTGGCGTCATATATAGGGAAATCACTGTATCACTGTTCAAAGCACGAAATAGCTGATAGTGGGGGCAGTGGGAGTCGTGAAGCGACAGAGGGGAAAAAGTTGCCCGGGCCTGCCTTAAATATTCGAATTGTTACTTAACATTCAATGTACCGAGCACTAAAATATTATGTGCTGGCTTATAAAAATTGTGC
Organism: Halictus rubicundus; assembly: GCF_050948215.1. Taxonomy (NCBI): domain Eukaryota; kingdom Metazoa; phylum Arthropoda; class Insecta; order Hymenoptera; family Halictidae; genus Halictus; species Halictus rubicundus. The sequence goes on along the minus strand of NC_135153.1, from coordinate 15,706,078 downwards.
AACGTTTTTCAATGAAAGCGCAAGTGTGATCGCATCGTTTCAAATTCTACAAAATCCTATAATTGCTGCAGTACTTATTAAATCTTTTCTTAGCAACATGAGCGCACAACATTTTCAACGAAAGTGACAAATTGATGCAACATTTCCGAGCTTCCGGCACAGTGGTTTCCCATTTGTGAGATTCAACGACTGAAGATGATTTACTTTGGGACCGCTCCGTTTCCACCATGATCGAATCCGGTCGGACAGCTCGTCTTCGCAACATTGTTGACAGGCATCCCGTTGATCAATTCGCCGACGGACATCCGCACGCAATTAGACGCGCGTATCATGAACCGCACGCGTGCGTGCCATGGCGCAACAATAATTTCGTTGTCGGTACACGGAACGGCATTGTGCGAGTCTCATTGTTAATTATCGGCGGCTCGGACGCTCTATATTTTGAGCTCGTTACAGTGGCTGGCCGGAATCGAAAAGAGACATATTCTGTACGCTTATCGAATCGCGAACCTGCTAACCGTGACTATCCGCAACAGATTCTATGCTCCGCTCACTCGCTACTGAATCTAACTTTCAAATTCCATGGTGTGCCGTTCATTAAAAAACGAACGACCAGGTGAAAACGAATTTTTCAGCGAATTTTATTGCGCATTGCACAATATGTTCCACTTCAAAGGGAAAATTTATTTGTTCTTTTTTTTTTTTAGTTCAGTCTCCTTTTCTCTCATACAAATGAGAAATGGTTTTTATATTGTTTCAATATTTAAACTCGTTGTTTATTGCACAGGTTGTTCCACGCGTAAAAGCAGCCACTTAATTATTTTACTCAGTTGTGGTGATATGGGAAATAATTCTTGTGTAGTTTGAATATTTAAACTGATTGTTTATTGCACAGGCTGTTCCACACGTAAAAGCAGCCACTTAATTATTTTATTTAACAGTGATAATATGGGAAATAATTCTTGTATAGTTTGAATAGTTAAACTCATTGTTTATTGCACCTAAAAGTAGCCACGTTATTATTTTCAGTGGTATTTAGACGAGTAAAATATGCGCAATGCTTTAAAATCATAATAAGATTATAAAATAAGAATTTTCCTGTTGCACTGATTGAATAAATCTGATCTAATACGAGCATCTGAAGTATTCCTTGAATAAAATCTATGTAACATTTCTATACTTTCTTTATGAATCCTCACATTTCGCTGCACAGGAAGCTGACTGATTATTATGCGAACAGGATGTGACAACTGTATAATTGAATACGATTATATTTGAGTTCATAGAATAATTTATAAAGGATTTCGCCGAGTCTCTAAAAATACAAAATTTATGAATAGTGCGTGACGGACGAGTGATTTCGAAATTTGGAACTGCTCTACACTCTGACCCGAGAACTGTGCTAGTAATCCACTTATTAATTTAATAATCATAGGTGATCAATTTATTCGCCAATAACGGATAATCGACTTAGCGATGGGCAACGAGTTGAATCGCGCTGGGAGAATGGGATAGACCATTGGAAGGGGCTCCGAGTTTCTAAGATTTTCTGATGCGTTCGTTTAATCCTTAATTACTTGCTAACTGGATTAATTAGTTCGCCGAAAATTTCGCTCGAGTGTTTTTAGAAAGCACAATTTGTCAAAAAAAAAAAAAATTGAGCAGAATAGTCGAAGGTAATTTTTCCCTGTTTCAATCAACTATTAGGAGAACAATTTTTCCAGCTTTTTTGAATAAAAAAAAATTTCAAACTAAAATTCTCTTTTTGAGTCCGAAGATTGTCCGGAACCGATCGATCTTTATGGAATTAATTCTTTGAACTTTAAAATGTACGAGAGCAATATCGGGCGCAGGCATGTCAAGAGGGATCGATTTGTACCATTTATTGGTCACGGGAACGACGTACGTATACCGTAGCAGAGTTAAATACGAAGCAATATCCGGAAATGACGCTGGCATGCTCGCACGCTCAAAAGTCCCCAGATCGATCCGGTTTCTCGTCGCGAGGCAGCCATCGCATCCAAATAATTATCATAAAAGTTCCATTTACCCTACTAAGCACCGTTCGTCCTCAGCCTCTCTATCCTTCCTCCGTCCTCTTCGTCTTCTCCGTAGCCCGCGAGGAAAGTAAACGCCTTTGATCTTCGAGCGTTTTGCGAAGACGTTCCGGGCGGAGGAGAAATAGCATTTCGAGATTACGGCCAAATGAAATTGTCGGACCGTTTTCGTAGAACCGAGTGCGTTTTAATCGTCTTCGGTGAAATCACGATCACGGTGTAACCGCGAAGACGCCCGTTCAATTGCCGACCAGGCCACCGCGACATCCTAATCGTTAGGTTTAAATTGTATCGCGACAATTGTCGCTCGATCCCAGTGCGGGCAACCACGGGGACTCGAAAATGTAATCTGGATCGCGTAGAAGCTTCGTTGGAAGTCAAGGACAGTCATTAATTGAGTTCAAAGGTCACTGTTGTGCCTCACGAAAAAATTAGAACTGTTAGAACTGAATTTCCTCAAAAATAAAACCAGAAAATTTGATATTACTTCTTTGACTTATTTATTAAATTTTCTGGTTTTATTTTTGAGGAAATTTAATTTGGAGAGTCGTCGGGTATGTGTGCCATTAACCTCCGGACTCCTGCGAATGCTATGCCGGAGTCATTTCTGACCCAACCTGATGTTTACAGTTTTCCTTCGATATAAGGCGATGGCTCGGGTTCGGCTTTCGTCGTATTTCGGAGGAAGAATTTTATTTCGAAATAAAAAGTTAGCCCCACCGCGGCGGGTCACGAGTGACTCCGGCACAGCGTACGGAGAGTTAAATGGAAATCAGGTGACGCGTCTGATCATGACATACCGATTCTACTTCTTATAGTCAAAGCATAAGAACCTAGAGAATTTTCAAACTGAACTTTCTCGAATGAATACACATTTTATTCTACATTTTACACTCACTTTTTTCGTAATGGAATATTCACAATGAGTTTCGTTATCGAATAACCTGGCAGTTCGTAATTATTTCCAGTTGCTGTAAATCAGTTTAATGGGTAAACAGGATCCGTAGTATATTCATGTGCGCTCGAATGACAATTATCCGAGCTTTACAGATTGAACTAGCTTAGAGATTATAAAGAACAATAGCCACTATTTTACGATGGTCTCATTGTTCAGGGTTCGGTGATATTAACAATTTTAGGATTAATCCTATAGTCTGGCTGAATAATGTTAGCGGTATGTGCAGGTTTGATCTATGTACAGGATTCCTTAATTTAATTAACTGGGGAAGAAAATTCCTGCCCTTTGTGAAGGGTACTATTATATTCCAAAAATCATTTAAAATTCTATTGTTTACAAATTAAAAATGCTTTCATCCCTCCGTTAGGTGTTTTTTTACGTTCTAACGAAGACAAAGACATTTTTTGGATTCCACTTTCTACATACTAGAAAAACCCTTTATTAGGGGTTGCATTGTGTACCGGAAAAAAGAAAGAAATTTTCCTCTATTCAAACTGTGAAATATAAAAATCCTTGCTTTCATTAAGGATCCCATTATATCCTGCAAACAATGAAATTATTGTTGGTTCTACTTTTTACAAATTAAAGGAGATTTACAGGCTCGATTGTTAATGTCGAGGTATATTCCAAAGAAAATACAATCCTCCCTAATTAAATAAAACATTTTCTTCTCATTAGGGATCCTGTATATTTCAAAGAAATTTCAAGGGTTGCAAGTGATGCAAGGGATGCAACCCTTAAATGCATATTGCATCCTAATGAAGGATGTTCTAGTTGTGCCGAATTAGTACAGTGAAGTCTTCATTTGCGCCAGGATTTCCAGCCTAATTATCATAGTGTAACACACGTGAGCAACAGGAAATAGCGCAATATGGGCGCACAAAGCCTGCGGAGTGTCTAAACCAATCTGGAGGAGAATCACAGCGAGTGGGTTGAATTAAACAAAACGAAATACTCTATTTTTAGCAACTGGAAATCAAGAGTTCCATACTAACAATCCTCATCCTACGCATTGTCATAGTGCATTGTTCGACAGAAACATTCAGAAATACAAAAATAGATCCTTTATTCAATCATTTTACTTATATAAAAGATTTTCTATTTTTAGGGTAAGAACCAAAAAGCTTAAATTTAGCTTATTTACATGAAGTTTTATTTTAATATATACATAAGTATATTTTCAAGTTGAAATTAAATTTTAGAAGAGTTATTATGATGAAAATTAATTTAGAGAAATTCTAATCGTGAAACACAAAATTCGTTATAAACGCAGTAATCGATCCCCCCCACAGTAACTGGGCCCTATACCATTCTTCTGATAAAACTTTCGTCCCTCGATCAGCTGTTGCAGCATATCCCAGACTAGTTTTCCTTATTTTAGCAAAAATGACAGAAGTGAACACCGTTCTGGCCAAGGATAGATGGTTATCTGGTAGATACATAGTTATCACGTTGTAGCGCACAGGGAGCGCAGTGAACAACGCAACAAGATCGCACAAAGCCCTCGGCATCGTCCCCGAATCAGCCCGAAGGAGGATCGCAGCAACGAAGAATCGCCGGGGGGCCCGGTCTCCGCGACTCTTTCGAATTAATAGCCCGCGCGGAATTGAATTTTCTACCGGCGGCGTATTATCCAGGGAGCAATCCAAACAGTCGACGAGATCCGGAAGGCTCGGAGAAACCTCCCCGGCACACGCGTACACTATGCCGGCGAGCCATTCGTCTTATTGCCCGACCCCGAGCCTCTTTACTCCCCGACATGTTTACGTAGGAAAATGATGCCGCTGCTGTTGCTGTTGCTGCACCGGATTCTGTGTCCTTTCCGAATGGCTGCTGCAGATGGCTCGCAGTCCCTGCAGGCGGATTACCCGAGCCCTTAACCCTCGGACTGCCCAAGGATTTTCGGGGACTCGTAGACAACTATGTCTGTCTAGGCGCATTCCCGTCCTTATTCGTCAATTTGCCTGCGCATCAGACGCTATGTGGCACGAATAAACTTCGTCGGTCTCGCTGCGTTGATGGCTGATAAGGCTCTGTAGCTTTGTTGCGAGGTTCCATCAGTTGTCTGTGACCTTGACCTCTTTAACGACCAGCTGTTTCGAGACTAATTGCACGATTTTTACCGATTTGCGATTAGATATATTTTTATAATATTATGTACAGTAAGGTCTTGTTCTAAGTTCAATTCTCGGGTCCCTGCTGCGACATAGATCGTGTAGAGCTACTATTTTCTTGTGACCGCGTCGACCGCGCCGAACGTAGAAAAGGACAGCGCGTGTAAACACGTGGATTATGCAGCATGTTTACACTTCACACCGCTCGGCGACCGAGGCAACCTCGAGCTTCTCGGCCCCTTCTATGCCCCCCAGTGGAGGGGATAGGCGAACTAAGATCGCGTAGCTCCGTTCGGCTTAGATCAAAACTTTACTGTAGATTGTTGACTTTCACATCTTTTTCTGCTTGGACCGTAAAAAAAGCTAGCTGAATAATTTTACATAGAATTCTGCAGACTCTCCCAAATAGTACAGTACATTTTTCTCTGACATTATGAACATTTGTCTCGGACAATATATTTCAAAAATTGAAGAGTCAGCAAACTGTCGGTAAAATACCATGACAGAACTCTCGAAAGAAGTTTTTAGTAAAATGTCGATTTCCCCGAAAAATCGGAGAAGGCAGTAGAGGAGTCTCCGGACCAATAGGGGATCGTTAACTGGCAGGGTTGGCAGCCAACAGCCATAATCGCGAGCGCAGCAGCGATCGCTGATAAAAATTGCAGTCAGCCCTCGGATCGCGGAGCCACACCCCCGATTTCGATCTCGGCTCCAAAGCAACGAAAAGTAATTTCCACCGCAAAGAGTTAACCCCCTTTCTAACGAATCCAATATCCGCGGGCCATTCCATCAAAATGGCGCTCATGGAGGTAGAATTCTTAAGTCTTTCAAAGCAGGTATCCAGAACGAGGACAACCAGGACGACGAGGATGAGAACGAGGGAGCAGGAGGCGGAGGAAGCGGAGGATAGAGCCAGGAACCAATCAAAGGGGATGCACGTAGCCGAGGTAATCTTCGCGTCGTCAAACTCTAATCTGCGGGGGGGGGGGGAAGTTTCTCCCCGCAGTGACCGTTTCCGGTTTTTCTGGCTAACTGGCCGGGTCTGTTGGTGTTTGTCCGTGTCAACAAAACCCCGAAGATGAGTTACAAACATATCTTCTCGATACGTAACGTCCGTCGCTGCGGACGCCTTAATCACCAAACTACCTCGAAATCTGATTAGCGACAAGCAATTTGCGCCGGACGCTTGCTATAGATCGCAGGAAGGCGAGATCGAGTGATCTGTGGCCGCGATACGGCCACCGCTCAACTGTCTAATACAAGGATCCACGCGAATTACGCAATCTCTTAGCATCGGGTTGGAACGAAAGTTCGCAGGGTTTTTAAATTAGATGTCAAAGATAAACTAAAATATTTATTTCGAGATTTATCCTGTAATGTTTTCCATTCGGTTCTTTAAGTTTTCGCCATTTTTAATTTATTATTACTGTGTTCGCCTGTTTAATATTACTAAGAAAAAGAACGGAATTAATACAGACTATTTTTTATTTTCCATAAAAATCCGCAGTCTGTTCGTGGCGGTTCTCCAATAAGTTCATTATTTCTGCAGTAATCCGTATCTAAATTGTTGCAACCGGAACACATTTGCGCTCGTAATCAAAGGAACGTGCTTACTACGTTACAACGTAATAGAACTTTAATGAATTGCAAAGAGACTAACAGAGAGAATGGTATAAATAATGTAAGGATCGACGTCGGTAGAACCACTAATATTATGAGTATGTATTTTCTCGTGCAAGACGCACCGTATCGTGGGTTAATGTTGTGTTTGTGAATTCCCGTTGTGGGATTAAATCCACCTGGATGCGCTTGTACCAAGAGAACGTCCCTATCCTTCACTATGCTCCCTCAGGTGCCTCATCATCTTCCAGTCATAGCTGTGTCGGCTGACTTATGTTCACTGTCCATTTCTCTAGCAATATTGCGCGCCCCCTTCCCCATCCCAGACGGGCCAATCCATTAGCTTTTAACTGTATTGTTAGAAAAATCTATTGCATCAACATTTATACTGGTTGAGTCACATCAAACAATTTAGAAATGCAGGTCTTCGGCAGCTACGCTTACAAAATGAAATAAAACAAATTGGAAATTTATATTTCATTTATATTTTCATGGTTTCACTGGTCTATTTTCGGTCTCAAAATTGAAGGATTATGGTCTGCATTTTTCACCCTTCCCTTCCAGAACTTTTTAATTTTTTTGTTTTTGTTCAAAACAATTAAAAGGATTATTAAAGAGGACTGCTAAAATTATGAGCGAGTATTACAGTAAAATTGTAGACTATATTTCACAGACTCGTGTTTCCTCAGATCTTTTCTCCCTGCAAAGATCATAAAAGTCTCGCCCCTTATCCACCCTTTTCTTTTCGTCTCGGCGCCATGTTTCTAATTAAAGCAGACTATACGAACGCAAAATAACTACTCGCCTAGATAATTAAAATAGCAAAAAAGGTTAATATTCTCATAACATAATCCTGTTGCAGGATCAAGTCCGCCTGGATGCAAGTAAAAGACAAAATTACAACCCCTTCAAATTCCCCCTATGAGAATATAATGGGCGATAAAATTGTTAGAGCTGTAGTATGAAAAATATATTTATTTTCAATGTGGTAGATTCTTGTAGTGTTGCTAAATTTTCAGTTTACCAACGTGAATATTGCATACACAGATAAAAAATATGCAATCTAGCTAGAATTTAAATTGAAAATTATTTTAATGTAAATGCGACAATGTTTCGGTCTAATAATTTGATCACTCCCTGATGAACTAATCTACATTTTTCCAATTTGTTACTTTCGAAGACCAGATAATGTCCACCCTTTTTATCCTTTGTTTTCTCTTTTTTTGTTCGTCCTCGTTATACGTAAGATTGATTTTAAGAGCATCCAGTGGCACATATAAAAACAATTAAAAGAACAGAAGATGAAACAGTTTCGCTATGTCGTCGAGGACTAATGACACATCAGAAGGGTGCTGTGGCAGGATTAAACCCTCTGCTCCCCTCTTTCCTTGACCCTCTCCGCACATCCTTTGCGACATAAGATCACCTTTAGGAGCATCCGGTTGCGTACATCATAATAATTAGAAGAATAGCAGATGGAACAATTTCTTTCACGTCCTCGTCAAGGATTAATGGTGCGTCAGAAGGGCACCACACTAAACCCTCTTTTTCTCCTCTGTCATGCAACAATTTTTCCCACCCTTTCGACACAATGTTACGAACATCCAGTCGTTCGCATCAAGACAATTAGGAGAACAAAAGACGAACGAGTTTTGCGTATCATCGCGAGGGTTAATGCCGATCCGAAGGGCTTCGCGGCAGGATTAACCCCTCGGTCGGGATCCATCAAGGGCCAGGACTCTTCCCGTCGTCCGTAGGAAACGTTTCGACGTCGGACCGCCCGGCCTGCATTTTAATCGCGTCCGACAAAAACCTGCCGCCTCCCATCGGAAGAGTTATCTGTCGGCTTGGCCATCGGGCGGAAAAAAATTTCCACGGGAAGAGGGCGGGGGGGGGGACGAAGGATTACGTGGAGGGAATTAATTCGCGCCCTGATATCGGTGACCTTTATCGAAAACGGCCGAACCGTTTCGTAATGAGCGGGATTTTCGATGAAGACGGGCCCCGGACCGGTCATTAACGAGGAGAAAGTCTGGGATTACAGTCGGGGAACGGCTCTCGGGCCGGCAGGAAACGCATTTTCCGTGCGCGAAACGCCACTCGACCGTCTTATTGGGCGCCGGAATCGAAGGGATTTCAACCCGTGCGCGAAATTTCGAATGTGCACCGACGGCAGGATTAAAATGCGACGGGTCCCTCCATCGCCGATATCGTCAAATTATCATTCTCGCAGACCGAAACATTCTCCATCGAACTACCTCGCGATCTGAAGCGCGCCAGCGGAAACGGTTTACACCTGCGGCGGTGCCTGGATTTTCTACGATGCTCGACAAGCTTGTTCCTGTACGTAACAGACTGTGTACCTGGAAACCTCGATCGCTGTTCTTTTCTACGTTCGAGAGTGTATAAAAACATAGTAAATACAATATTCTATACGATAATTGGCCCTGACGGACCCGTGCTTTGGACTTGCATCGTGTAGACATGTAGGTTTACACTTCTCGGTGATCGAGGCCTCTAGAGCGTCGCTGTCCCTTTGTACGTTCGGCGTGGGTCAATGAATAGTATCTCCTGGCCGGTATATGTCCCTGCCCAGTCCCGTGTTGAGGACATAAATCGAGAGAACACTGTACTTCATTTTCTCAATACATAATTCTCGAAACCAGTAAACAAAAAGAGAACAAATAAAACAACGGAGACGGAGAAGAATTAATATTTGAAGCCCAAAGTTTTGTTCTAGATTTGTTCAAGTCCATTTCCACAAAACCAACGAAGTCTGCATGAGTTTGCAAAATCCAATCGGTACCGATATTTTTGCCGGTCGCCGCAACATTTGGCGACAAAAATCAGCAGCGAGGTTCGTCAAAGGGCATTTCCAAGTCGGAGGAACGTTTGGCACGATCAAAGGGCAGCTTCGATTCGCATCGCAGCAGCTCTCAAAAGACAAAAAGCCAAGCCGCGGTAAGCGCGCCCTTCGAGGGAAATTCCGCAGTAATTCTTGGCGGCCTCGAAAAGCAACCAGTTCCAGGGTTTTTCTGCAAGGCGTGGGCGTTCGCGGAATGATTTACGGCCGGCGAAAAACCTTTAACGAAAGAATGACGGAGGAAGGGTCGCGGCCGAGACACCGCACCCGTTTTTCCGCGGGATGTTTTGTCCGGGGCGACACCGCGAAATTTTCAAAAGCGTGCTTCTTCCACATTTTTTTCCCCACCACTGTGTGTCGTCTGAAACGGTCTCTACACTGACAAATGAAATGAATGTTCGAGCTTTCTGGGATAAAAACGCGCTTTGGATTCCTCGGCTGGTGAAAAATAGGGAAATGTTGCTAATGTTGTGTCATTTATTAAGAAATTTTAATGCATTTCACGCTGGCAGTGATTTATGATTTATGAATTTCTTGAAAGATTATTCTGAGCCAATTGATTCGTTTATTATTATTGTTGAGACACAAGACGTGAAAATTACCGTTCCTTTCTCGAATTTTGTGACCTACTTTCGTCAGTGTAATGTTGCTAATAAGACCGTAGCACGTTGCCCTTCAAATGACCTTTGCACCGAGACATTTATAACTCCTGCTTCGATCCTCGTGTTTCAGTAATTACTCGGCTATAGCTTGTCACAAAGCGACACTTCTGTGACTCCATAAAGTCGGACAGCTCTAGAAGCTTCTAGTATAAAAATTTTCGCGATAATTGTAACAGCACTCAAATTGTTGCTTTTGACCCCGGCCTGCCTGAAGTTTCCTCTCAATTACGAATCCGCGGAGCCCAGAAGGGGTGGAGGCGTGGCGCCGCGTGAATAGCGGCGAAAAGTTGAAAAGCTTTCCGGATTTGTTCCAATTAAAATATTTTTTGCCGGGCCCTTTCACGAGAGGCCGGCCCCTTTAATATCAGAACTCGGCTCCGGGAAAGATCATTTTCTGTTCTTTCCGGCCGCGGCGGAGCCCGGCTTTCATAATTTTCATCGACACGGGAGCCGAGCACGCGGCGGAATTGTATCGACATACATTGTCGGCTAACTTTAATGTACTTTGCCACTGATAACAGGCTTTAGAAATCAGTTACGGGCCGCCCGCCCGGTACATTCTGCTCACACCGAAACTTTCCCGACCGCCTTCCCCAGTTTCCGCCGGACTCGGTGACGTTTAAAGTCGCACCTGGTCTATACAAGCATAAAAAAACGCCGCCCCGTCAAAAAACTTCGACCTCACCCCCACCACCTGCTTTTGAAACTCGACGCCCCCGCCCCTCCCCGCGAGTTTTCTTGTCCCATTCGAAGAACAGACGAGAAGTTTCGAAGAAACTGTTCACCGAAAATGAATCGTTTGCTTGGAGAAGCTGGACAAAGTTTCCGCCAATAGGATCGGCAAGAGTCACTGATGCCACGCCCACTCGTCGAACGATCGCCTACCGCGACGCTGAGCCCCAGCACAGAGGGGGAAACCACGTGACAGCGACACGCCCACTAGACAGTGGTTCGCAAGCGATCCGATTAGCGAAGCCGGCGGATAATGAGCCAAGTTTTGTTTGAACAATGCACCAGGCGCCGGGACGTTGGGTTACAGTCTTATCTCGCTGTTTGCTAAATATTTCGCATACCATGTTTGTTCTTCCTGGCTTGTAGCGTTTGTTTAAGTAACGAAATAGTGTTCTGTAGTTTAGAAAAAAGAGGGTGTAAGAGAATGCTTGGAATACTGTTTCGCCGAGATGAGAACAGCGATTCTATCGTTTGCGTTCGATACGGCGACTTTTGTTTCAGAAGCAAGTTACGGGGTAATTGAAAACATGTTTTCTTGAACGAATACATTGTTATCTATAACATTAGTTCCTTCCTCCACTGGTGTTGGTTAAATGTCTTATAGGTTAATGTCTGCACTAAAAATGTTTTTCAATAAGTTTTAACAAGTTTAAAATCTGGGTAAGTCCATACTCCAGTAAAGCTGTCCTACCCGTTAAAGTTTCACAGATTTTCATAATATATTGGTCATTGTTTGACGCAATTAGGTACTAGCTTCTGCCGCGAACGTGTAAAACCTGCAGCGCAATAACGGCTCATTAATAATTTAGCTTCTCGCGAAGCGGAGGATGGTGATTCGAGGAGCAACATCGCAGAATGATAGTCTTCGAGGCGGAGTGACGTAAAAATGAAGCTTGACTAGCGGTAGCAATGATGAATGGCGATCACAGGAAAGTAATGACCATCCCTGGTAATGGATTAGCTCGGAAACTAAAGGGTAGTCGCGAAAACAAGTGCGACGAGGGACGACTTCGTCGTGGGTGTATAAAACGTTACGGTTTACGATGCGGGGCGGGGGGGGGGGGGGGGGAAGAGCGCTAAAAAATTGCAATGCTAATTTGAGTGTCCCTTGTTCGGCCGGAGCAACCGACACGTGGCCGCCTGGCCTCGGCCGGTAATTACACGGAACGCGTTGAAAAACCAAGGAAATCCTTTACAATGTACAAGGGGCCGTCTTCGCCCCCGCGCGTTAATGCTACATGAACTTTAAAGTACCGCGGCGCCCTAAAAAATAGATTACTTCCGAGACCGTTTTGAAATGAACCCCCGGTGTGGTCTTGTACCGAAGCACAAGGGCCCCGGCGAAATATCTGCCCCGTGATAAATATTAAAGCCAACAGGAAGATCCCCTTTCTTGGTCGCAGAAGAAACTAGTTCTATCACATAAATTACACTTCGTGATATCCTTCTATTTTCTTTTTTTTTTTTTTTTTTCCCCTCCAGCTGCGAGAGACTATTACGCCAGATTATTGAAATACCGAAATTGGCTCGTCTTCAGGCGTAATCGAAGATTACGAGCTTCGTCGAAGAATTTTATTACTTTGGGGGCTATTGGAAAATTATTGAACTCCATTACCGGTTGAATATAATTGCTTTGAGACCGTAATCTGATTTTTCTGCGCGGTGAAATTGAAGACCGTGAAAAAATCGGGGGCAGAGCTTGTGAAAATTGTTTGATTCAAACAATCAGGGATAGATAAAAATATTTAGAACAAATCTCATAAAATTATGGGAAATAATGGACCAATGTCTTCAATTGTAGCACGTTTCTTTTTAATTAATTAGGTAAAATCTTATTTTAACATTTCCAGGAGGTCAGCCATAAAACCTTATATCAGGTGTACAGTAGAACCTCACTCGTTGTGTCGATCTTCTTTCGTTTCTATGTACACCGCTATCCCCACCACGAGGAGCTCCTGAACCTAGAACACCTCGTGGTGAGAATCGCTAGTACGCAATGAACGTACTATACTCCAAATTTATGGTTAGACTGCAGTTTTTATGCAACTATGACAATATTTAGTAAGTGAAATTTTAAATAGTGAAAAGATTGAAACAATTCAAAAATGTTAATACATTAAGATCAATAATGAACAATAGAACTCGAATATTTGGATTCTATTTCCTACAATTGACACACCAATTTTATATCTCGCATAAAGATCCGTCGTGTAATGATGATATCCATTTTTTTTTCTTTTGTGCTACTCAATATTTTAATTGGATCCTTTCCACCAATATATTACTTTTCGCTGGTTATTATGTTTCAATTATTTAGTAAAAATGTTGTCATCATTCCGTTCACCCAGCTTCTGCTTCGCGAACTAAATGTCCGTGATTTCGTCTAATTTTTGTTGCAGCGTCGCGTTAAAAATCAATTTTAAGGTACGCGTTTCGCCGTAGAACAGTTCGTCGTACAAACGAACGCGAACGCAGAGTTATCATAAAGTATAGTCTCGACGATGACGAGACCCGTCCGAGGGCGTTGATCCGATTAAAACTCGGCGACTTCGTGGCCGGGCTAAGAGTTCCGAAGTTCCGCGATTACTTTCTTTTTTTATTTCGAAAATATTCGAGACACGTCGCGCTCCGGAACACCGACAGCTTTGAAAACTCCATTTACGCGCTCCCGCGGAGAATTGATTTATTCGCCTGTCACCGTTAAAAAGGCTGTTGAACAGAGAAACAAAGGGGAACCATGTTCGACGGCTGTTAGGTCGTCAAACCGGAAGTAACTTACAGGCGGCTGTCCCTAAAAATTGTACCGCGTCAGGCTCGACTCAGCTCGTTCGCGGAAAAACGCCCGAGGAAAAATGAAACGGCTGCTGATCGATTCGCGTGTTCCTTCGCAGAACATTTCTCCTGTACAGGGTGGCCCGTTCGCACCGGTATCCTTGAACCCCGGACACCGGAGAAGTTACGGCACTTTTTAACTGGTTGAAACGTGGACCGTGGAACTTTTTAAAAAAATGTCCTCGAATTATGAGGACCGATGGGAACAGATAAAGGAGAGTTCCCGAAACTGGAAAGTTCGATTAGAACTTCTTCGTCGTTCATACTTTCTTAGAAGAAGAAGGAAGTTTATATTTATTGTATGCCTGTGTATTTTCCAATAGCGATACCGGGTGTCCTAGAAATGTTGTATTGGAAAGGGTGATTCCTGAGGTCATTTGAAATAACTTTTTCCTTTACGAAAATTTTCTCCGCGGCTTCGTTGGCGAGTTATTAACGAAAAACACGGACCAATCAGAGCGCGGCTATAGCAGACGGATTCCAGCCCGACGAGAGGTCCAGCTGAGCGTGGAGTTGCCATTGGCCGAACCGGAATCCGTCGTTTGCTGCAGTCGCGCTCTGATTGGCCCGCGTTTTCCGTTAATAACTCCTGAATGAAGCCGCGGAGAACGTTCTCGTAAAGGAAAGAATTATTTCAAACGAGCTTAGCAATCATTCTTTTTAAGGAAATACCACATTTGTGACAATCAAGTAGAATTTTGTTTGAAGGAAATTAATAACATTTAGAAAATTCTGTTCTGAAAATCTTCATCACGAGTCTGACTCGATGTTATAGTGCACGGGGTTAAAAATGTTTTACACAATAATCCCAAACGAAATTGTTAGGTTGCGTTGTAGAAGATGAGTTGTTGCTTCACGATCAAAGTTTGTGCTGAAGGAACAATTACAAAATCCTCGGTCGTGCCTTCGAAAAATTGTGGAATAATCGCGCGTGGATAATGTGTTAAAGTGGGGAGTTATCGTGAAGGAAATTGAAAAGAATCGGAGATGGTCGAATAAAGTAGCGGAACGTCTCGCTGACCGAGTGCAGCGGACTAATGCGAATTTGCTAATTCCCTCGGCGACCAAGGCCCGGATAAATAGCGGGGACCGCAGGCGATTTTTCGCATTTCTCGTAGGGTCGAGTTCGCCGGCGTTGAGTTCCATCTGGGAAAAATTACAGGGTGTATTTCGAGAGAGGAAGGGGTTAATCAGAGAAAGCTGACCCGTGGAACCGCGACAGAACACGATCCATCACTTTCCAGCGATCCCTGGCAGGCTTCTGCAAAGCAAATGGAGGAGGCCAGCCTTCGCTTCGGTCTTCCCGCCGGTTCGGATGATAAAGGGGAAAGAGGCCGAGCGAGAGCGCGGGATTAAAAGCGCGAACGATGAGAATCATTTGAAGCCAAAGTCCGCGCAGCTGCTCTCGCGGAATTGATCATTAACGGGGAAGGGCCGACCGGCTTCGAGTCTTAGTTTCGCGAAGTTGCGGGTCCTCTTTCACTTCCGCTGAAAGCTGAAAGACTGTAGAACCAGGATATACACGGTGGGCTCGTTCGCAACGATCCTCTCGGCTGCCCTCGACTCGAGATTTTCGCAAAACTTCCTCGAACGTTGCGAATTCTCGGGCAATTCGTTGCCCGAGATTTTTCTCACTTTTTAGGGAATTGGATCGAACGACTTCTTCAGCTTCAGAAGTTAAAAAAGTTAAAAATTGCAACCCTCCCTTTCTTCGAAATTCCGAGAAATTTTAATTTCAATGTTACAAATCTTGCCAACTTCTAAAGGGTGTCTACTCAATTTTCTCACCCACTGTACGTTCTTCGGCGAAGAGTGTTCGATTTATTTTCTATCGCAGTTGACCTCGAGTGACCTTCAATGACCTTCATAATCGACTATTGTATTCCTCTTGAACACACGCTGTCAGAATGTAAACAAAAACCCATACCGTTCCATTTAAAAAAAAGAAGAAACAAAGTTGACCTTCGTATCTCCTTGACTCGTCCACTTATAAACAAATTAGTAATATCAGATTATGAGCCCCCAATACCGAGTAAGTTCGATCCGATGCATTTCCTTGTATCTTGAGAAACGACCTGCTTTAAACGCCACGCCCCGTATAGTTTGACAATTCCGCCATGTCGGTGGCTTGGCAGCGATCGCGTAAAAAGAGTTTTTAATCCGCGCACCTCGAGCACGACGATCTCCCTGCCAACGCGGGCTAGTTTCATCGCGAGCACAGACTCAAGATAAATTTGTCTGATCACCGTGGTGCTTCGGACCGTGGAGCGCAGCTGGCAGAGCGAATCGGTATTCGCCGGGGGTGCGAGAAGTAGTGGAATTTTTGGGCTCGGGGCGTTCCAATAACGCGAAATTAACCGTAGGGCGAGGTCGCGCGGGGGCCGCGGATTTTGGCGCCGGATATTCTAATGGCCGATCGAGGGCGGCGCATTTAGTCGGATGGGTTAAAACTGCGGTTATTTGCGGTGCACTTCAATCGAATTGGCCGCCGTTTGCATAATCTCCGGCCGCCTTCGCGTGCACGCCGCAATTCGTCTGCACTCGCACAGCTTCTTCCGCGTTTTCTGCACCCGCGTGCCACATCCCTCCCCTATCCCCCGGCCCTCCCTGTTCGTTGCACCACTTCGAAATCGCCTGCTCGCACCGATCTGCCCCCTCACCCCTCTGGTCCAAAGTATTTTCTGCCGAGCTCTCTGGCGCGCACCCGATGAAAACGGTTCGCGGGTCCGCACCCTCTCCTTTCCCTTCTGCCGGGGCTGTTTACGAGCAGATGCACCCTGATTTATTCCGACCGCCCTCCTAAGGAACCACCGATTCCTCTATCGCTGAGGAATCGTTTCCGGACGCCCTCCCCCCTCTCCCCCTACTCCCAGACCCCGAGGATATATCACAGATAGCTGAAACGGTCTTAACGCCGGCTAGATTTCTTTATCCCGCAGCACCCTGCGCGAATAATAGCCCCGTATCCTCGAATTATTGACGTCGGGACTATTCTTCAAGTCGTCCAGCCAGTTGATGGACTGGCAGTCGATTGGATTATGGGGCTATTTCGGTTCTTCAGTTTCGAAAATCTATTTCTCTTTTTTTTTCTCGAGTCGTTTTAAATGCCGGGGAATACGTGTGCGAAAGCATTTCTTTGGATTCGTGAAATTAACCCTTGAGGGCTGATCAGTACACCACACTGACTCCCGTGAGCACTTAAAATTTATTACTTCCCGCGGATATAAAAGTTGTATTTGATACGAAGAATAAAGAAAAAATGTTCTTTGCGGTAGTATTTCGTACTTTTGAGAAAGTGAAACCGGTTGTTTCTTAGGAAATACAAAAGTCTACCTTTTAAGATAAAACAGGAGATTTTGAATAAATAACAATTTAATGAATGAAACTTTTTTGCTAGTCCACCAAAATTATCAAATACGGTAATATGGAAGGGTTACTATACCACTCGGAATTTTTCTTCGCTTATTCAATGAACAACGAACTTGTTTTTTTAATGAGACAGGTGCAAACGGGTACAGGCAATTTTTATATTATAACGATAATAATAACATCGCGGTCATTAGACTGCTGTGAAGATGAGACTCCACTGTTATTAAACCTGACCTGATTGCAACAAGTAAACTAAAGCAAAATAAAAAACAAATAAATAACAGCGTACAGGAAAAACATGACATCAAGAGAATGTACAGGGTGTATAAAAAGTAATGGTCATCTGTTTTCTTTCATATTTTGAAACTTCAAATATGTGATCCTAATGGGCAGGGAGACAATGACTTGGTACAGGCCTAGCGACGAATATCTCTTTAAATTTCGTTTGGCTCGAGACACGCACACGATTATGTTACCTTTTATTTAAATCAGTGTTACAACAACTATGTTTACGTAATCTAAAAATACTTCTACCCACGCGTGAAGCAACCTACGTTTTTAATTTCCAACTACACACTCGTTCAAACGAAAACGTTACTAGCAATTAATTTCGAAGGTGAAAATACGCCCAAGAGCAGTGTTCAGCGCGCCATTCATACTGTTGACAAAAAGCAGTGCAACGTCAAAGTGAAAAAAGCGCCTTTGTTTCCCGAGGAACGTCAAGGAAAAGCTGGAAGAAAACTTCGAGAAACGGCGGAAAGTAAGAACGTAGTAATTTTACAAATATTCTCCGAGAAAAGTTCAAGAGAACCTCGACGGTGGCAACGCGTCACGCGACAAAATGGCGGGACCCAGATCCTTGTGATCCAAATCCCGAGACCGTGTAATTTCGTTCGCTCCGAGCGAAACGCCAGCTAAGCGATTCACGTTCGTTTAACAGAGAAGCCGAGGGGCGGTCACGAATGTTTTCCAATCAAAAAGTTGCACACCCCCAAGCTGCGACAATCGCGGGGAACAGCTCGCGCTTTCAAGTTATTGCACGATTCTGCCGCGGCGCGTGACTTAACGTCCGTCGGCGGAACCGGGATCACTTCTCAACCGTGTACTTTATTTCAAAATTGCGACGCCATTGTTCCCCGGCCCCACAAAGAACCATTTCGAGGACTGTTAACGCAGCGATAATTAGACTGCGGATTCCATGCACTTATAACAAATAAATGAAATGCCGAACAGTAAACGAATCTAATGAGTTTAGAAATACTGCGTTTTTTTGCAACCAGAAAATTGTTAAAAAGATAAATCAATATACAGGGTGAGTCACCCAACGTGTGCATCTCAAATGTCCCCAGGCCAAAGTTGAATGGTTCAATGGAGCTCTCACAAATTCAAATTTTATGCGTTTCCTCTGTCTGTAACCTTGAATGACCTTGAGTAATTATAGTCACTGAATTCCTATTGAAAGGGACTATCGTCGCAGGTGTTTAAAAAGGGGTAGTTCCGCTTAAAAAAATGAAGTCACCTTGAGATTTCTAAAAAAGAAATAACATAAAAACGAATAGATTTATGGCATCGTGTGAGCCTGACCTTGTCTTCAAGACACTTGACGTATCTTTAAAAGCAACAAAGTTATTTCAGGTGCAAACGTTAGGCGACTCACCCTGTATATGACGAGAACGGAAATATCCTACCATATTGTAAATATGAATAATTACGATGCCGGCAAATTCTTTAGAAGCTCCTTGACGAAGACTTTCGTTCTTCCAAAGAAAGGTGCAGCACTCCAAGTGAAAAATGATCAACCGCGAGCTTTCAACTAGGCTATCAAACTTTCCAGGATCCAGCAGTTAACGTCGAAACGTCCGCGGATCGAGTCAGGGCGTTTGTTTGCACCGGGTACAGCTCCCCCCTCTCTCTTTTTCTTCCTGGCGCGCCTTCTAAAGCTCGATTTTCTTTCGCAATTAACCCGGTAATGAGTTCAATAATGAGTTTTGAAATTTATTCGTCAACTGCACGGTCTGCCGACGCTCCGGCCAAGGCATTAAATCCTCTTCTATAAATTGATTCCGTTCGCCGATTCGAATACACGAGGTCTCTCTCTCTCTCTCTCTCTCTCTCTCACACACACACACACACACACACACGGCCGCCTCGCATCGTATTTCGCGAAATTTGTTTGCGCCCCTTTGTACCTCAGTGCTCCTCTCTCGGACGTCGCGATTTTTCCCTGAAACCCGTTTGTCCATTCGCGATTTATCAGGCTCGTGATTGTACGAATAAAACGCATCGAGGAAATTCTCCCCTGGTCCTCTGGGCTCCGCAAAAGCCAGAGGTCTTAGATCGAGGTCGTGTTCGAGTTAGGTTCCAATTAAGTCTGCGAGGTTAGATCCTCTATGTGTGCTCAGAACACTTCGAAAACTTCTAAGTTTGGTCGAAAACAAGTCTGGGAGAAGTCGAACTTCCGCATGAGTTTGATCTACGCGATTCGCAGATTAGGTCTGGGTTACCTCTAAGAGACTGGGTCGTTCGAGTGTAGCAAACCACTCTAGAAATGCCTAAATTAGCTCCGAATTAGATCTATGTTGTGTTTGCTTTCGCTCCGACCTAACGTGTGCTCAGACTTGGGAATTTCAGGACAACCGCCGCCATTTTGGTGACGTTAGGCTCGCGTATTTCATTCCTCGGGCTACAAACAAATAATTGAAATGATAAAACCACAGTCGGTGCTTTCCTTTCCTCTTTCAAAATATTTGTAATATTTTTAACAATCCTTGTCCTCGAAGGATCAAGCTCAATGAGCTGCAGATTAGATCTACGATGTTTCTAGGTTAGATTCAACTGACATCCAAGGACATCACACTGGCAAGTCAGAAACAATTTTTAAATTAATACACAGAGCTGTGAACCTTCCTAAATTATTTTCAATATTCATTTTCCATTTCCTGCGAGCTACATGTTCAAAAATATATTTTCGAAATTGGCAAATAGAGCAGTGGACGCTCCCAAGCATCGTCAACTATGCTGTCAAAAAGGAAAAAAGGACGACGGTTAATAAAGCTTCGACGTCAAGTCTTGCTCAACGGAAAGTCATTCGTTTAAGAGAAAAATGGTTCGGCTGTGAACTACGGGCCGGTCTGTCACGGTGATCGTATTAACCATTTCAGCGTGTGTGTAGCAAGCGATGTTTATAACAAGTCCGTTCATAAAACAGCCGTGCCGTAACTTGCAGTTTTTAAAATTAAACGTCAAACGAGCCGATATTTCACCGAATCTATTTTTCCCCGTCGATGAACCGGCGACGAGGAGGGGAGGAGGAGAGAAGGGGTCCAGGACCTGGGACACTGTGAAAGTGATCGATTTTAGGCGTGAAAAGGAACACTTCTTTTCCCGAGACCGCGTGGTTTTATTTACCTCGGCCCCGGATCTCCTCGTTCCCGAAACGAACAATGGGACACCGGGGTTAATCATTATTCCACGATCAAAGAAAGTCGCGATAAAACACTCCGCTTCAAAAGGAATCCTTCGCACTCGCTCTTGCCGGCTTCTCTTCGCAACTCGGTTCCTTAAGAGGCGGCGGACCACAAAAGCGTATTTGTAACTCTCGACATTTTAATTACTTCCTAGATATTTTATTCATTATTCTGCAGTGTTTCACAACTACATATCGTTACAACTTTTTTACAATTAGATTTCTTTTCTCATTAGTAGACTACGGAGCTTCATGCAAAATGTCAGAAATATCCAGACCTTAAAAAAATAAATTTCGAATCCATTTCAAATTATATTTCAGTTCTACAGGGTGTTCCAAAAATGTTGTGCTGCCTCGAAAGGGATTCCCGAGGTCGTTCGAAGTAACTTTTTCCTTTGCAAATTTTTTCTCCGCAGCTTTGTTAACGAGTTATTAACGGAACCCACGGACCAATAAGAGCGCGGCTACAGCGGTCAGACCCCGGCACGGCCAATGACAACGTCACGCTCAGTGGGGCCGCGCTGTACACGCGCTCTGATTGGTCCGTGTTTTTCGTTAATAACTCCTGAACAGAGCCGCGCACAGCATTTTCGAAAAGGAGAAAGTAATTTGAATTGACCTTAGGAATCACCCTTTTCAACACAACATGTTTGGGACAGCCTGTTATCATTGATTTCCAATGAGCTGCTGTAAATCTTAAGATATGTCTCACCTATCACACAAAAATTTCGATAGTCCTAACAAAAATAATTACGATCCAGCCAGTATAAATCAGCAGCTAAATCTTCATGTTGCATGATCGTAGGCGTACAAAGGACAATCTCCATCATGGTTTTCGTTACGAAACCCCTCGTGGTTTTATTTACTCCACCCCGAATTTCCTCGCTGCCGAGACGAACAATGGTGCATCGAGGTTAATCATTATTCCACGATCAAAGAAGCCCGCGATAAAACAGTCCGCTTCAAAAGGAGCCTCGCACTCTCGCTCGCACTTGTTACTTTCTCAGTTTCTGCAACTTCGTTCCACACCTTTGAAAGGCAACAATTCGATGGGGAAGAGGTTCCTCTGTCCAGCGCGTGTTTTTGCGGCCCGATAGAATAAACATTGTCCGGTCGGAAGTTTAAATTGGTTTATTCGGGCGTCGTTCTTGGGCACCGTTTCGCAGCCGCCGCGTATAAATCAGCTACGCTCCTCCCCCTCCTCTCTACCCTCCCCTCTCTCTCTCTCTCTCTATGTTCTCTCCCTGAGCTCTGTGAAATCGGGCAGAATTTTATTAAAAATTCTCCCCCGCTGAAATATTCATTACACGCGATTTCAATTATCCTCGCGAGAACAACGCGACTCGGTTGTACATTTGCATTCGTATTCGTCCCCGAACCAGATCTGCACGAGCCACGGCACGTACACATGAACCGAGCCGATGAAAATCACGAGCAGAGAGACCCGCGCGAGCCGCATCATTTGTCCACTAAAATCCGCGATTACGCGACTCCGAAGTGTCATGGCTGCGCCACCGGTTCTAATAGGATCGCTGGAATACACTGTCCCGACCAATTCCACCGCAAAAAATATTTTTATTAACCCCGCTGCCCGATTTTTTAAGCTGCCCCGAGAACAATAAGTCTCGAAATATCACAAAACTCTTGTACAAACGCTATTTTTTAATCTCCCGATGCTAACCTGGAAAAGAATCGAGTATACAAGCGGATAGCGGACGAACAAAACATCGAAATAGTGACGTAACTCTTTAATTTTCAATTATTTTTTAATGACACTTTGACCAACGCATTCCTCACGTTTCTCCGATTAAAACGATACCCAACACGACACCCTTCGTATCATTTTCCTTTGTTTAATTCGCGAGAAAGCGGAACCTCGATTATCCGAACTGACGATACACACGTGTTTCATTATCTGCATACGTGTCTCGCATATGAACAGTTCCATCAAACGTAGAAATTTAATCCAGCACTGTGGCTAGGTGACTAATCCACCGGTTAGTTCGGATAATCGAGGTTCCAGTATATTGTGGATTAAACAAGCAAACATGAACCGAACTGTATCATGTTGGGTATCGTTTTAATCGGAAAAGTGTCACGCACACGTCGATAAAAACAAAAAAGTTATACCATTCAATTAGTATTGTTTCTTCGTCATACCTGCTCCCGTGTCGTATTTACAACCCTTTTGTGCCACAATTTTTTACACAACGAAGTTTTCTAGTAATTTTCGACTTGGTAGATCCTAAAAAAGTTATGGACGCAAGGAAGAGTCGAATATAGTCACGATAGTCTCCGTTACAAGCATCAAATGGCTCGGCTGAAACGTGTTGTTATAGCGCGACAACGGGCACCAACCAAATATTTGTAGCTGTATATTTGAGCAGGCAGGATAATTAAGCGTATTTGCCGATAATTATACGTCGTGATCGTCGAATTTCGCGGATGCAATAAATGTTTTTCATTGACACGGGTTTTATCAAATTTGCCGGTAATTACGAGTTTCGGGTTTGCTCTGCGAAGTATAGCGCGCGATTTCGCTACCGTCGAAGCCGAGCCCCACTTTTCGAACAGCGGTTGTTAAATATTGCTACATCGTTCGCGGTGGTCTCCCGTGAAATCAACGGGGGCACAGCGATCGTTCGACTGACTCGAATGGCGAACATCGTCTACGCGGAAAACACACGAGCAGCACCGGCGGCGCGGTGTCATTTGAACGTCCTAATCGGACAATTAATTGAAATTTTAATTCGAATGTTTCAACGCCGAAATTTTCGTTATTACGTTGAATCACATAAATTCGCCGGAATTTATTGCGCTCACTGTCTGCATTGGCTATTGCGCGTGAGTGTCGATAATTAACAGTAATTTCCGGTTAATTGCGTTTACAGTAATAACTGTGCAGCGACGGCCTATTCAGCCGGCCCAAGAACTTCATTTAGCAATGTGTTATAACATCGGGTATAATCGATAGGCGCGCACATAATCGAGAAGAAAATTATGAACGGCGTTGTTCTCCAAATGAGCATCCAGGTCAAATGAACATCCACTCAAAACCAAACATTAAAGCAGAGAAAACAGTTCGAACAGTATAAAACCAGCTTGTTTCGTTTTGTACACGAGCAACAAATTGTAACAATAATATGGTCAAGACAATTTCAAACTATACCCACTGAAAATAAAACGGAAAAATTTAGACGAAGAAAATAGTTTAAACAGCATGAAAACACCTGCTTGCTTCGTTTAAAAATTCAGCGAAAAATTGTTTGTAACAATAATAATGGCACGCTCGATTCGAAGATGGTCAAACAAATTTTTCAGATTATCGAACACCCACTCGAAATGAAACGGAAAACATTGAGAAAAGGAAAACCGTTTGGACAGTACAAGTTGTTTGAACACCTTAATTTTTTTGTAATGACATCAATGGCGCGACGTTGTCACATGTGATGGCACAAATCCAAAGTGAGCGTCGAAATCAAATTATCAAACACCCAGTCGAAATGAAACAAAAAAATTGAGAGAAAAAGAGAATAGACTGAACAGCGTGAAGCCTGTTTGTTTGAATATCAGCGAGAATTGTTGATAACAGTATCAATCGGTTGGCGTTGTAACCAGCGATCGATCGTCGTTCGACATAATTTCACGGAATCGGTGATTGACGTGGAAAAATCACGACCGTGCCGCGATCGCGTCCAGCTGCACCGTTATCTGACCCATAAACGTTGCAAATTGAATACGAGGAAAAACGATTAACTCGACTTTTAGATAGGAGCGTATACCATTTAATAAAACCGACTCGTATTTAATTTCTTGTAAAAGTTAGGAGAGCGGCGTTTGTGCAGGCTCCCGATGGTTCTTTTATTGCCGCATGTGAGCAAATAAACGTATTTACTAGGTCGACGAGGAAGGCTTTATGATTTTAGAAATTGCAGAGTAAACGTTTGATGTTCGTCAATTAGACTGCAGACCGAGGGTGTATTGGCGCAGTCGGTGCTGTCGTAGGAATTTAGGTTGAAAAAGTAGCGTAAATAAAGACGTCGCTCAATTATTTTTTGCATTGAATGACCGAAAACTCTGCATTCTGTCAACACTCAATTTTCTTAATTTATCGTACACAGTGTTTACTCTTTATATGTCTGAAATACCTAGCCGATAAAAGTGCCAGAGCTATCCCCACTGCCGCGAGGTTTAAAGAGTAGTATCTCCTCGACGATATATGTCCGTGGCTAGACCCGTGTTCTGGACATATATCGAGTAAACGCTGTACTGCGGATTTTATGCATTTATGGAACGGGTAAAAATTTTCAAATTATTTTTTGGACCTACTCAAATTTTTCACCGAAGAAATCTAGTTTTTATTCCTTACGACTTGAAATATTTTTACTTTGCATAGAAATCGGCAGTCTAATGTCAGAAAGTAATTAAGAGCGCCTACAGTTTTTTGATCCGCAGCACTACGTCACAGAATCGCAAGATCATAAACTGCAAAGTAGAAAATTCTGTTGGAACGAGTTCTGGACGAAAAATCAGCGGACACAATCGCGCAAAAAGCGACGCGCTCGACAGATAAACTCCGCTGACAACTTAACATCGATTATCCGACGAGGGATCCGTCGAAACAGGCATCCCTAATGACACTCGAACGGACGCGCAGAATTTGTAACCGATTCGCTTAAAAATAGCAAGAAAAAACAGGGCAAAACTCGCAGAAACAAAAGGTTAAAAAATAGAAAAAAAAAATGGAAAAGCATGCAGCACGGCCAGCACACGGCAGCGTCGAATGGAAAAATCTCGTCCCGAGGGCGCTCCACTTCAACGAACTTTCCCCCACCAAATCGTGTTCGCCGATGACTTTCGCCGCGCGCGTGATTCTTTTCAAAAAATGATCCGACTGTCGGCTACCTGTCTCGGTGGCGCGCTGAATGGACGAAACTTGACAGTCAAGTTGCAAAAGCGGAGCGCCGAGAACGATGAAATTACATTTCATACACTCGATTGCGTTTTTCCGGAGTTCATTTTATGCAAAAGATGTCCACGTTGTTTCGGAACGTACTGGGCCAATTGTTCAAATTATTATAAGGCTTAGAACTGCTAGGCTTGGTATTATTATACCCGCGGCTCTTCAAAATAAAAATAATATAAAAATTCTCCGAGTCAATTGCAAGAATTCATTAACAATTTTAATATTGCAAATAGAACATGATAACATTATTCAATTCTACTTTCTTTACAGTTTTGTACCCTGGGAACCCATTTTTGCCGTAAACTGCACAAAACCGGCAGTCTAATTATGACTCTCTACTAATTGTTGTTACGAATGTGAAACAGTGTAACTTGAAAAAATTAATTTCTTCCTCTACATAAAAATTAACCCTTTCTCGAAATCTGAACATTTTTTCCACCCTAGAATATTTATATGATTTTCTTCAATCTATGCGTATGAAAGTGATATAATACATCGTAGTTAAATGTTTATTAATTTAATAAATACGAACAAATTTTTTCGGAGCCCCCATTCGAGTGACTTAGCAGTTAATTCACACGTTAAAGCAAAAATAGCATTTGAATTATTGTTCGAGACTAAATAAATAATTATTGTTTCTGTCAATTACGATTCAAGGGAAGCTAATCATGCATTGCCCTCTTTAGTAGTCCCAACAAGTTGCAAGTAGAGGTCTCGATATTCTCAAACCACTTGAATCTAGGTATCGCTCAAGCTACCATTTACGTCATAAGTGCATAATATCTAATAGCAAGGACGCTCAACTTCCTTGGTTACAAAGAGGACACAACAGAACGCGATCCCTTTGTCACATTACGGTTAAACATACAATTAGATCCGACAATCTCGTCCACCAGCATGTGACTTCAAAGAACCAGGGAGCAATAGATGCTTAACTTTACGAGCTTCTAGGACCTAGGGGGGTTCGCGCTCTACAATCAAACTATCCAAAGCGAAAACCCAAGTTCTTCAATCGAATCAGCTCCTGGCGGATGTTAGGTTCGCCTATCACGCAATTAAGCATGAACAAAAATCGCCGGACAACAGGGGACGACGTGCCACCGAGGAGAACAGACTTCGGCCAGGTAAACAGGCGGAATGTCGTCGCGAAAAAAAAATTCCAATTATCCCGGTTGTTCAGGGAGCCGGATGGGGGTTAGGGGGAGAGGTAGGGGGCGGTGGAAAGAGAGGAGCGCAAGGATTAAATTCCCGGGGCGAAATTAGAGATTAAAACGTTAACGAGCCCCGGCATGGCAGCGAGACGCGATAAGTTACGCGCCGAGTCGAGCCGAGCCGAGCGAAGCGGGGCGGACACGCGCCACCTTGGCGACGACGAGTAGATCTCC
This sequence comes from Halictus rubicundus, assembly GCF_050948215.1. Lineage (NCBI taxonomy): Eukaryota > Metazoa > Arthropoda > Insecta > Hymenoptera > Halictidae > Halictus > Halictus rubicundus. The sequence continues at coordinate 15,679,054 of NC_135153.1, read as the reverse complement.
TCTCCACACCCCCCTGAATTTTTCACCAGCCGCCGCCGCCGCCGCCGCCTGCTACCCTCTGCGCGTGTGTGTGTCTCTATGTGTGTCCGCACGATCGAAGACCTAGCAGCAGGTTAACTAACTCACCTGTCCTCAGCAGGGAGCAGAGTAACAGACCGGGCAGCAACCACATTTTCCTCGGACGCTTGCTGCACCTGGATCCGCCGATTGAAGAGCCACTTCGCGACCTCGAGTGTCTCATCATCGTTCGCTCAACATTCGACGACTGGCGCACACGTCTTTATATCCTCCGGTCGGGCGCGCGCTAATGAAATCCACTGGTTGCTCTTGATCACTATTAGAATATCCTCTTTCGCCTCCTCTATCGAAGCCTTCGCGCGAAGGGTGGGGTTTCACTGCACCCCCGAGGATCACTTTGATTTCGCCGACAGACGAGAACCACGGATGAAATTTTTCACAAATCTTCTGCCCCCAAACCCCTTGTTACAGAGTTCTCTCGGGACACCTGTATTATTTATCACTCGCTGGATCTCCTGGATTTCTAGGATCCGTAGGTTCTCCCCCCTCTCTCTCTTTCTCTCACTGCTGATCGCTCGTGCCGTTCTTCCGTTAAGTTCATCGACGGCTCGGCTTCCTTTTCTGCCGACCTGCAACGGTCATTATCGCCGATTCTCTCTCGGCGGAATAGCCGCCGCACCCCGGGATAGTTAATAACAATCCGACGGATGCTTTCAGACACTTGTTCCCGTTCTAATGGGCTGCGGGATAATCAGGCTCGCCGCGGCTTTTCTTTCCCACCCGCGGCTCCTGCGGCCTACTCGCCGCGGATTTTCGCTCTAATTTCCCCGGCACCGATTTACACACCGCCAAGTCTCCGCGGTACGCTCGGATAATGCGATCCTCTTTCGAAATCTGTGTTTCGTTGTGCACCGGTCGGACACGATATCACCCAGCGATGATTTTAATATACGACGGTAATATTCACTCGATAGACTCTCACTGGATCGACTCCCCGGACACTTGGGGGATCAGACACACAATGCACAGGGATCATTTAGAACATCAATTAGACGCGAGCTATCCGGGAGCTTTAACAAATCGATCCGGATCAATCCCGTAAGGACTATAATCTTCGGTGCTGGCTCCAAGGACCTAGTTTTGTCTTCTCCGTTCCTAATCACGACGATAAAGATTATACAGAGAAGCTGCGTCTCTATCGATCCGGATCCACGGTATTAGATTCAAGGAGTGGCACCTGAGCTTCTCTCTCCGAGTGATTAGGATGATAAATATTACTGAGAGGGATCTCTGTTCTGCCGAAAGGTCTCAACTGGACCTTCCTCCTCAAAAATCACACGATCCGGGTTAAGTCTCTATCTGGATCAATCTTGTGTACCCCTCAACACTGGGTTCAAGGAGTGGCACCTGATCTCTGTTCCAGAAATCGCGACGATGAAGATCGTCATATAGGTCCCTGAAAGATCCCAGGTCCCAAACCCTCCTCTTCAACAATCGCACAGAACAATTTGGACTAGGTCTCTATCGATCCGGATCAATTCTGACTCTGCTCTTCAACGCTGCCTTCAAGGAGTGGCACCTGGACTGATGTTCTCTCCCCCGGTAATCACGATAGTAAAGATTACACAGAGGGTCTGAGATTTAGGTCTCCGTTAGGTGTTCGTTCTTCTCAGGCACTGGAAAGTCTCAGGTAGACCTCCCCTCTCATCAATTGTACAAAATGATCTGACGTCTTTGATCTTTTCAAGCATTCAGAGGTTCCAGCAGAGGTTCTCTTCAGAAGTTAAAAACCATCTGGGCTAGGTCTGTGTTCGTCTCAAATCACTGATAGGTCCCAGCTAGACCCTCCTCCTCAAGAATTACAACAGAACAATCTGGGTCAGGTTTGTGTTGGTCTAAAGTCACTGATAGGTCCCAACTAGACCTCCCTCCTAAAAAATTAGGACACAACAATCTTGGCCAGGTCTGTGTTGGTCTCAAGTCACTGATAGGTCCCAGGTAGACCCTCCTCCTCAAGAATTTGCAAAAGAACAATCTTAAGCTAGGTCTCCTTCCCAGGCCCTGATATGTCCTATGTACCTTCCTCCGCAAAGGTCCCAGCTAGACCCTCCTCTTAAAAAATGGCACAAAACGGTCCAAGCTAGGTGTCGGTTCTTCTCAGGCATCAAAAGATCCCAGTTCCTCAATGTCGTCTGGAGCAATCACAATACTCCTCCACCTTCCAAAGTACAAACTCGTTAGGGCACTCGTTCCCTTCGCAAAGGGTTTTCACCCATGGATCGCGACACTGGCCCGATAACCACGTCCTCGCGACGATCTCCCGAGGTCTAGTCTCTCATCAGCCTTCTGCAGGGTATCCTTCCGGGTCATCCGGCGACGAGTTTAATCAGCAGATCCGCCGATCAAACCGCCGGGCGTTCTCGCGCGCATTTGTCCTCCCCGGCTCGGCGGCCCGTAGCCGGCAGACTAATTAGTACCCGAATTAATTATCTTCTCGCGAGAGTGCCTCCGTCGTCGTCGTCGTCGTCGTCGTCGTCGTCGTCGTCGCTGCAACCCGAAGACGCTTGTCGGTCCTCTCGTCAAATAAGTCCGCTGATTCGCCGCAGCATCTCTCCCGCCCGCTTTTCCACTTCTTCCTCCTCCTCCTCCCCGTTAATTATCCGATCTCCAGGGCGGTCCTTCTCTCTCTCGCCGCGTCTTAATTACCAGATTATTTTTCGAGGCGATAGACACCGCAAACCCGCGGCGCTTTAAACCGTGCTCGTGTCGGACACACAGCCACGTGCACCACTTTCCCGCACCAGCCACGTGACACCGCGATTCTTAGCTGTCATTCGCGATCCCGACGCCCCGCACGCTCCACTTCACGATCCGGCATACACCGAGAATCATCGATCCGATCTGTCGACGAGAGATCGCACTCGCTCACCATCCGAACGACGCACCATATTCCTCCAAATTAATCCGAGTCGGGGGTGGAAATGATCTTTCTCAGACGTAATCGCGGCACTGATTTTCACTGGGACTGATTTCTTTTGGACAATACGACACACGCGCATACACACATGCGAGAGAATGCGGAGTTAGGCGAATTTTTCGATGGTCAAGATTTTTGGAAGGAATGGCGATGGCGGGGCAGATAGGGGTGAAGGAAATTTTCGGAAATTTCTCCGCGACTGTTTTCCGCGACAGCGACGTTGACAGAAACCACCGGGAACCTTTTCCATCGAGAGTTCGTAGTTGACAGAAAGCCTTGGCGGGAGCTGCACGACGAATAAGGTGCCACTCCCACCCGCGCATGCTCCTCCACTCTGGATCGTCGTGCCCTCTCCGTCCTGCGCGCCCTTCCTCTCTGTCCCCCCGTTTGGGCGCACGATCCTCGCCCGACGTTATTCTCTCGCGTTATTCGCTTCTTACCTCGCCCTTCGGGCCGCTCAACCACCGTACAGCCGAGAGCCCGCGTGGCTCTCGTTCCGAACGAACCTAACCAGTCCCTCTTTCTTTCATTCTTTCTTTCTTTCTTTCTTTCTGTGTTTGTTGGTTTGGCCGCTTGGCTCGGTAGTCGACGATCGGGACACGTGCTTCGGCGAACCGTTGCGTTCGCCTGATCTATACACCAATTAACCCTTTGGCTACTCTTAAAGAGCGCTTTTCAAATTTACTTTCGGGCCACTGTTGGCGCCCGTGGCAGTTTAACCTCGGTCCGCTGAAACCAGAGGTGCCCATAAGCGCTCACTTCGTACTCGGACATGCACGAAAAATTTCACGTCGTTCTCATTGTCACGGTTAAATTTCTACTATTGGAAAATATTTCACCAGGGAAGGTAGGCTGAGAAACAGAAATGTTGACGGAAGTGATAATTTGAACTGCAGATATTTATGCAAGATAAAAATGTTCTGCATTGATTGTGGGAAGCAGGAGTAAAATAAAAATTGATTTCATCACTTATCATGATTTTCTTCCATTAAAACGACAATATTCTTGAATTTTTCTCATCTGTCTTATATTTCCCCCTAATTTCCCCGAATTTTTTCATAGATGCATAAGCTTTTTTTATAAGTGGCGATGAAAGCAAAACTCGAATACTGGGAGTTATGGTGATTATACCTTTGCGGAGGTGCCTAGATTGCGGACTTTTACAATAAAATTGAGCATGTAAAATTTAAGATTGACACTAGATTTACGACCCGATTTCCGTCAAAATGACGGACTCGAAAATTTTAAATTTACAATTATTAGGAGTTCAAGTACACGCTAGTGAAGAATTGTTCAATAGATTCCTTTCACTGAGCACATATCACAATAAATATGAAAATCTAAATAACTATAATTTTGCTATTTTTACAAGGCAGTGTAAAATAGTCACTTTCACTGCTTGGTGAACCTAGTGTTAAAAGAATTGTGAAACATTAATTATCACATTTAGACCGACGTCGAAAAATTAAATGTTTTGTGTCACTGTACGTCAGCACAGACCGTGTCGATTAACATGTCCACGGATTAGTTATTTCCTTGTGTAATCCGTTCGACGATAAACAATAGATTTCGTTACACCGGTCATTCGATAGAATAAACAATGTTCTTTATAGCGTGCGAGTCTGCCAATACGGTTTTAATCAAGTAGTGCGTGCACACCACAATTCCCTCGTACAATATACGTATAGAGAAAAAAAAACTACCTCTATGAAAAATATTTTCACATTTTTTTCCCCCGCGTGCTAGACACGCGATGCGTTGATAAAAAAAATTTGTTTCACATAGATCAAATTTATTTCCCTTCGAGAAGAAAAATGAATTCCATCTTTTGTGTCTCTAATTTGATATACACGTTCCTCGAGGGTTGTTTTTGGTTTATGTTTTACGCCGAGGCTTTTCGCCTGATTGACGTGCGTGAAAGTAGTACTCCAGATTATTGTACAGGTTGCAACGGTATTTCCCGTGATTAAATTTTAGTGTTTAATACGAATGAATTGCTAAAAATTTAGGTCGACTGCACGAGTGCTCGTACGTACGTATATTCGCGATATAATGCGCTCGATTTCAATTAGCCTTATTTGCGAGTATCGAATCATATTTTCGTTTATTTTTCGCTGGCAGCGCGGAGTTACGAACGATCTAGTTTGTGGACAGCAATTCGATTGCAATCTTTTTCACTTGCTAAGCAAAACAAAAAATAGCTGAGACCTTTAGAAATAGCAGAAAATTGTGTTTAGAGAAACATCAAAATCTCTCTTGCGTTTCACTTCCGAAAACGAAGGCGCAACAAAACGCTGTGAAATTCGTGAAAAATAAACCTAAGGGAGGAACGCTGAATTTCAACGAGATAATATTTAAGAGCGACGTTCGAGAAAACGCGTGGAACAAAGAAAATTAGAAACTGATTGCACACCGCGCTCCACTGCCAAAATATTTCGAGTGCACGGGGTCGAAGCACCCCCAAACTGGGACAGAATAAAGTATACAGCGTCTTGGCGGGGAGGGGGGGGCAAGTCGGATTCGCGGGACAGATAAAATTTCAACGAAAGTCCGCGCTGCCCGTCGCAGCACTTTTTGCTTGCAGTAAAGCTGTTGCTCCGGCGCATAAAATTAACAGAACTATACCGAGGATTTATTTACGCCACCGGGAAGTTCCGCGAAAGAAAGTTGAACGGATCAGCGGAATGACAATCTTCTTTATGACCCGGAACGGTTTAGCAGTTGCAGCGAAAAATTAACGCTAACGTTCAAAGAGAACGCTCGAAGTAGAGGATTCAAAATCAAATGCAGACCGATTCCGAGCGACGCGTGGAAAATTGTTCGCGGATCGCGAGAATCCATCGGTGTACTTCTTTGATAGACAATGTTTGAAGAACACAAAGTGAGGAAAATCCCTCGAATCTTACTATGGTTGATACAAAAAACATTCGATGAAAATCGTGGGTATAAAATGCTCTGCGTTCAGCAGCAAATACCAAAATATTTGTATAGAAAGATAGGAGAATGCATAGAATAATTAATCATTATATTATAGAATAGTTAATAATCATTCCAGGTAAAAATCATGTCGATAACTTTTACGGTGAATGCAGGAAAAATTCTCAAAGTTGATAATTCGAATTTTGTGATCCGAAAAAGCGTCTTTGTCGTTCAATATTGTTTAAAAAGGGGTAATCGTCCATAACGTCATAGAAATAAATACAGTTGCATTCAGGAGAATGTATAGAATCATTGCAGAGAAAAATCACGCCGATAACTTTTACGGTTAAAACAGGAAAAATTCTTAAAGTTGATAATTCGAATTTTACGACCCGAAAAGGCGTCTCTGTGCTTAAATATTCTCCAAAAACATGTAAACGTCTATCACGTCATACAAATAAATACGTTGCATTCAGGAGAGTCTACAGAATCATTCCAAGTACAAATCATTCGCATAGCTTTCACGAGTAAAACAGAAAAATTCTCGAAAGACGACATACAGACTCGGTGTTCGATGCATACCTGGAAGAATCGCTCGGTGCCGATCAAAAGAGAGACGTCAAAGCAACGAACTGACAAAAGGCGGTTCGAATTTGTAGTAGTAGTAGTGACGTCATTCGTCGCACGGCCATCATACCGGTATCGCGAAATTCCTCCGAACCATCGGGCATGACGCGTTCGCGAAGGGGTTGGGCGCGACGGAACGGTTGCTATTAAAATGAAACACTCGCATCGCTGGCCGTTCAGCCATATTCGATATGTTTATTTCCCGGCGGCCGTGACGAGCAGCTTAAACAACGAGTGTTAGACGACGCTGACCGGATTTTAATTATGCTACGCCGCGTTGAAGTTCGCGTGCATGACATTGCGCGGGTAGGGGAGGGGGTGGTGACGTTCCCGACGCGCGCCACTATGTCATCCGGTATCCGCGGGGCTAATTGAAAAATTCTCTCACGTTTGTAGCCTTTCGAAGAAAACGGCATTAGCCGACTTTCCCCCGAGGCGGGGTGCGGCAATTTTCTGAGAAGGGGTTGCAACGAAGGGGGGATTGTACGTTTTGGGGGCGACGGGGTCACGGGGTTAAGTCGGGAGATGCATTGGAATCTGCGGTCGAACTTGGACATATATGTTATATGACGTATTGTGGACATATATCGAGTAAGCACTGTATTCTGTGAAAAAAATGACGAGATCTTTTTCATTTTCGCCACCAAGATGTAAAAATGTAAAATAAGTATTAATCGACTTGTAATTATTAATAATTACGAAAATATTTATTTATCGCTTCCCGTAAATGTCCCTGCACGCTGAACAAGGTGTAAAAATACAAAATAAATATATACCGAAATTAGACCACACGCAGACGGTGGTAATAACAATTTCGACGACGCCGCGATCAAGATAGTTTCGTCTCGAGACAACCGGAGGGTTGGAATTAATTAATCATCGTTTGCAAGGGCGGACACGGTTGTTGATAAAATGCCGTTGTATACTTTCGCGAACAAATAACGAATCGCGTTTAAAAATTCAATCTGTACACCGGTAGTTTTCCGAGTCCTATGAATAATCGAGTCGCCACGGGTTCGGTTGGTCTACGGCGGTATCTGTTACACGTTCCATTACAGATTATCGACTACGTGCTGCTACGTGACTTGATTAATCGCGAGGGCTGTATATTTAATTCCTCCGCGCAATCGATTGTAATTTGTATCCGCGCGGGCGGAACGATTATCTATGGAATAATGCTCGAATGCGCGCCGTGTGAATCTTAAAGCGGCGATTGATTCCAATGGAATTACGGTACCGCGGAGCTTGTTCTATATTCCATTAGACGGAAAAGATGTAATCACCTGGCTCATCGCGCTGTGCTATTAATAAGAAAAGAAAACAATCTTCTCCGTCCTGTGAATACCAACCGCCTCGGATTCTTCATTTTGTAACGATTAAAACTGTACAGACTATTCTATGAGACTTCGCATTTTATAGGTAGACTGCCGATTTTATTCTTTTATGACAAAAATGGATAGCTGAAATTTGAGGACATTGTTATATTATTTTCGATGTAACAAGATGATCACAAGAGGAGATACATTTTTATTTAACTTTCGCTTTTTCGAGCACTAACAGTAAGCGGTATGTATTCTGCTAAAAATGACACAGATTCTTTTAAATTTGATGCATTCCTTATTATTCTAAATATCTCTTTAATAAATCTAACGAGCTGAAGGTAAGATGAAACATTTTTTCATTTCTTCAAATGTCTTTGCTTGTGTTCAATCTATCCTAAAATTTGAAATCTACTTGCAACGTGAACGTGTACAAGTTCTTGCAACGTATTAGAGTACATGTGTGCCGATCGGCAAACGGATTCAGCGAATCGCGTCGCAGGCGGCAACATTTAAACACAACGGCGATCGATATCAAACAATTATTCGTGAACGCCAAGCATTACAAACCGGCCACTCGTCGGCTAACCAGAAATCGAGTTCCACTTAGCATCACCGTCACCCCGGCGCGATTATTAATCGGCGAAAGCGTGACGCTAACGACGCGATGAATAATGTTGGGCCATGGCACGCGTGCCTGTCCATCCACCGCGGGGCGCCGGACATTTTTACGACAGGGCAGAAGCTATTACCGATTATCCAGAAAGAGGATTATACCGAACGACGATCCGCCCCCCTTGTTTTTATTCCGGCTCTCTGTTAGCGGGACAGGAGGCGCGTCAACGTTCATTCTGTTTTCGCGTGAGGCTGTGCGGTCCCTCTGAAGTGAATAGAGACAGAGAAATAGAGGGGAAGAGAGGGAGAGAGAATTTGTGGGAGGAGAATTGAAATAATAAAGGAGAGAGAAGCAAAAGGAAAAAACCGCGGGTGTCCTGTCCTCTGAAAAATAAAAAAAGATTGGAGGACCATCGACGGTGTCAGAGGACGACTCGCGAAGGCGGGCGAAATGAGCCGGTTCTCAGAATACGTGCGCCAGAATATCGATTAAACGACGATTAATATTCATCGGCGGAATGGTTCGCGCGTTGCGTGCAGTCCGCGGTGAATTTAAAATCGGCGATTATAAATTAAGTCGCCCGCGACAGAACGAGCGGGACAATAGAGCGAAACGGAGAAAGGGGGAACGGCATCGATTGAATCGGTGTTTTACGCGCGAGCAGGGAAAACAAGGGTTCGAACGGCCGTCCCATTCTTGTTTGCGTAACTTCCTTGTTTTGCGGCTGTTGTATCGGCGACGTGCAAATAGTGGAATTTATACGGAATAGAAAACTATAACTTTGCCGGCTGCGTGGGACGCACTCCCTTCTTTCTCGTATTCCAGTTTGTTTGAAACGGATTCGATGAGCTGGGTAATTCGATGATTTCAAACGGATTGATGGGCTCGTCTGGAAAAATAACTATTACGAAGTGTAGAGCACTGTAAATTAGGGGGGGTTTATGTCATCGCTTCCGCGATTTTTAATTCATTCGAAAGACACAGGATGTGGAGTTATCGCAAAAATTTCGAAGCAGCTGATGGGTCATTTCGTGTTCGATTCCTTTTTCCTGCGGACGTTGAGGAGTGTGGTAAAAAAAATCATTGTATAATGTAGAATATGTTAAATTAGGGGGGGGTTAAGTCATCAGTTTTCTGATTTTTAATTAGTTTAGAAGATACAGGGCTTTGAAGTTGCTGTAAAAATTTCTAGCCACATTTCTAATGACCCATTTCGTGATCGATTCCTTTTTCTGTGGACGTTGAGGAGTGTGGTAAAAAAAATCATTGTATAATGTAGAATATGTCAAATTAGGGGGGGTTTAAGTCATCAGTTTTCTGATTTTTAATTAGTTTAGAAGATACAGGGCTTTGAAGTTGCTGTAAACATTTCTAGCCACATTCCTAATGGGTCAATTTGCGATCGATTCCTTTTTCCTGCGGACGTTGAGGAGTGTGGTAAAAAAAATCATTGTATAATGTAGAATATGTTAAATTAGGGGGGGTTTAAGTCATCAGTTTTCTTATTTTTAATTAGTTTAGAAGATACAGGGCTTTGAAGTTGCCGTAAAAATTTCAAGGCACATTTCTAATGGGTTAATTCGTGATAAATTGCTTTCTCTTGTGTATGCTGGGAATTTTCTTTATGTCTTTATGTCTTTAAGTCATCACTTTGTTCGATCCCAATTTTTTGATAAAATACACGTCATTTAGGATCGACGGTGTCAAACTCGTGACGAGGATTTAACACAATGGTCACACCTCACGCTTCCGGCTAGTCGTTGAGAAAGAAATCCGCTAATCGTTTCAATAAAGCGTTTCTAAAAATCACGTTCCTCCCGTGACCTGCCGCAGACCCTTTAGTTTCACTTACAGCCGCTGAAAAGCCGTGGACAAAAGAAATGGCTTTTCCTTTCAACGGGGTAATCTAAAAAGAAGTAAATTTCCATGAAAATCCGCGGTCCGAGGAATCGCCGTCGTACAAAATGGCGTGTAGATCTGGAAGAAGGATCGGGCCGCGAGAGCGCTTGTAAAACGTTTGTCTACGCTGCGAGCGGTGTTGAAATGGCCCGCCGCGTGTTGCAAAACGCTCTGGTGATTCAGGTATTAATTTCCTCAACCAAAACCGACTTGCTCGATGGTCGAACGTTGCAAGGTAAAAAGAGAAGAGAGAGAGAGAGAGAGAGAGAGCGAGAGAGGGGAAGGAAAAATTTAAAAACAGCATCGGTGAAAAATAGGGTCGAGCTATAAAAAGTCAAAGCTCGCGCAATGTAGCAAAGTGTTTCTTTGAAGCCGGCGATCGCGACAACAGGGGCGGAAAATGCGGGACAAATGTTAATGCCGCGTCTGTTTCGCGCTGTAATGCTCGATCCACACGCCCCCGACCTCCACCCCTCCCCCCAACGGTCTCCCGGTTATTATCGCATTTCCATTTGAATTATCTCCAACGGTCATTGTTGCACGGCGTCGAACGATAGTTAATAAATCGCGCGCCGGTAATGTATAATATTATAACGCCGACGCGAAAATAATTGCCGCTCTTTTGGAACAACAATGCGCCGGCCTCGAAATTAATAACTAATTAATGGACGTCGATGAAGATGCTAATTGGGGGTAATAAAATCCTTCGGCGCTCTGATTAGGCTAATGCGGCCGGGAACCTGGCGATTGTTTGGCTTTGCACGGTGAATGGAACTTCGGGAACGGGATTTTAGGGTTCGCTCTAGTTCGTTGTATGAACCGTGACAACGGTGAGTGATAGCGCCAGCTTTATTTACTGCATTGATAGCCAGGGCTTTATGGGCAGTTCCCGCGTCGTATTTAATTTTTATTGATTCCGTGCTGGCGTGAGGGAAGTTTATTGTTGCGGTTAGACGGCTGGGCGACACGTGTTTACAAGTTCAAAAAATCTTGTACGCTGCTCTGTAAAATTAGGGATAGATCCGGGATAACTTATTCATTGTAAATTCGTCCGGTTGCAAAATATGTTCGAATTTGATCGATTTAGTTGCGAAATGGGCGCAAGGAGCCTTTACCTGTCAGGAATTATACGATCGGCTGAATACAATTTTGTATCGATATATAATTTATTAATATATATTAATATATAAATAGAGATACCGAGCATAATCAAACTATAATAAAAATATAATTAGACTTTATCTTATCGAATTAATTTGTTCGACAATTTATGCTACACGATTTAACAAAGCGCAAATTAAAATCGAAGCGAAATTCTCTGAATTAATTCGTACGACAACGTGCAAAACAATCGAGCGATAGTCTCACCCGGTGTAAAAAGTTCCCCGCCCTGGGTTTTGCATTGTTAGTGGGAAAGGGGAATGAAAAGAATAGATTTGAAGAAATAATCCATTGGTATCCGCGGTGATCGGCTTGCTCAGCCGGACAAGAATGCGACCGGGTATTGCAAAAAGTTTGTCGCTCGCAAGAATCACATCCGGCCCCGTTGTCGAAGTAGAAGAGTCTCCGAAGGAGATCGAAAGCTGGGAATTCCACGGTGATTCCAATCGGGTCAACTCGGTGGACAGAGTCGGGTCCGAATGAACGAGCTTGAGAAACGTTCTCGGGACGGGTTGGATCACTCAGGCTACCTTAAAACCTCCTCGGGCACTGTGACACTTTTCTGTGTCCGTGGCGTGATAACTATCTGTCGGCTGCCACGGGGGCTTCGGTAAACGACTCCTCGAAAATCGTACGGACGGTTTCGACGTGCTCGTCTTTTTCCGTCGGGGCCACGGAAACATTACCCTCCGCCGGAAACGTTCGGACCCCGGATCGCTTTGATAGTTATAAACCGGTCCTCCGGTTCATTGTTAAGCTTTCGGGGTTAATGGCCCCCCGGCCCCCAGATTCTTTTCCATTAACAACGAATAAGAAAATGAGCATCGAAGTTGCGGTTGAAGATGACTTCAGCTACTCTCGTGGTTTGCTGTTCTGCGGGGGCAAGGTTACATTATTTTTAGTCTTATTTGTTCGCTGCGGATTTTTGTAGAAAAATGTCAATCTCGAGGACTCTTGTAATTTTGATGAGACACGGAACATGCGCTGTTGGTGGTCGATTTCCCGGCCATAGTTTCTACCTTTAAACCGTAACTATTTTTGGAGCGTTCTAGTCAGCCACTTCAGATTTTATGGAGGGATATTGATTACTATTTTTATGCTCCAAATCGAAACTATTTTTGGACCGTTCTAGTCGGTCACTTCAGATTTTATGGAGGGCTATTGATTAGTATTTCCAGTGATAACTTCCGTTCGGAGTTAAATTTGTTTCAAGGCCGTTCTATTAACTACTAGAGATTTTTCTAGAAATTTAACCCTTTGGGCACTAAAACTAAATTTTTCTTCCGTCTTGGAATATTTTCGTTTTATTCGTACGAAACTGATCCGATTTCCACATATAATATTTAAATGTTTAGTAATCTATTAAATACAAATTTTGTAATGTAACAAATATTTTGTAATATTTTTTGTAATTTCTTTGAAATAATGCCACAACAATTTCTAGTGGTGCTTCAGAGTCACCACTCGAGTGCAAAGAGTTAATATTACACTGCGGATGTTGGTGAAATTTTCAATGTTTGTGGTCAAATTTTACGAAAGCGGGATCAAATAAAATCTTACTTTCAGCGGTAGATCTGAAGTAAATAAAAATCGTGCTGTCAAATTTTATACTGTAGCATTTTTTGACAATTTTCAGAAGCTATAAATGCATAAAGGTCCGCAGTCTATTTATTACCCTCGATAAGTGAATTATTTACTAGTCTTCAGGCGTTATACAAAGATAGTCCATACCAAATTCAATTTTTCAAAAATTTCCAACATCTCGAAAGAAGCGGATCAACAGATTTTAGAGGGACTATGCAATTTTCAAGTGCGTGCAGAGCCGTTTTTGGCCGATTGTGCTCCGAAAATCGAATATCGACCGGCGCGTTTCGCGAGAAAGCGGCAAGGTCGCGTGGTTCGCGCGCGACGATCAAAATTCCATTGTCTCCCGTGGACCGTGCGCTTTAGATCGCGCGGTATCGCGGAACAATACGTCAATTTGCGGCGGGACAGTTCGATAAACGACGAGAAAGGGTCGCACGGGCGCTCAAAGATCCATCCGCGTCGGCGATGCGACGCTGCGCGGCGCGGCGCGGCGCGGCGTCGCACGCGAAGATCGAACTTTCTGCCCGCGCAATAGATAACAATTTGCGGGAATCTGACGCGAGAGGATTTATTTAGTCTGGCGTGCGCCGGCGGTGTCCTCCTCCCCGTACTTTCGGCGATTTCGCGGGAGGCGCGAAACAGGACAAACCCGACAGGACATTTCGAGGGGCGTGTCGAGTGCCCCGACAGAATATCGACGACAACGGCCGCTCGATTATCGGAATTAGCGGCGAGCACGTTGACAAACGACAGCGCCCGGAATATATTCCCGCGGAAACAACCGGCTCGATGCTGGTCATTAAGCAATAACCAGAGATATTATGGTTGTTACAGCGCCCTCCTTCCCCTCTCCCTTCATCCCCTCCCGCGCGCCCGAATTCCTTTCGGGCGCACTTTATTTCAACATGGGGGCTCTCGGGGACGTTGAACCCTGGCTGATGGGAATTTCTACCCTTCGACGTCGGCCGCTTTAATTCACTGACCTCTGTGCCAGAGGGTTCCGTGTGTTCGGCTTTGTTGCTGACAGTCCTGCACGCGCGTGTCTAATTAAATTATTTAATCGATCGTAAGAATTTGCCTCATCAGAGTCTATTTTGTCAGAGTACAGGCTTCACTCGATATATGTCACAAATGTCTAGTCGATAAATGTCCCAGAATTATCCCCACTTCCCTGTCCTTTTCTACGTTCGGCAGTGTATCAAAGAATAGTATCTCCTAGCCGATATCTGTCCCTGGGTAGACCCGAGTTGTGGACATATATCGAGTTGACACTAGATTCGAAAATATCTGAACGGGACCAGTTTCGGACAAGATTTTAAAGTAAAATTTTTAAGACTTATTGATTATTTTCCCCGTTTTTGCAAACAAATGTACAGACCAATTTAAATTTGTTCAAAAAATCTGTTTACGCCCTCTAGGAAACTAACTCTTCTGACACCTCGAAAAATTAAAGTTTGGTTCAATCTTGAGAGACTTTAATCTTTAATCTTAAGCGTCCGAATATTACCGTGACAGATTGTGCGATTAAAGTGTTAAATTACCGAGAAAAATCGAGCAGTGCGTTTGTGCCGCAATTAACTGGTTATCGCTCGTCGAATACACTCGAAAACCGTGGTTTATCGATCGCACTTCTTCGGCGGTTTCCGGTCCACGAGGAACTGAAAATCGGAAGCGATTGCTCACCGATTCTTCAACGGAGAGCCATGCGTGCGGTGATTATCGGTGAAATACGGGTAATAAAAATCAAACGAACTCGGGACGCAGTTCCGCCTGGTCCCGGCAACTTTGAAATGGGGAAACTCGGCGTTAAACGGGACGAGCTCGGGTCCGAGAGAAAAAAAAATGTTGAAAACTTCCGAAATCCCTCGGAACGATGCGTGCGCCCGTTTTGCCCCCACCCCCACCCCACCACCGCCACTCTCTGACGAATGCAAACGCTTTTTACAAGGATTTGCAGACGACGGTTCCGATGCGGTTTAGGGTAACTGCACCTCCTATCGTCTAGCACCTAATATCGCCCACCCAATCTACTATACTACAGTGTACGATGTAACAGTGCATTCAAAAAGTATTTGAACACTACATTTTCGATTCCCGAAGAATCGTCAATGTAGACCCATTTTTCCTAAAAAATTCTGCAAATTCAAACGTCTCCCAAAACTTTCAAGAAATTTTCTCCCTAGTAAAACTACCATGGACTTGAAGATTGAAACCCTCTTTTTACAACGGCACCTTGAAAATTGATATACGACATTTTTTAACTGTTTTATAGAGCAAAAACTACAGACAATTTCTATCGTGTCCCTCACGGTGTAACTTATACTGCTGTAAAACGACTAAAAAAAAATCGTAGATCAATTTTTAAGGCGTGGTTGCAAATAGGAAGCTTCAATCTTTAAATCTGTGGTGGTTTCAGTCACAGAAAAAATTTTTCAAAGTTTCCACAGACGTTTGAACGTACGCCATTTTCGGGAAAAAACGGGTCTTCAGTTTCTCGCCCGCTGCATCGTGAAAAAAATGTTAGAATAAAACGAACGATGAATTCTGAAACTACAGGCTTCTGACTTTCAAATGAGTCGAAATTCATTGTCGCACGATCATTATTTACGAAATTATCACTGTTTAAATACAGGCAATTTTTCAAACACTTCTTGGATCCACCGTACATTGGACACAAGTAATGTCTCGTCCATTTGGGACTACAGTGTTTATTCTATATATGTCCAAAACACGGGTCTAGTCGGGGACATATATCGGCCAGGAGATACTATTCTTCGATCCACTGCCGAATGTAGAAAAGGCGACCGAGGCCACTCGAGCTTTGTGGCCCCTCGAGAGGGATACACCCTACAGCAGTGGGGATGGTTCAAGGACTTTTATTGGCCAGATATTTGGGACATATATCGAGAGACAACTGTAGATCCACGCCGAACGTAGAAAAGGACAGCGAAGCTGTAGAGGTCTCGGTTCATGACCCCTCACGGGGTATATGGCGGCAGTGGGAATTGTTCTATGGCTTTTATCGGCCAAATATTTGCGACATATATCAAGAAAAGACTGTAGATCCACCACGGGGAATACACCGCGGCAGTGGGGATAGTTCTGGGGCTTTAATCGGCCAGACATTTTGGACATATATAGAGTAAACACTGTAGTTTTTCGTAAAAGTGTTTTTTGACTTTTATTTGATGGCGATTTCAAATTTGATACGCGATACCGGCCGCAGTTACTCTGTAAGGCTGCAATCGAGAGAAAGAGAGCTAAATCGTTCGAAGAAATAGATAAAACTGACTGCGCATCGATTGATAATTAACCGGCCGGCGGCGAAAGGTTCGGAACGCAACGTTCGTTTTTATCGGAAGTTTAAAACACGGGCTTTCATTAGCCGTGCACGCAACGGGACGGGAATTTCCGCGGAAAATGTATACATATATATCGCCGAGCGGAACGAACGAGCCGAACCGGGCTTCAAACGTACCAGAAAAACAAGTATTATACAGGGGCCGGCGTAATTCCTGACACGGATAAAGGGTCGCCGATTCCTCCCGACGAAATATGTCGGCGGTTTACAATGAAATTTCCCCCGGTTCGATTCGCCGTTCCCGCGGAAAAACTGCCCGGAAGATTAGTGTTAACGTATCGACGCGATGATCTTCAGCGGTTCTCATCCCGCAACGAAACCCGTTGGCGAATCTATTCGGTCGAAATGGCTACCGATCCTCCAGGGACGCTAATAAATTGGGTGTTGGATTTCGCGAGGGCAAAATGCGACGCAGATTCGAATTTTGAGAACCACTGAGCGACGCCATTGCTCTTTTACGCGCGCGCACGTAGATGGAAAACGTAGATCTATGAATGCGAAATTTATTACTGCATTGCAATTTACTTTTCGAACTCTACTTGGCTACCTGATATTTGCCGATTTGATGTATCCATTTGTGAAGCTTTCATTTCATTAAATTATGTTCGACGAGGCGAGCGTATTTTACAGATTTTTTCATCCAATTTTCGAAATCAAACGATAGGATTGCGTGGTTCCCTTTGGGCAGTCTACAGTAGTTTCGAACATTCTATTGTGTTTTACGATTCCGAGCCAATTTTTTCTGCTCTTAAACTCTTGAACTGGCTGTAAAATTTTTTCTTTTTTTTTTGTTTTTGTTTTGCGCACAGATCGCGTGGCTTTACAGTCTCAGTCGTCACCTAGCTCAGAGATAAGAATACCGGAAAAAGCGTACGATTCAACTTTTACCGGCGTTCAAAAACTTCGAGCACCATCTGCCACCCGTATTTTTATTTTTATAGTACGCAGCAGTGGCCGGTAAAATTTAACTGCTGGTTAAAAATACAATCTTTCCAATATTTAGATGCATTGCACACGCTGCAGCTACAGTAAATTCCTCGGGCGTCGTTTTTTTTTTTTTGTGAAATTCTGCCTCCTGTAAACGTATTGCGACGACGGGACCGTAGATATTTATGCCAACTTACATTTTTGGCCGAGTGTGCACTTGTTGAAACCGAAATGAAATGAAATTCTATGTTCTTCCGTACCGGCGCCAATAAATTCAACGGAACTCTAGGCTAGGAACTTTATAATATTATTCTTCTAAACATCTCAAGTATTACAATTGAAAAATCAAATCGTATTTACCTCCTACAGCAAAATAATATTTTTAACGAAACCGCTGAATCAACATCCAAATAAATTCAACAAAATCCATACAATTATTTTGAAAATTCAAAGATATACTCAAGAACACTTAGACTCAATGAAAATGTAAAAAAAATTAATTTTCGGAAGTTCAATTTATCGATTCGAAAACTAACTAAATTATAGTGTCAGGCGAGAACTTGGTTATCGAGCGACCAAAAAATTGTTATTAATAACGCCGAATCGCTTCGACGGCTGAAATAGATGAAACGTGTGCGATAGAATCAACAGTCAAAGTGTAAATAAAAATATCAGTATTGCGGAACGCAAGTTCGAAGCTCCATAAAAGAAAATTTGCTGCACGTGTATGCGAATGGAATGAATCGATTTAGCTGTCAGAAAGTTGTCGGAATCGAAATTGAAAAATTAATTAGCTCTGCCCTTTTCCCGGTCGGAAATCCGTTGCACGACCGTGCGGGCTTTGTCCTTTATTTACCAGACTGTAAAAATAGTGGCGGATCGGGGTTGGGTCGAGCCCGAGCACGTTTATGCGAATCGCGGAATATCGAGACGCTCAATATGCGTCGGCCGGTGCCAAATTTTCCGGTCTGTTTTTTCAGCTGTGCTGCGGCGGGCAAAAACCAGTGGGAAAACACGGCGAAACGAGCGAAACTCCATTAGCATAAATCGCCGCGTTGGAAACGATAAAAGCTACAATGACAGCGGTGTTTTCTAATTACGGGGGAACGCAGCCGGTCGTAACGAGCGACGGGGATCGTTATGAATCTTAGCCCCGGTGTCCGATTCATCCGATCGAAACACGAATAATAAGAGACGGTACAGGTGGATCGATCGGCATTAATTTGCGGGGGACGGATAGAAGCGGCGGCGAGGGGGATGGGGAGGGGGTTGGCAGTGGGGTAGTTCGGATCGACAAATAGTCCGGGGGTGCTACAACGCCGAAGCAGATGTCGGCCATTATTCCGGTCCGCGGGCCGGTTATTTTTCAAAATCCCGGCGGCGAGCTTTTTCGTGCCATTTAAACAGAGCCGACGAGCCGCGAAACTTTCCGTAGGTACCGGGTAAAATGTTATTCGCGGACGCCTGGCCTGCGGCCTGTTATATTATACGCGTTTATACGTTTACACGTGACCTCGTCCATCCCCGCGGTGGTCGGTTTACACCAGCCACGTGTCACGACATCCCTCCGGAGTGTCAACGCTTGTGTGCGTATTCTCCCCGAGCCTGTGCGTCAGTGTCAAGCACACACTCTTCGATCAAACTGACAGCTGATCGGGCCACCGCACAGTTCGGGGAAGACTGTAATGGCTACCGATCAGGAAGTGAGCATCTTTCGAGGACCAGAAACGCCGGGAGTCTTGTGGCGAGGGATACAAAGTTTGTTAACTAGTTGTTATTGCACAGGTGGAAATGTTTCGGGAAGATTTTCTCGGTCTGTCTGTTGCGCCGATCCTGCACGGCTGGTAGAAGATTTATACATTACCGATCTACAAAATAAAAATGTTGGATAGCAAGAATTAAATGAAAATTCATTTCATCCCTTGATTAATGACATATTGAAAATAACACAACAATACTCCACTCGGTTCAAAGCGATAATAAGTAAATAAGTAAATGACACAACAATATACCTAGATTTTTCTAATCTTTTACTGCTGTATAATTGGACCGTCAATTTTTAAAGTGGTATAAGTCCATTTAAAAAAGAAAAATGGGATGTCACATAATTTATATATTTGTATTTGATATTTATTTTTTGTCAACAGAAAATGGACTTTCACCACTTTCAAAGTTAACGGTCCATTTCACCCAGCCAATTTCTTTATAAATATAACATAAACATTTTTTTGGAATCTCCTGCTTTAACACTAATCCTACCGAGCACAAAGCATATAAAAGTAAAACGTCTTATAAAAGGGAGAAAATTGAATTTGCTTAAACTTTGTACGATTTTCATTACAATATGTGGATAAATAGTTAATAATTGTGAAACGGTCATTTTTCCCGTGGTAGTTTTAGTGTTAAATTGCTCCTGCTCATTTTTGCCATGAACGCGTGACATCCGCAGTCGAATTGATTAGAGGCCTGAGAGACTTTTTTGGAGATTTTTGGGAAGGATTTTAGTGTAGTCCTTGAAGGGAAATGTGAGCACACCCTGACGTTTCAAAAATCAAAGGTCGAGCAATGAAGTTGTTTGCGTGGGGGAGTAGCTTTAGGAGGAAAATGTTCGTCAGAAACAGAACAGACGGGTAATAATAGCTTATAATAGGTTCACCGATTACCCCGTTGTGTAATCATGAAAATGGCTTCTCAAGGAACGGGAACGGAGCATCCCCCGAGGTTTCTGAAAATGGAATTTTAATGGATCACGATGTTTTCGTAACGCTTTAACATAGATTAGAACATTTCGAGCTCCGGGTGAAGACTCTGACGAGCTTTCGACAAGCTCCTTCCCCAGACATCCATATATGTATACAGGAAGTGAACCTTACGAGCATAAAACTTTCAACATGAACTTCGACTTAATTTGTCTAACCTTGATAGCCATGCAATTAACGGAGGAAATTACACTCGACAACATTGGCACTAACCCTATTTAATTGGCTAATTAAATGATGTTTTTATTTTACAATTGTTGAAATTATAAAAATCTTTCATTTCATTCATTTTTAATGCTCACCTTCGAAAACAGAATAACGTGCCGGAGGCTAGTTAAGCTTTCAAACATGATATTCTAAATGATTATTGTAGTTCGAAATTGCACGGGGCGGTAGCGGTTTCAATAGTGCAGTTGGCACATTCAAGACCGGTGACGCAACTGTTGCGTCATTTAGTATTGCTTCGCAGTAGCCGGAGACGTTTGCGTCATTGTCTGATTCGAACATAATTAGTTCTTGCATTGTGTCCGGAAACTGTGAACCATACAGCGAGATTTCAAACGTAAACACCTTTATCTTATTTTAACGTGAGTCGAACTGCCACTAACTTTCTCGAAGCGAACAATATATGATCAGTTAATGACAGGGGCTTCTTCAAAATTTGCTGGATACATCGATGGTGCAAACCACACAGTTAACGCGACCACGTTAAAATAAACTGAAAATAAAAAAGAAATGGTGAATTTATTTCCAATAAACTGGCAGCGCAATCGCATAATATATCGACCGAAAAATGTTCAAAAACCCTCGCAAGAATTATACTTTCACTAATTAAAACGCGGGCCCGGAACGACTCTAAAAGCAGAATTTGTCCCGTTGCCTTTTCTCTGTGACATTCTACTGAACCTCGACGCACAATGTAGCACTTTCCATAGAGACTTTCGGGACGGTGGAAGTGGTGAATGGCGGCGCGGTCACACCAGCCGGCAACCACAGTGGTTGAATCGGAATCCCGAAAAAAACTAGATCAAACGCCCCTTCAATCGTTTTTGATTTCTATTTCGAGCTGGCAAACATTCATAGTGGAATAGACCGCGCGCGCATTGCGCGGTACGGACTCGAAAAACCCGGTGCCGTTCTAATTCCTACTCTACTGTGATTCGAACAATACACGCTGGATAAACAGAGCTGCAGAACTCAAATTTCAAAAGAACTATAATCAAAATTAATTTTTCCACGTCAGCACTTCTCAATTCGGTTTGCAGTCAAAAACTTGTCATTCGACTGCGGATTCATAGAAAAAGGGAGTAAATGCAATTTAAAACGGGCATTCTGAAAATTTAGTAGCATCGATTATTTGCAACATTGTTTTAGAAATTGTTAAAGAGATATTAATGTTCGTCAATTATTCTCACATTTTAAAAAAAATCTAAGTAATATGTAATATGTAATGAGATTTATTTTAAATTAATTTTAATAAAATTTTTTAATAAAATTACTAGTAATATGTAATGAGATTTATTTTAAATTAATTTTAATAAGATTTTTGACTAAAATTACTAGTAATATGTAATGAGATTTATTTTAAATTAATTTTAATAAAATTTTTGAATAAAATTACTAGTAATATGTAATGAGATTTATTTTAAATTAATTTGACAAGTGAAAAAGTATTGGGCACCACGTTTAAAAAACTGAAGATGACGCTTACATCACCGCAAAAGAAAACAGATTAACCGTATCCCTGGGAAGCATGCAGAATTTGTTGGACAAATGTAATCGTACAACTAGTTGACGAGTTATTAGCAGTCGTCGTGCCGCGAGGCTCGCCCGGTATAAATGCAATTTTCATTGAAGAAATTCCATAAAAATAGAAGTTTCAGCCGCAGCAGCCACACCCAATCACCAATCACATTGCATCGAAAGCTATTCCATCAGCATCGTAAGTCCATCGAGTAGGGTGGGGGGGGGGTGGTAACCGAGTAAGCCCCGGCTTTTTTCGGGGTAAATAACGAAATGAGAAAATCATGGAGGGTTGGGGAGGGTCGGCGGTGACGCCAGCGACGATTAATAATTTCCCACGAAGAGGCTCGAGAAGAAAGGGAAACCCGTGTACCGGGAAACATTAATTTCCCCGGGCGAATGAAAATATACAGGTGCGGAATGAACGGAGGGTAGCCTCCATCGTCGTCGTCGTTGTCGGTGGAGGAGTAGGAGGAAGAACGAAATAATAAAAATAAATAACGAAGGGTGCAAGGGAAAGAGGGGAAAGGAGGGGAAAGGGCGGGGGGAGAAAGTCAGGTTTGGCGGGTGTCTAATATAGAAGATATATGAAGTCAGGGCCGTACGAACGCTGGAAACGTGCCGGCTGTGACGATGACTGCGCCACTATCCCGTCGCGTCCCGCGGGGGGGGGGTGTAGGGGGTAGGGCAGGTTTGTAGGGGTTGGCCAACTGCCGGGGCCTGTGGCCTATCGTTTATTAATTAACCGACTTAATTAATAATTCAATAACCGCCACCGCCATCCCACTTGCCCGGTCCACACACCCTTTCACGCTTGTCTTCCACCACCCTTTCGGCCCGCGGATATACATATACGGAACAACGCATAAACCAAACCTGGCAAAGCTCCCCGAAATCCGTCGACTAAACCCGCCCGCTCCAGAGCCCGTATCGGCCATTGAAAGTACCGGAACGACTACATCGTTTGCATTCTGCGGCGACAAAGCATCCACTAAGTTTCCGAGGCGCTTCCGACCCGTTCCTTTTCCTCGATGCTTTTTCCGCTTACGTTTCTCCTTGAACCCGTTTCTCTTCTTCCTCCCTTCTCTCGCGCACCTTTCTCTACTTCTTTTCTCCCCCTACTCCGTCTTCGTCCTCTTCGTTTCTCTATTTTTTTCCCCCAGAAATTTATGTCAAAGAAGTTTTCGAGCATCCGCGGAAATGCATCTTTAATCCCGTCTCCTGTTTGACGTCTTCTAGTTACCGGGGACTCTGCCTCGGCCCTCGCGAACCCGCGATTCTTCTCATCGTCTATTTCTTACGTCAACGAGCACGCTCCGTTTGATCTCTGTTTTCGCTGTCCCTGCAGCTGGTGACCTGGAGACGCCGTTGACAAACTCGACATCTTTTCAGATTGGAGGACCAGGTGAGTGTTTAGCTTGCACATGTGGACGAGATGCTCAGCTTTTGTTGAGATCTTGCATCGAGAGTGATCAATAGATTTTTATGCAAAGTTTAAATTCTTGTCAGCTATTTCGCGAGTAGCCATGTTGACCTTCCTTTTCTGCTTTCACAGTCTTAACCCAGTTTACAGTCTTTACTCGATATATGTCGCAAATATCTAGCCGATAGAAGGCGCAGAACTATCCCCACTGCCGCAGGGTTACCCGTGAGAGGCCGAGAGGCTTCGCTGTCCTTTTCTACGATATATGTCCCTGGGTAGACCCGTTTCGTGGACATATATCGAGTAAACACTGTGTCTTGTGATCAGAGTGATTAGAAATTCTTCATTGTTCAGAATTTCATAGAAAAGAAGGAAATTTATATTTATTGTGTTCCTGTGTTTTCCCCAAAATATCGACAAAATAATAGAATTTCGGTTCAAATGAAATTGACGTTCATGTTTATTACACTCTGCTCGGAATCTTCAATCGAATATTTCTGAATCGAATTCGTCACACAAAAAACAAATATCAACGTACAAATATTTGTGTATCGCAGGAAAAATAAATTCGGAATTACTTAATAATATTTCCGCCTTTTAAAACGCGACTTCATTAATAATTCGAAATTGTTTTCATATCGGGAACGTGCGATATCTTTCATGACAAAATGGAATCGTTTGCAAAAAAAGCAAAGAGAGGTTCGAAACCGCGGACATTGCCGCCGGTTGTAATCAATTTGTAACAAAATACGAGCAAAATATCCCGCGCGCGCAGCGCAAAACGAAGTTATGCAAACATTATAAAATGAATACGAAATGCAATGTTAATTGCACGCGTAGACACACGCCAGCCCGCGAATTATTCCGAGCCGGTCGGTTTCCAAATTTAACACCGATTAAAATCAAACTGTGCGTTACACGCGAACTGCCTCCCCTCCCCTGTCGATGTCTACTCTTTCAAAGTGAACATTCCATTCTACCGTTAACCTAATTTCGAAAGCTCGCACGGGTCGACCTGCAATCATATCCCGAACAAAGTTCTCCCCGATATCGTGTTCCATCGAGCCGGATTCGAGAGTCCTCTTCGAAATCTTTATGACAATCTGCGAATA
Organism: Halictus rubicundus; assembly: GCF_050948215.1. Taxonomy (NCBI): domain Eukaryota; kingdom Metazoa; phylum Arthropoda; class Insecta; order Hymenoptera; family Halictidae; genus Halictus; species Halictus rubicundus. The sequence continues at coordinate 15,654,606 of NC_135153.1, read as the reverse complement.
GCGGCCATCTTTTTTTCCCGATAAAATTATTAGACTGCTGTTTTAACGTGTGTTTTACTTAAAAATATTAAAAAGTACAGGAGTAGATAAATTGTTGTGATCTGTTCTGTCCGAAGCTGTTAAATAGATGAACATTGTAGATATTTTTCAGGGGTGAGTTTCTCAGGGGTTGAAAATCTGTTATCTCTATTTATTTTTGTTAAGCGAGGTAATCTATCAATTTTCCAACGTTCACGAAGATTTTATCAAGCCTAACAATTTTTTTCTTCACAGAAAATTTTTATTATTTTGTAAAAACTGACCCAGCTCCAAAAAATCCTGAAAAAGTTTCTGGAAAAAATTCCGTTACTCGTGTTATAATATTTCGCAATCAAAAAATTAGTACGTATTGTACAATGTGAACATTCAAATAAGGTATTCCTGTAAAAAAATCGTGCATTTATTTTTCCAGAAAAAAATTTGCAAATTCCACCTTTTTTTGAAATAGTTAACCAGACGCGACCCCCATCGTGCAACCGTGCGTCATCGGGGCTTTTAATGTGTTCATCGTTGTGCCGTCGTTCGTTTTAGGACACCCGTTAAATGGAGTCGAGATCGTCGGCACAAACGCGTGTAAGCCACGGGAAAATGGCAGAAAATATCGCGGGACGCGATAAGCTGGAAGCACCCGTACGTCAAAAAAAAAAAAAGAAGAGAGAAGAAAGAAACGCGAAACACCATAACTATACGTCACGCGGGAATATAATATACCGTGTGGCCTCGATTCGGACCGCGATTCGCGTTGTTACTCGGCTTTTAAAAGCATCCGACGCCGCCACGCTGCTTTACGTCGTTCTTTTAAAAACCTGTGGCATTCTTTCCGGGGAGCAGCCGTTCGAAACAATGTTTATGCGATTCGCGAACAACGTGCGTTGCGCAACGGAGAATTGAATAATTACGGAAGTACTCCGGGTCGCAAAATAAACAATGCAACAATTCAATTAGCGGATTGAATATTTATTTTCCTGCGAATTAAATGGAGAATCTATAGTCACGGAAACTACGGTGATTCACACGTAACTGACACTATCTTTTGTTAGTGTCACAGTGTGGTTTTAGGGGATGAATTCACCCGTTGAAAACGATGCAGATTTTTCGATAGAAATCTCTTTTTTTCTGTTCAGCAAGCAGCTTAAAAATATTTTTGTGCAGACAATTTGCAACTTACCCCCTCCAGCAGCCCTAAAAATTGAGCTTAACGCAATAAAATAAATATAGATGGGAAGGGAAGATAGTTAATTTTAAGGGTTGCTAGTGGTGATAATTCGAAAAGTTGGGTTCTACAATAATTGTTTTCGACAACCTTCCTTCGATATTAAAGAAAAGCCCGCAATTTTGATACAATCCTCCTTTCCTTTCAATATTTTCCATCCGTCCAGAGATATTCCCCTTTTACTTGAAGAGATAAGTTCACCCCTAAGGCTATGCCACGGAACAAACAAAAAATAGGTTTGTGTCATCGAGTTTTCAACAGAAATCGCAACTGTTTTCATACTTAAAAAATACCTTAAAAATCTTCCTTTTGCGAATCAATCCTACAAGCAGCCCTTAAAAATGAACTGCTATAAACATATTACAATGAAAATACTAAATGAGGTATTCCACAATATCTAGATAATTTATTAGCATCAATTCAGAAAGTACAAAAATTCAATTTTAGGGGTTGCTAGTCGGGGGCGAATCTTCGAAAACTATTCTCACCGTACCTCCAGAAATGTAAAAGAAAACATAAAATTTTTATACAATCCTTCTTTCCTTTCAATATTTCTCACAATTCTCGAAATATTCCCCATTTCATTTCAAGGGATGAGTTCACCCCCTAAGGCCACACCATATGTATAGCAGAATAACTCTATTCACCCTCAAAGTGACACAATTTTCAGAATTTTCTTCCGAAATACAGGGTGATCAAGAATGATATTAACAAAGAAAAAACGAAAGAATTTTCCTATAAACAATGAGTAATTCAAGGCGCAACAAGAAAACGGTCTCGACGAACGAGCCGTTCACGCTCACCCGAACCGATCATTTTCCCAAAAAAGTGTCTCGGCGATCTGTCGGGAGGCGCACGTGCGTCCTGTATTCTCTGAACCCTTTTCAACCCTCTCGTATCTCGAAAAAAAGAAAACAACACGAAAAAAAGGGAAAACGGCGAGGAAAAACGAAGCGGAAAGTCGGAAGGGACGAAAGGGATGACCGGAGCAAATATTGTCGACGCGTCGACGTACTCCGAAAGAAATACAAAACCGTGGGTGCGCGGGGGTGGAAACAGGGGGATGAAAAAATCGGGGAACGAAGCCCGCGGGACCAGGGGAATCGAATTACACAATATGCACCATACAATAAATAAACGAATATTCGTTCCGCTCCTCCGATCTTCAACCGTTCCCAACCCCCAACCCCCTCGCCACCCTCTCTCGTTTCTTCTCCGCTCCCTTTTTCCATTCCCTGTAGGCCGGAGCGAGCCCCGTAACTCGTGTTAATTGAGCCGGGAATTAATGAAGTCGCCCGTTCAACGGACAAATCGACCTTCGAGGCGCGGGAATTTTGAATTCTTTCCCGGGCTGAATCGAACGTTGCAATCGCGTTCTGGGTACTTGAGGAAATTTACGAGTTCTTCGAGGGGTTGGACGGTCCCTGGTGGTTTCCCTGTCGTGCGGCAATCGTGACTTCTTCTTATTTTAATATTTTCCATATTTCGCTCCCGTGTGGACCGGTAATTCGTGGGAGTCAGAGTGTTTTAGACGGGGGTATTCCCTAGATGTTGCACTATGCGACGGGATGACGATTTTATTCGTTACGGGGATCGGGCACACTATTCTCTAGTACTTCATTATTTGGTATAGTTGACAGAAATGCTCGGCGATGTCGTGCGAATATTGATTTTGAGCCGCTGCAACCGGTAGTAAAAATGAAATGTTTCGTGTGTGCTGTTTGTTTCTATAAATTATTTTGTCACATCGAATATTTTATATTGGGACCATGTAGTATATCCTACTATGTTCGCGTGTATTCTAGTACATTCTACCTCATTCAGGTGTATCCCAGTACGTTCAAAAAGATTCTAGTATATTGGAGTATATTCTAGTATATTTTAGTATATTTGAGTATATTCCAGTATATTCCAGTATATTTGAGTATATTCTAGTATATTTTAGTATATTCTAGTATATGTGAGTATATTCCAGTATATTTAAGTATATTCCAGTATATTTGAGTATATTCTAGTATATTTGAGTATATTCTAGTATATTTGAGTATATTTGAGTATATTCTAGTATATTTTAGTATATTCTAGTATATTTGAGTATATTCCAGTATATTTGAGTATATTCTAGTATATTTGAGTATATTCTAGTATATTTGAGTATATTTGAGTATATTCTAGTATATTCCAGTATATTCTAGTATACTCTAATGTGTGCTGGCTTATTCTAGTATATTTGAGTATATTCTAGTATAATTTAGTATATTCCAGTATACTCTAACGTCTTCTAATATATTCTAGAACATTTATATTCCGTCGATGAACATTTCATATTTTGCAAGTCCATGGATATTTTTGGCCTATCCTAGGGACATAAATTTAAAAAAGGAAGTCGAACAGTATCCTTAATTCTAACCTAACAGAATAAGCTTGAACTTCAGCTTGAAATCTTCCCTGAACCTAAACGCTAGAAAAGAAATGTGTGAACGCCATCTGGTAGAAAAGAACGTAACGTAAGCCCCTGGTCGAATACCTTGAAGACCGCCATTAGACACCGTAGGAAACGAAAACCCCAGTCCGCAGCGCATTTACCGGTTTCTATTTTCTCGTTGCACCGGAGAACTTCTAAATTCGACGGATTTCGGGCTCGAAGCTGGCCAATGCGGCCATTAAGATGCTCGGGCGGTGACATTCCGAGATTCGTCCTGCAGGATGCGCAGGATGTGCCCCTTAACACCGGCGTTGGAATAATGGAGGCTGTAAGGCCGGGCATACAAAGGATTCGGTCCAGACCTTCCAGAAAGAGCCTTTGAAACTCATAACTTTGTATTCGTGAAAATATTCGCTCTTGCTCTTCCCTTGCTGTGCGGAATTTCGAAAAATTATTTATTGCTGCTTGTGCCGCCAATGTTGGTTTAACGAAACGAATTTATTCGAAATATAGGTAGAGCAAGGTTATTCCTCGGAAAATATGTATGATATTGATAAAAATTTTTCTATAATTTGAACCAAATTTTATTGAAATCTACAAGGGGTGAGAACACTCCAAAAGTAATTGTCACGATAAACCTTGGCATTTCTACTTTTGTATGATTGAATAATCTTTGATTTTTCGTGACTGTCATGGTCATTGGCGTGGCATCAATTTTTCTATCCAATTAATTTTTGTTACGATCTATGAACGAATCGAAATTTATTGGAAGTTTTTAATAGTTTATTAAGTTACTACAAAATCAACTTCTTTGCACACCTGACATTTCCAACGGGCGATTCGCTATGTCCATTGCGAGAAATGGACGGGGAAGCATAGTCGTCGCCGGTCGGACAGTATCATAGTTTCGCGAGGGGGTTTTTCGCGAGGGGGGTTTATCGTCTGGTGATCAGTATGCGGAAGGCGAAACGGAAGATGTAGCCTAGATCTCTCCTGTCAGGGGCGGGCTTTTTCCGGTCTCGGGCCTGGAGCGGGTTTAAAATTTCCCGGGGGACACGGGATAGACCGATGATGGGAGTGAGAGTCTGGAACACAGGAGAGAGAGAAGAGTGAGGAGGAAGAGGAGGGGAGAGGGGACGATGAAAAACGAGGAACATGGGGCGATACGTGCGGGATCCAAGGGCCCCGGCACACGGCGAATCCTCAACGGCACCGGCGCAGGTGAAACAATTACGCATCGGGGGGTTAAAAAATTTATGCGCCGGCTCGAATTACCGACTCCCTCGGCGTATTCCTTTTCATTAGACCCTCGGACCCACGTACCAACCCGGCCCTGATAACCCCCCCTCCGGCAAAATTGACCCCTGCAGTTGACACGCACTTTGACATCCGAGCTCCTCACCCTGGCTATCGCGAAATAAGGGACGAATAGAAAGATAAAGTAAAGGGGAAGACGAAAAGAGACCATCGCTTCCTAGCTGCTGAAGATCTCGAGTGCGTGACCTTCTGTTGAAATGCCACTGTGTGTTCTTTTGGGTTGTTGCTAACAGAAGCTGTTCTACTTGAAGATTTCGAACGGACTTTATTATATAGTGGCTTCGGAAAGTATTGGCACAGCACTCCTCACAGCACATTTCCACAATTGGCGATGTTTATGCTTGCAAAGATGTGTACGTTTTAACCCTTGGCACTCGAATGGTGCCTGTAAGGCACCAATGCTATATCACTATTCAAATATTTTTTACATTATTAAATTTGCTTGTATGTAATAAATTACGAAACATTTCGGTATTGTACGAGTAAGTTGCACCATTTTCGTATGTATAACATGAAAAATATATGTATATAAGGACAATATTCTAGGTCGGAAGAAATGTTTCGTTTTGGAGTTGAAATAGCTTCGAGTGCAGCGGGTTAAAGCTCGAAGCTTCTGCTTTAACGTTCATTTTGTAAAAGATACAGTGGCTAAGAAACTGAACACTTGCTTTTTCAGGAAAATTGTTTACTTTAAATTTTTCATTTTTAAATGCAAATAAAATGGCGCCGCTTTTCGATTGGTGCAACCCCTTCGGCTCCAAGAATGCTTCTCACCTAAAAACGCATTTTCAGGAAATTATCGACGACGAGAGAAATTGAGAAGAATCAGAACGAATTAGAAGGAACGGATTTCGGAAGAAGATGGAAGCGTGGTGCACCGAGGGTGTCGCAGGGATGCAAACAGTCGTTCGAAAGTTGCCGAGCAAGAACCATCTCGGCGTTGATTTCGATTATCGAAGACAGCCTCAAAGACGTAGTTTTCGCGCTTTGTTCGCCGTTGGCCCCGCGATCCCATGGCGTTTCTAAGGAGTCGCGATGGAGGAAACTGGTTCGGCGTGATCCGGAACAATTGCGGCAGCTTTAAAGCAAAGGGGCTTTGTCCCTCGCGGAAAGGGACGAAAATGGAGGCCGCAAATTAATGGGCGCACGAGTGGAGTCTTCTGTAGTTCTTTCGGCGTCTTCTGCGGGAGTTGCTGCCAGGAAGCCGGCAAAAAGTGGAAAAAGTGTTAAGCGCGTGGAAGCAGCTATAGCTGATGGAAGTAATGGTCCTTGTAAAAAGGAGGAAGCCGGTCTAAGGATCCTCTAGCGTCCGGGTGCCTCTATACGTTACCATATCTTGCGAACAGTAACATACTTTTCCACTAATCTATTATACTCGGCGATGTCGCGCTGGTTTTGCCCGTCACGGCTTCCGGAAATTCTCGTCGATCGCAAATCTTCCCTCGACTCCCTGCTTCTTTATAGAAAAGCATTTATAGCGGGACACGCGCCAGATTTATGCAGCTTTAAAATAGAATATGTTTCTTTCACGCTGCTTTTTGCCCGACCTTTTTAGGGTTGAAAATATCTTGGGGTTCGCTGATTAAAATCCTGCCTTCGAGTTGGTTTAAAAATTTATTAGGTTGTTTGAACTTTATTAAATTAGATTTATAACCTGCGAGCATCGTCCAGTTTATCTGGTAATTGTCCGCCATCTTTCACTGCATATTTATTTAGATTTAATGGTTTCTTTAACGTTCCTTTTTGCTTCTTTTTAATGTTTCAAATATCTTTGGTTCGACGATTAAAATCTACTCTTGCATTTTATTCGTTCATACTCAACCATTTTATTATTTGTAATATTTATTATCGTCGTCGCACTGGAATAATAAGATTTTGTTGACGAACTGTATTGACATTTAATGTTCATTGTAGATTGTGGACGTTTATAAAACTACCTCTGTACATACAGAACATAACCTAAAAGTTCCAGTAGACTTTATTGAATTTTTTTCCATTAGTATCTTCTTTAGCCATTACTAGACCGCAGATTTTTATACAAATTGCTCAAGCCGATAGCAAAAAAAACAGGAATTAATTAAAAATAATATTCGTTTTAAACGAAAGAATTAAAAGTAAATTTTCAACTAAAATCTTGAGCATACCTTGGAGTAATTAACGACCAGCACCGAAGAATCCACCCCTTCTTAGTTAATATTTGGGTCGGTTCTAAAAGGGGAAAACGCTGGCGTAAATGTTGAATACAGAGTGTCAGAAATTTGATAACTATAGATAAGTACTATAGACAAGTTTCAAGACTAATCCAAGGATAGTGTACACAAGCCACCCTCAAAATAATCTCCCACAACCGCCACATCCCCGTCTAAACTTCTAACTTTCTTAATACTTGCAGAGGACCGGTAAACGTGGTTATTACGGTATTTTAGTAGCGTTCATTATAGTTCAGACGGCAATGAAGGAAATAGTTCCTGCCAGAGTTATGGTCCCGAGGCCCGATCCTGTCGCGAAGGACGCCCCCTTAAGAGGGTAGTTTTACGAGAATTTTTAGTATGCGATTCGACAGGTCAGGACGATATTATATAGCATGTTATGGGGTAGATAAATAAGAGGGCACTCAGGCAGATGTCTCGTAAAGTGTTCATATTTAGATTAAAAGCTGCGCAGTTCCCCATTTCTCTTTTTTCTTTTTTTTTTACAAGCTACTATGCGTCGCTGCTGCCCGGGGAAGGATCGTTCGCGAGCACATGGTGGCACTGAATTTAAACGTGCATTCTAATGAAATCAGAACGGGAACTTGGAACATTTATTCATAATTAAAACACTCGAAATTGACGGTATAAAAATTACAGAATTTAATAGCTTCAGTTCACCGAGATCTTTAAGACAGAAAATGCAAGTGCATGGGCCTCCACAAATCCGCTAGCAAAAATTTTAAATCATTTAATTGATTATAGCTTTATAGTCCTCAAAATCAAAAATTCTTTTCTCCTATCATTTTATAATTGAATTCCTAAAAACCAGATTGCAAAAATATTTTTACCATCGTTAAAATTAAAATGGAAATTGAACAAAAATTGTGAGCAGTTACAATCTTGAATATCAAAAGAATAAAAATTGTGATGGAATCAAATAAGTCCGTTTCTACTTTACCGAAACGTTAAAAAGGAAATTTAAATGCATTCGATTCCTGCTACCAAAAATGTAACTTTCCATATACATCTAAAATACTATAATCTTCCTCCGGTGGTTTTTATGCTTGAGTTGCGAGAAGCTAAATTCTACAGCCCCCAAATCCACCGAAAGTACTTTCATCATTCTTTCTGAGAATCATTTCCTCCATCAATTTATTTTAAGAGGAAATAGTTGTAAAATCAACCCTTCCCTTGCTCCGTAACGTTCGCTTACCCTCCGTCGGGGTAGCAACCCCACGGAAATGAGATTAACAATAAGAAACTCTAGAATTCATTTCCGGACAATTAACCACACAGTCTTTCTCGGAAAACGATCCGTAAATGTTTAATTTCCACGGTTTTCGAACCCGCGAAGAGTCTGTGTGTGTGTGTGTGGCTTTTTAAACGACTTCGGGAAATTCGAGTTCTTTTAATTTCTATCCTATTAAATTGAACGCTCGGTGAAAATAGTGCTAGTCGACGATCTGGACCAAAGTAGACAAACTCTAATAAAATTCTAAAGTTGGGGATGTAAAACTTTATTTAAAAAATTTTATATACAAAACCCTTTTATATACAATTACAAAAATCCTTATTTCCGGAAGCACGCACCAGCAGAACCGCACCGTCCCGCCCCATAAACGTCCTCCTCCATTCCGAGCGTGTTCATGAAGACGCGAACGAGGTCGACAAATCGGCGAAACAAAATTCGGCGGAAAGCACCGGCCGAAAATATCGCGGCACGTGTTGCCCTGAAAAATTAATCGTTCCCGTGGCCCCCGGGGAGAATGGTGGCTGCCCTCTAACACCCCCATACCACCCCCTGCATCGGAGGACGAGTTAGCCCGTAAATTCTAGCGAAAGCGACGCATCGTCCTGCCCGGCATGAAAATTAATGACAGAGGCGTGACAGGAGGTGGTGCCTCCGGCCGGTACCTCGCCAAGACTAACCAGCAGAAGGTGGCAAAGGGGGTTGAAACAGGGGGGCGGATTGAGGACAAGGGGGATTGAAACAGGGGGTTTGACGACGAGGGGGTAGAAACGGGGGTTTTATGGTGAGGGGGGTTGAAACGGGGGGGTCGAGGGGGGGGTGGAAGAGGAGACGGTGGCAGTGCGGTAATAATGCAAACAGACACGCGATAATCCGCGAGACCTCGTTAGCAGCGGCGAGAAGCACGTAAGTCATACGTGTGTTCCTGCCAGTCCACCGTTGACGAGGGTTGCTTACGTGTTTCCCGATCCTGCCACTGCGATCCTCGGATCGAAACCGTTCGTTGGAAACGGTTTTCCAGCTTCTTTCCACTCCCCCACTCCCCCCTCCCCGTCTTCCCCTGCCCGTCCGGTGGTTTTAAGTGTTTTTTAACGGGTCAGGAAACGCGGGGCTGCTCGCATCCACGCCCTGCGCATCCAGAGAGAATTTCTTCGACGGTGCCGGCTCGGGAGATGGAACGGTGCTTCGATAATCGCTCATTCTCGTGCTTCGAGGCTCCTAGACATTCGTGACAGCCCGCCGAGGCGATAGATGATACCTGGGGAGTGTGCGTGAAACGTGTTGCCCTGGGGATTAGGGGGAATTGAGCTCTTCTGCGTAAGGGTTGCAAAGAATCAACCGCTGTTTTTTCCGATCGGTTGATGTTGTGATCCGTGGAATCAGGATCGTCCCAGTTGATGAAGAAATTTTTACAGTTGGAGATTACAGCAGGTTCGTACCTTGGTGTTTATTTATGTCTTTGATACGTCATGTGTTTTCTGTGACATTGTACGCGTTTAAGTATTGTACCTTGTTTACATTGTGCATTGTACACATTGAAGTACTTGTACACTGTTTATATTGTGCCTTGTACACATTGAAGTACTTGTTCACTGTTGACATTGTGCATTGTACACATTGAAGTAGTTGTACATTGTCTATATTGTGCCTTGTACACATTCAAGTACTTGTTCACCGTTGACATTGTGCACTGTATACATTGAAGCATTATACCTTGTTTACATTGTGCAGTGTACACATTGAAGTGTTATACCTTGTTTACATTGTGCATTGTACACATTAAAGTATTTGTACACTGTTTATGTTGTGCCTTGTACACATTGAAGTATTTTTACACTGTTTATATTGTGCCTTGTACACATTTAAGTATTTGTACACTGTTTATATTGTGCATTGTACACATTGAAGTATTGTACTTTGTTTACATTGTGCATTGTACACATTGGAGCACTACACCTTGTTTACATTGTGCATTGCACATATTGAAGCACTATGCCTTGTTTACATTGTGCATTGCACACATTGAAGCACTATGCCTTGTTTACATTGTGCATTGCACACTTAAAAGTATTTGCACACTGTTTACATTGTGCAGTGCACACTTAAAAGTATTTGCACACTGTTTACATTGTGCATTGCACACTTAAAAGTATTTGCACACTGTTTACATTGTGCATTGCACACTTAAAAGTATTTGCACACTGTTTACATTGTGCATTGCACACTTAAAAGTATTTGCACACTGTTTACATTGTGCATTGTATACATTAAAGCATTATACCTCGTTTATATTAGAAGTACATAGTAGAAGTGTTCCTTTTCCATGTTCATTAATGGAATACTATGTTAAAGATACTTTGTCTAAACCGTCTGCAAAAAAATGTTCTGCAGAAGCTACTCCGCCGTTTAATTTCCTAATGGGAAGACTGCCATTGTTTTAATCCAAGTACTAATAAAACTTCGCCCCAGCGAACGCCGCAGACTCTGCGTCTTGAAAACAAGTAATGAATGACGCAACGGTTGCGTCATCGGTTCCGTACGTGTTGAAAATCGTGTGTGAGAAACGGGATTCTTAGCGATCGTTACGAAACAAACCCGGTTGTGTGCTGGCTGCTGATTAAATATTCAATTCCGGTACATCTTTACGAGGAATTGCACCAGTTTATTCTTTACTTGCCTCATATTTCATTGCCACTTTTGCGGCACATGTTGCGATTTTGCATCAAATTTTAAAGTCTTTAAAACTATCTTTCCAACGCTATTAGGATAATTGGAGGGAAGGAGAGAGGATTAATTGGAGGGTCAATTGAAATTCTCGGCAGTAATGTACAGATTTTTATACTTTTGTGACAAATACGAACATGAGAAATACATTAAATTATGAAATGCGACGTAATTTAGTATTACTCACTGAATATTGATGAATAAATTATACCTACAAAATTTTGTTTTGTTCCTCTATAACATATTTACAACTTTTCTTAAAGACTTCGTTCACTTTAGAGTATCTAAAATAATTTTTAAGTTTATCCACTACACTGAACACACGTCTCAATTTTTTTCGAAATTTCGCAAATTAGCATTTGCTAGACGGTTTTAAATTTCTGTAAGATGCCTTAGACGCTCTCCACGATCCACCATAAAGAAATAAAACAACGAGGAGGATGGAGGGAGCATGAGAATAACAGTTTATAAATAAACCTGTGTACTATGTGTGCCGGAGGTGCTCAAATGGGTCAAGCAGTTAATGAACCTAACTACAACGATCTTCAGCACTAAAGTATCATACAAAGACGTCTTATAAGAAACCTTAGGCAACCTGGGAATTGAAGAAATTTTCATCGTTCCACACAATAGAATCCTATGTTTGTTACCGTCGTAATTTAATTTTAAAGGGTGCAATTACTCGTTACAAAAGAAAAAAAAATAAGAAATATCTCAAAAAGTTTAATAAAATCCACAAAAATCCTAAATTAAAAAATGTCCATCTTTTTGACTAATTCTAATTGTAGTATTAAAAATGAATTGCGGCACAAATAAAAAGCGGGACTGTACCATGGACGATACGCTTCACTCGTGCGCAAAGTTTCAAAATTTGTTAAACTTCCGGTTTGCTCTGCCTTGCCAGTTAGAGCGAATGGGGACGGAGGTACGGTTGTATGGAAAAACTATTATTCGATAACAAGGATGGTAACGCAGAATGGAAAGTACGAACGAAACGCAGAAAGTACGAACAGGGCAGCAGAGAGAACGGGCGATCGCTGTAGCATGAATGGTGATTAGGAATGCCGGCGGTATCTACTGCCAATCACCCGGAAGTCACCACCCGCATAGTAATTTCCTGCAGGTCCTACGGGGCCGCACTCGATCCCTAGATGTATCCTTCGGTCACCTCATACCGCCTCGATAATCAACCTACTCCGGCTCCTGAGACGTTTCATCCGATCCATGAAGTTAGCCTGCATTGTAGATTGCATTTCGCCCTGAAACAATCGCTAACCTGTTGACTAATTGCTATGCCCAACATTTTGATATCGGTTTTCCTCGATCCTCCATCAATTCCACGAACTTCCTCGATTCTCCCTGCAATTTTTAGGAACCTTCAACTTCTGGACCAACTTCAGGAATTATTACGTCTTCCTGGTAAAAATACTGCACCTGATTTCATATTTAATATTTTCGTTAAAAGTTTATTTATATCGTGTTTAACTTAAAGAAAATAGCTTGTCGTTGTCTAAAGTAAAAATTTTTAGGGTCTTATACGTTCAGATATTTTTTAAATGGCCACGGTCAAATATTTTTAATTTATGATTATTGAGATTTTCGGTTTCCTCGATATATGTCACAAATGTCTAGCCGATAAAAGTCCCAGAACGATCCCGACTGCCACGGGGTATACCCCGTGAGGAGCCACGAAACTCGCGAGACCTCGGTCGCCGAGGAGTGTAAACATAATCGGGTATATCAGTATGAAACCAGGAGGCCACTTCTAATCCATTAACAAAACTTCTTTATTTTTAATTATTTTTTTATGGGACTTTTACCAACACATTCGTGGCATTTTTCTAATGAAAATGATACCAAATACGATGTTATTCCGACGATGTCTGATGATGATGTATCTTCTAGCCGATATGTGTCCCTGGGTAGACCCGTATTGTGGACATATATCGAGAAAACACTATAGTCACTTTTAGTGTTCTATTAACCTAGAGTGTCAATAAAAATTAATAAGTAGATTAAAATTAGATGTTATGAACTTGTCATTAATTCTGTTTTTTGCAGGTTCTTTTCCAAATGAATTTTCTTGTGGAACGCAAAGTAGAATGGCTAGCAGTTCGAATTTGTTGCCAGGACCAGAAGCTGTAAAAGGGATAACCGATTGATTGGCAATTATTCCTGTTCCATTTTGGCATATAATTTTCATTAAACCATTGCGGAATAGTATTTCCTTCCTTTGTTAATAACTGTTTTAATGATTATTAATTTCAGCTCTTTGGAACGATAATGTACAAAAATACACTATTAATGAATCGCACAGCGAATCATACTCGATGCTATCCAATATGGAATCATTAGATTATAAATTTGATCCGGAATCTAGACCCTAACGGCATTCCCAGCGAAGTTGCTTCATTCAAGGGGTTCATTAAAGCAATCGGGATTTTAGAAACGTAATTAATCCCTTCCAAAGTTTATATTTTACTGTCATTCGTGAATTCGTGTTTGCCGGAAGCGCATAAAATTTGCCGCCCGGCAACAAGTCGGCGTCTACAATTAAGTCCTTCCCAAATACTCTTCCCAAGTTGCTTCTGACACTTTGACTGCCGCGTCGCAACATTGAGGCGACACGGATTATTCTGAAAATTAACCCCCTTGGTAAAATATTATACTACAACTCGGCAAAGTTTCCAGAATATCATCCTAAAATGTCTAGGAAACAAAAAATAAACAAACATGCAATCTACATTCCTTTAGTTTCACAAATGCGTGCATTCTACCAAAAATTTGCAATCAAAAAATACATTCGAAAAATCGTAGTTACCTTTATAACGAACCAAGTTAAAAATTCGTATACCTCTACCGTAAATGTCACGTTCGGAACTTTAATCGCTACACAAGTAATTACGGTCGTAATAATGTCGTGTTCGGAGTCATTTCAATCAGAAAAACGAGACGAATGCGATGGTAAAAGTTTCATAAAATAAATAAAAAATTAGAAAAATGTTGCAATCTTTTGCTTCCCACCGATACTCGATACTCAAACCCTCGTTGCTCGGTCGTCGAGCGTGTTCACCGCTTGGCTGGTTCCAAGGGGGATCCCCCCAGTGGTGGGGATACAGTTTCGACAGTTACGGTAGAGATCTTTTCGTCAGTTACGGAGAGAATACAGTACGTGTGACGTCACTCGCCTCTAACGCATTCCCCCCACTTCCTTCAACTCCGTCGATCTGATAACACTGGTTGCTAATAAAGTAATTTATACAAGCACACTGACGTGAGTTGACGTCGTGCAATGATTCGAGAGAAGCTCCCTCTTCTTTGGCGACGTCGCGCGACCCCCGCGTAGACTCGTTCAATCATTCATAAAATACGCGTTTTTGAGAAAGAGAGAGGCAGCCGCCGCCGCGCCCCCCCCCCCCGCCCCCAGGGTTTAAATATTCAACGGCCTCGTTCACTTCCCGTAGACCCCGTGTCCGCCAACCCCTGGTCCAATCAACCCTGTCGTCATCCAGCCAGCGACTATCAGCGCCGCTTTTACGCCCGCATTCGCTCTTTCACAAACCCTCCGAGAACAGAGTCGCGAATGATACGCCAGCGAATCCTTCGGAGCTTCCGATGTTTACGATCCCGACGCTACTCGCTCGTCAAAAGAAACCAATTCTACCGACCCGCCAATACGCGCGCAGGGTGCAGCGGGTAGTTTCTTGGATGCTATGCCTTCGGTCCGGCTACCCTCTAGAACTGGAGACGCGAGCCTCGAACGATGTCACCAGGATTTTCTTATCTTCACCCGTCGATGGTCGACCGTCTTTATAACTTCACGGTAAAATGACGATTTTAATTCTGTGGGTCGAAACGGACCCAAGCGTTAATATTACGACCAGCATTAATACTTAGAAAAATATTCAAAGATCGATTTCCATCCCCTTCAAGTGAATTTGGACAAAGAAAGTGGCGTAATACAGCGATGTCTCTATATGTGGCGCCAAGGCTTAGATGATAAACGTCGCCGAATTATCCCCACTACCGCGGGGTATACATAGGCCTCGGTAAACATAACACGGCTCGAGTAGGTCTCCTGCACGATACACGCCGCTGGCAAGACCCATGTTGTTGACATATATCGAGAGTTCACTGTACTGCATATCCCCAAATTTTTATAATTTTTTGAATTTCCCGGTTCCAGATCATTTCTTGTAAATCTTGGATAAAAGTTGATATAAAATTGGAGGTTCGGTTCCTAGCCGATTCTGACAGAGACAGCAAGAAGACAGCATCCCTAGGTTGCTAGAGGGGGTGCATGGGGGTGCACGGGTATGGCTGGCGAGTTCTACAACGCCAGTTCCCTTTCAACTTCACGGTGTGTTTGCAGCGAGAGCCACCGGCCACCGGATAGAAAACGGGACATGGGGAAAGCGTAATTGTGTTAGCGAGGAGATACTGCACGAGGGGGGTGGGTAATTACAGGGTGTGCGTCTGAAAAAGGTGGACGAACTTCGTCCAGGGCGCGTTACACTTCCGAAACCAGGTCAGACGGACACGAAAACTCTGATCTTCCGCAGGGGAGGTAAACAGTTTTTGTTTACGCGCCGGGACGACCTTGTCGAACTCTGTCTTGAACTTCGCTGCAGTGGAACGAGCTCTTGCGGGAACGCCAATCGAGAATTCTTTCGTATTTTCACTTTTTTTTTTAGAAGTTCGAAGTAAGCGGAAGTTTGCTTTAATTTGTAAACGTTTGAGGCTAGTCTCGTAATGGCTGACACACATTTTACCACGATAAAAATTGATTTATTAGAATTCGATCGGAGAGAACTAACTTCAAAAATAGTTGAAAAATTTTTTACGTCAAAACGACGGGTTCTAATATTTTTAACTCACAATTATTAAGATACACCCATGAGGAATTATTTAACAAATTTATTTCTTTGGGTAAACGTTATTGAAAAAGAATGGCTAAAAATGTGGGCAGCACATTCTTGTTATTTTTATAAAGTAATGTAAAATAGCCACTTCTAGTGCTAATAGAAACTTTAGTGCATAAATGTAGTATTAAACGGGTTGTCATAAAACCGTGAAAAACATCCCCTCAGTGAGGGTTGAAGATCGAAACACGATTAATTCGCGTGGTTCGCGAGCAATAATTAAACCTCCCGAGAATCATCGAGAAACGTATGAAATCGCCAGAAGGGACAAAGGAGGGTTAAAACTACTGAAAGGGGTGCATCCCTCGAGCAAAATATGCTATCCATTCGCATGCAGTTTGTCGCGGCAGTCTCTCAATATCGATGCAAATTTTTGGTATCCGTTGTGTCCGGCGTTCCTCGAACCCGACGCCGGACGACACGCAGCCCTGACCCCGAAGAAAAGGCTCCTCGAAGGGAAATTAATAGTACACGCCCGACAGTGTACTAACGTTAGCCACGCATCCCTGGAATGACGTGCAGATATATTACCCGGGGCGTAAATGTCATCGCTGGATATTCGAGTCTGCGTAATTTCGGCCGGCCGACCCTCGGGTCGATTCCGCGGCACAATTTCGATGCAAATTCCCGTCCCCGAGATCTCGTCATCCCCGCACCCCCGCACCCCCAGGAAAAGAGAGCCCGCGGAAAAGACACCCGGTGAAACAACGGATCCGCGAGCTCTTTGTTTACACGACGACCCGAGTTAAAAAATTTAGCTCGATCGCGGAGATTCGTTCCGGGGGGTTGCGCGTCGTACAACCACCTACCCCTCCCTCCCCTCCCCTTCCCACCCCTCCCGCCACCCCGGCAGACGACGTTCTTTGTTGTCCGAGTTCACGGATCGTTACGCCGGACCTCTCAATCCGAAAGAAACCGCTACAATGCGAGCTCGAATTTCGGGACACTCTAAGATTGAATGTAGAGGGATCGTAGTCATATCGGAAGTTCGCCATTGTGGATCTTGCGCATCGATAGTGCGTCCGTGGACGGGGAAAACGGAATTGATTGGAACTTTATTCAAATCCGTGTTTTAGTATGTTGTGGACTCTCTTGGAGGCAATATTTCTGTCGGACGGGTTTTTGGATCTCACAGAAAGTTTTATCAGTTTGGTCTGTTGACCCTCGGACGGCTGACCATTCTTACAAATTTATTAATAAATTCTTCAGACATATTTTTTGTGGCACTTCAATGCACACACATTGGTCTTTCTATTGCCTCTAATGTGACCACTGTTCCTTTAATTTAATCACCAGAAACTGAGTAGGGGAGGATTTTTATGTTCCGGGTCCAAATAAACCCAGTCTCCGTCGTCGGAGGGTTAATACGACCGGTAATTGAATTTATGAATAGACTGCGGATTTTATGAATGTATGACAGAAACAAATCGATGCGATTTAAAACAGCAGAAATATTAAAAGGATTTAAGGATGCCAATATAGGGTGTCCCAAAAATTTTGTATTGAAAAGGGTGATTCCCAAGGTCATTTGAAATAACTTTCTCCTGTACGAAAACGTGCTCCGCGGCTCCGTTAAGGAGTTATTAACGAAAATCGTGGACCAATCGGAGCGCGGCTACCGTCTTCTGTAGCCGCGCTCTGATTGGTCCACGTTTTTCGTCAATAACTCCTTAACGAAGCCGCGCAGCACATTTTCGCACAGGAAAAAGTTACTTGAAACAACCTTAGGAATCACCCTTTTCAATACAAAATTTTTATGTTTTACAAAACCTACCAATTGTTTATTTCCTTGTTTCACCAGAATTTGTAGTTTTTAAATGTAAAAAAAGCTTATTATTTACGCACAGAAATATTTTAGCAAATTCTAACTTCAAATGTCGATTCACTTGCTGTCTTACCAAGCATGGAAAAATTAAGAACGAAAAAGGAGATATTTTTGTCCAAATCTGTCTGTCACTGAAAAAGTCGAATTTTCTCGCGATTATCACAATCTTCTTTTATCCGCCGATAGAATAGGAAATTCCGGGAACTCGGGTTCAAGTCCGATTTTCGCCGGTGACAGATTTCGAAAGTGCGGCGATATTTTCGAGGATTCCGACCCGCGGTGCGAGGTATAAGTTTCGAAATGTTTGATTACTTGCGGGCGCGGCTGCTTTCCGTTTGATACGCGAAAGTTTGTGGCAAGATGACCGATCGATCAGAGGGTCGTATGAAATAATTGGGAAACTCGTGAACAATTCAGAGATATGTACTTAACGGAGTAACGGGACAAGCGATAACAATTATGCGAATCGCGGCACTGTGTAACTTAGCCTAATTGCTCACTAACCGATCGAGGTGTCTCAGCGCTCGAATGGCGATTCAACGACTGCGGACTAACTGTTGGAATCCTGAAACGCCTCCCACTCCCTCCCTCCCTACACCCCTCTTTCAAACTAATCCCTGCAGCGATTTGAATATTATGCTTTAACAACGAAAAACGGGGGAAAATGTTAATTCACTTTCTATGGAAATGCAGCCGTGTCTCCATGTGTTAGAGAATTTCTTCGTGCATGGAAATATGGCTGGCCGACCATCGGACATCTATATTTAACGCACGGTCTGCGAAAAAAAGAGCACCCGCGAAAATTGCGACAGACAAAATCCTACCTCTTGTAGAACACTGATAAAATAATGTGTTTTCCCAGCCATTCAATCTTCCTTTAATCTCGTAAACTGTTAGTTAGATACAGAATATCTAAATTAATGTTTACACCTGACATTTATGAAAGATGAATTTTGTCAACAGCGCGAAAATTGTTAATAGCTCGTGTCTTGCTCGAATAATTCGCAGAGTGTCTACGGAAATAAATGAGCAGATATTTTTCCTGAAAAAATGGACAGTTTTGTGGTACCGAATATTTTATTATAAAAATTGTTGACTTTGAGTCCGTGTGAATAAATTGACAGATCTTTTTTCCGGAAAGAAGAAAATTGACACGACTACTCTCTGGACTGCACTTTTCCGGATTTGAACATATTTTACAAAATCCTTTATACATGGAAATATGGACGGCACGCGTGCACCGTCGGACGATCTCAAAAATATCTATATTTAATACACTGACTACCAAAGGAGCACTCGCAAAAATTGCCCGAGACAGGAACACTTTTCCTCCTGAACCGGAACATCATAAATTATTATTTATCGCGTTAGTCATTTCTTTAGCATTCTTAGATCTCATGATTTCACGTGAAAAATTGCAATTAATAAAGACTCTGTTGGAACAAATACTAAAGAAATAGTAAACTCGAATATCAGGAAATCCCATCAATTTCAAATCGCAGTAGTAGTTTTTAGGTTATGTTTCTCAAGATGCTTTTCTTACTTACCATTAAAATTATTATCCTTGGCTGGATAGACTTCACTTAAAAAATAATTAAAACTATAATATAGCTCGTAACGTCTTACGAACATTAATCCGTTTTAAGAACGAACGTCGCCATATTGGCTTTCTGAGGCTCACGTATCCAGTCCTCAAATTGAATTTGCAAACAAATCCTCCTGCTTCTAATGGATCCATTTTTGTATTCCATTACGTGATACTAATTTTGAAGCAAAACTTTTTACTGATAATTTTAATGATATTATCGTTATCAAAATGTCGTGCATCAATTTAATTTTTATTTTGCATATTTTTCGAGCTACTTCTTCGGGATCAACGTTGACGCGATGCAGCTAGGATAAGTAGAAATTATTTGATTTGATTGGTCAAAAAATTATGATTCAGATAGAATGTTTATAAGTCCGGACCGAGATGACCCGAAGCCCGAGGGATAAATAGCAGATTTCTCTGGAGAGGCAGCGACTGAAAGTCGAAGAGCCGAAAATTAGCCGACAATGGAGCCCCGGTTGGCAATTCGGAGAGAGGTTTTAATAAAACAGCGGTCGCTTCTTGAGCGAGTATGGTCACCCCCGCAGACAGTTCGCCCGCCACGTTCTAATTCGGCCACGGTTTTTGCCTCTTTGGATGCATTACGCTGTTTGGCTTCTTCGCCGACCTGGCCTGGCATCCGGCCCCCGTGTATCTGCAGAATTTACCGAGGAGTAGACGGTTTCCACCGGCGGAGAACAAAGTCACCGGGCCGTCTCCTCCTCGGCCACCCCCTTTCCGCTATTTAACCCTTCACCCGGAGCGTTTACCTCGGGGTCATAAGCATTTACTGCGCCCCGCCACTTTGTACGCAGGCCGAAGGGCTTTCGAGTCCGACTCGCACGTGAAATACGGTAAATAGAACGCGGGAAAGGATGCGAACGGGGTCCTCCGATTCCGACCGAGCGTTGCAATAATCACCCCGGGAAGAAAAAAAACCACCCCCTCGTCGGACCTTCTAATCTCCGGCCTGTTCACGGTCGCCTAACCGTCGTTGTCTAACGACGAAGATTTCATGCTGGAAAGACGAGCAACAACGTGTTACTGCGTCGATGTTCCTCCCCGATGACCATCCCCTTCCCATAGGGGTTGGTTTTTCACGTGCGGGATTATTTGAACTTTTATCGAGTATTTCGTGTGTGCTGAATTGTGCGCCGACGTTGGTAAATATTGTCTCGCAATTAGTCTGCGGATGCGAGCTAAAAATTTACTGCACTCGCGTAAACAGAAAATTGCAGTGGTTTTGTCCCAAGGATTCTCTGAATCACGGCAAAGAAGTTTTCATCTTTGCGAATCAATCTGCGAGGATCGTTTCGTGAAAAAGTGGAAAGCGGGAAAATTCAGTGGCTAATTAGCGAGGTGACGGAAACGGTATTACCGCGGACGTTGACTTTGAATCACGTGATAATAATTCGTTCGCGAACGAAGAGTGGCAGAAAGTAATGGAATCGCACGGCCGTTTCCGAAGAAGATCAATTCTTTTTGATTTAATAACGCGTAATAATTAAAACGTGTCATGGTATGATTTTTCTACACGCGTCACCGGATTCCACCCCCCTTTATGGGATTTAACAAACGGATATTAAATCCTTCAATATCCACGATTCCAGCGACCCTCTGTCACCGGAGTTCCGCTGATAAATGATAAATACACGACTGCTGTTCCGAATTGGAAATTCGCGGGCGTACCTCGGCGACGTGGAGAGAGAAAGGGAGAGAGATAGAGAGAGAGAGAGAGAGAGAGAGAGAGAGAGAGAGAGAGAGAGAGGGAGGGAGAACTTAGTGAATGTAAATTAAAGCTACATCTTCTGGAATCGCTTATGAATATATTAAGCACGCCGTCTATGTATATTTTAACAGAGATTTATTAGAGGGATGTTCGAGCGTCTAGAAACCGACGAATCCGTAGCGAAATACCGTACTCAAGAATCGTTTGTTTTTTAATAAATCTCTCCACAAAAAACATTTGCACAAACACGCACCTATTCTTACGTACAGCAACCTTGCATTCCATTTCTTTTTATTGATAACCTCTGGTAACTGAAGCAACCAAAATATCTTTCGCGTTCCAATTACAGAGTTTACTCTATACATGTCCGAAATGCCTACGCGATAAATGTCCCAGAACTATCCCCACTGGCGCGAAGGGCTCGAGAGACCTCAGTCGCGTGGATCAAAGAATAGTATTTCCTAGCAGATATATGTCCGTGGCTAGACCCGTGCTTTGGACATATATCGAGTAAACACTGCAATTTAAATAAATAGTCTGCAGATTTCCCTGCAGAACGATAATTTTCTACGCGAATTGTAAACAAAATAAAATTTGATTTATCCTTTTAACCCTCGCGTCCTCATTTTTCTGTCTGTGTTGTGAGATGTATTTCTTTAAAATGTGTTACGAAGCATAATTTGTTGATTTCAAGTGTAAAGCAAAAATGAGCTGCCTCCTTTATGCAACAAAGAATGGTGGTATAAGGGTTGGTCATTTTAGTAAATGGAAGTATTCTTAACTGGCCCTGACGTTTTCACAGTTTCGTGTTTCATCCATTTTGCGAAAAATCCACAGAGGTTTAGGAACGATTACTGGAAAAAGGGACTGCGAAAGATTAAATTTCGACAGGTCGAATGATCGTGCATTTCCCGTGCACCCCCATGGGGATGTGGGTCACGTGTGTGACGTCACCGGTCCGAGCAAAATGCAGGCGCGCCTGAAAAAAATGTATCGGAGGCAACGGATTAAAGGGAATCATAGGTTGTCGAAAAGGGAGGGGAAAAAAAAATATCGGATATAGAAGGGTTAACACGAAACGCGAAGGCGTAGCGAACGCCGCGAGCCATCCAAAAAGGCTTTCAACCGATTTTTATCAATTTTCAGCGCGCCCGAGCTTCGTCGATGCGCTTCGTAGGAAATGGAAACGCTCGGGGTCGCGTGCTTCAATCACTTAAAGCTTTCCTCTCTGTGGGCGGAGGATAAATTGTGCTCGGTGGAACGCCGATGGTAATTTATTAAGAACGTTTCGTGCCCCTTCGAGTCGCGAGAAACGGATAATAGTCGTCGAACGGATCGCGGACGTGCGAGCAAAATATATTTCTATCGACCGCCGAACAGATTGTCGGGAAACTACGGAGGATCGCGATATCATCCGGGAATGTACCTCGAAATAAACGCAGACCGAGCTCGTAACCTCCGAAAATTTTAAACAATATTTCACTCGGAACAACTGGCCGCGTCTACAAATTTTCCCAAAGATCCAACGCCTCTGCACTCTATTCTCACTGGAACATTAAACATTTCTTCCAATCTAGAATATTTCCAATGATTTTTCTCATTTTATCAAGCTGCTGCAATTTACTCGAACTTAAAGTAATTTATTTAATAGGAACAAAGCGGACAATGCCAACAATATTTTGAATAGCAATTTTTAGTGGCGCCTCAAAGTCGCCGCTCGTGTGCTGAGGGTTAATAATTATTTTGAGAGATGAAATTGCCTTTGCATAAAACTTGCTTATGTTCGCAGCTTTATTTATCAATTTTGTTAAACTTTCGAGAGAGTTCTTATAGACCCTAACTCTTGTTCCCAATGTAACATTTACTTAATTCCATTTAGGAGCTAGACATTTAAAATGTCAATTGTACTTTGGGTCCAAATGGACCCAGACTCCGCCGTCGAAGGGTCCACAGAACGAAATCCCATTCGACCAACTATTTTATTCTTTTCTAGCACTATAAATATCGATCAACTGTACTGTCTAATGAAAGTGAAAAGACTGCGTTAACGAAAATTTTCGTTAGAAAGCCTGCACATATAAACGAAGAAAGCCAGTACGAACAGTACCATAATGAAACAAGGAAATTGCAGTACCTTGTTTCGCTCTGTTGTCACAGATCTTTGAAGCCGTCGGTGTACAAACGATGATTGAATGGGAATGTT
The DNA here is from genome assembly GCF_050948215.1 of Halictus rubicundus. Taxonomy (NCBI): domain Eukaryota; kingdom Metazoa; phylum Arthropoda; class Insecta; order Hymenoptera; family Halictidae; genus Halictus; species Halictus rubicundus. The sequence continues at coordinate 15,631,180 of NC_135153.1, read as the reverse complement.
TATTCGCGAAGGATTTTTCTAAACGCCGCGCCGCAGAGCGAAGGAATGAAAAGCCACGCATCGGGTCGGCGTAAAAAATGAAAACTTAATCAAGAGAGAACAATACCTGGACTCGAAGGCCAAGTGAATCCGCCGGAATTTCATAGCGGGGATGGTCCGTTTTTAATCCAGTTGTCGGCCGTTCTCCGGCGGAATTCGGGCAAAGTAACTTCCTCCAAAATTGAACAATAGGAAAACAATCCGGGCCGTTGCGTAGCCTGCCGTTGAAAATTTCACCGGCGGAGATAAGACGTAGACCTCATCCCGGCGCGAGGACAAAACGGTGCTATGGGATTCCTTGGATTGGAAATTCCCTGGAAATATTCAGGCATTCCCGGCACCCGGCCCTAGCATTTTAATCGGCGCCAACATCTTTCGGCGATACAATTTGCCGCAGTCGTAATTACCCGGACATAATCCTTGACTGAATATCTATTCGAAGTAAAAATTGCGAGCAACACCGGTTAGTTAAAAAACATGTATCCCATATTTTTATTCAGAGATCGCGAGTTTGCATAAAAATCGGTGCGGAAAATTTCGAGAAATTGCAAACTCGAATTTTTCAGATATTGTTCAACACTAGGTTTACGGGAACCGTCAAAATGAAGGGTTCTAAGATTTTTAATTTGCAATTATTAAGATTCTAAAGATATTCGGTTGTCCGGAAAGTTCGTGCCGATTTTTAAGGGAAACTCAAACGCAGTACATTTAAATTTCGATGCACATTTATTGAATTATTATAAGTGCCATTTTGTTCCATAATCTTTCTCCATCTTTCACGCAACTTGCGTTTCTCGGCCGAAAACTTTTAAATATGATTTTTTGTGTCGACTAAAGAGTTAAAGTTTTTGTCATTACGGGAATTTTGTATTGACCTAAAGAGATTTTTTGAAAGAGAGATCTTTTGGAAGAAAAAAGCATCAAATTCCTATGATTCACTCTGTTTCCTTCCATATTGAAGAGCGTATAAAACTAACAAAAATGAATGTATCCTAATCAAACTTTTTTCTAAAAATGCCGGGAAGATCACCTTTTTAGACTGTGTACACATACCATTTGTTTTCAATCATTCTGACATATTCAGACCTATTCTAATGCCACCTACAGAAAAACGGCACGAACGTTCCGGACAACCCAATACATCCATGAGGAATTATTCAACAAATTTATTTCCTAAAAAAATGGCTAAAAATTTGGGCAGCAAATTCTTGGTATTTTCATAAAGCGATTGTAAAATAGTCACTTTGAGTGCTCCGTAAACCTAGTGTTGAACAAATACAGTGTCTACTCGATCTATGTCCAAGACAAGGGTCTAGCCAGGGACATACATCGGACAGGAAGATACTATTCTTTGACAGCGAATCTCTTGGCCCCTCACGAGGTATACCCTGGCGGTGGGTATAGTTCTGGTACTTTTATCGGCCAGGGTCATGTATAGAGTAAACACTGTAGTGGTATTTGAGATATTCCTCACAAAAATATATAACTATGCAAACTATTTCTCCAGCAAACTATTAAACTAGTTTGATAATTGTGTACGCCACACTCACACACACACACACACACACACACACACACACACACACACACACACACACACACACACACATGTGCGGTGTTAGCGAACGTGTTAATTAGTTGGAGAGGCTTCCGGAAAAAGCGTTCCCGCTACTTCGAAAAGGATTGCCAGCCGAGATGCGACGCGATACGCTTTCGCCGTGCGTCAAGGTGGCGTAACGTAAAGTGAAGGGTGTGTCCGTGTGAGACGTTCCGAGGGAGAGATGCTCGAGAAAGGCAGCCATTCCGCCGACAGACAGTGTGTCGTGAATCCGAAGGGTAAGTCAGCGACGTGTGCGGACTATATCGTGCCCTCGGTGCCGCTAATACCCAGACACAGAAATATTCTCGCGTTCCGCCCGGTGTCCCCGAGTCTGAAAATCATCCTGGAAATCCCGCAAGGTTATGGAACGGGCCGTTACGCTCCCCGTGAAAGAAGACGCGGGGATCGAGGCCCGCGATCAATTCGATCGTTCCCCGCGATCGTTCGATCGAACGACGTCGGCCGCCGCCGTTTCCCGGACCAACACGCCTAACGCCACGAGTGTAACGCTACCGATACCTTGTGCTCCTGGGGGAGAGAAAAGGTATGGCGGCCGCGTTTCTACGGATAAGTAGCGAGGTCACATGTGCGAGGCCGCGAAGGTATTCTTACGTGTCTACGTATTTTATGTCCTTAAAAGCAGCCTCTTATCCTGCCTCCTTTACGCAGGGGACAGTGGGACGCTAAGAGCACCGAAACTTATCCCGGCTTTCTATTATTTATATGTTTTGCTTTAATGGCCGTTGCCCGGGGGTCTTACGTTTCCTTGCGTCGCGTCGCGTCGCGTCGCCTTAATACTTGGGCGGGGACCTCTCTCTCTCTCTCTCTCTCTCTCTCTCTCTTACCATCTCTCTATCGCCCTCTCTTTCTCTCGTCTCGTCGTCCCGACGTCCGGCAATCTCGCTTTTTGGTTTCTTGAACAAGGGACAGGGCGTGGTCCGGTCTACATCATCCGTGTCCCCGTTTCGCCCTGGAATCGACTTAGGCGAAAGCCTCGAGGATCGAGCAAGCGGATAGACGACGTTGAATGCGCGCTTGCGGTTTCCAAGGTCGTTGGAGATTAGCTAAATAAATTTCATTCGGAAAGCTCAGGCAAACTCCGTTGCGATTTTATGCGTCTTTCGCTGGTCCCGATCCGGGTATTCGGCGTTGGGAAATAACTACTAGGATCTCTAAGGGAATTAAGTATTTGTTAAGTTAATTGTCAGTGACAAGAATCGAATGGAAATTCATTTGCTGCTTCCGATTATTTTACTAAGTCGCGGGTTCGTTTACGATTGAACGGAAACCTCGAGTAAGGAGCTCATTGTCAGATTGCGGAGTTTATAGCAAAAATGGGTGAGTATAATAATTTTGAACAGTGATTAAATGAAATCTGTTTGGTTTCCACGTCTTGCAGTTAATGCAAACAATTGTTATTTTTGCATGAAGATTCGCAATTAGCCGTGCAACCTAGACCCTTGTCCAAGGTTTCCAGGCAATTTTTGTCAATTTGCACTTCGCCTATGCGTTTTCATCGTAAACGCGTAAAATCCACACACTAATAACAACGTTGCAAGGTACACTCATCGAAACTTTGCCGCTTTTCAGTGGGAATCGATATCCATGGAATGGTGCTTGATTATTGAAATTGCCTCGAGTTCGCAAATGTTGAAGTTGATCCCATTCCTACCTTTGAGGCACGCCGCGTGCATTTTATTATTAGACCGCGGATGATTTTACCTGCAAAACAGGATTTACAAAATGAATGGGATAGATTGATTTTCAAAGCGGAACAAATAATTCTTGCGTCGGAGCATGAGTGCCCCACGGCAGTGTTAATTGCAAATGGCGGATCCAGGGGAAGTCGAACGGACGTCCCCCCGGATGCGCGTTACGTTTTTGCATTTTTCTCGAGCCCGGGGAACGGGGCCATCGGATGGCCCCTCGAAGATGCAACGACATTTAAATATCGTCATAGCTCCCGCCTTACGACCCCTCTTACCGTTCGCATGATTTTTTCAACGGCACTCCCGTGCGCCCAGAACGGCCCCTTACGTACCAGCAAATCGTTCCTCTCCGGCAATTCCGCAAAGAGCACAATGTACTCCTTAAAAGCAAGCGCATCAGGAATTCTTCAGGGCCATTTTTCGAGATTTCAATAATATTACGGGGAACGCGCGGATACGCTACACTTCCGGGCCGACGTCTTCGACTCTCTAAAAACCGTCCTTCCTGCTACGCGACCTCCTTTTAGTCGGGCTTCACTTATTAATGGGCGCGGACTTATTAATAACGTCCTCGAGACGTTCGCGACGGAAAGGTGAACAAGGGAGCCCGAATGTAACGTAAACTGCATTTTTACGAAACGTAGCTTGCTAGAGCACGTTTACAAGAAACTTAAATTAGCTTTGTTTCCGGGGAGAAAAGGATATTCGAAATACAGCGTCTACTCGATACATGTCCAAAACACGGGTCTACCCACGGACACGTATCGGCCAGGAGATGCTATTCTTTGATCGTCGCGACTTTACACTCCTCGGCGAGGTCTCTCGAGCTTCTCCACCCCTCGCTGGGTGTACCCCGCGGCAGTGGGTATAGCTCTGGGACTTTTATCGGCTAGGCATTTGGGACATATATAGCTTAAACACCGTAATAACTGAAAATTAGAAAATTTTCCAATCTTTCCACTTTCAGGACCGGAAAGCCACTATAGTGGCTCGAGCCTTGACAAATTTTATACAATTCATACCTAATTCATGCATAATATATCTTGGAAAAAAATCTACTCGCTTACCCATTTGCCGGCCCTCTTTGAATTCTATACCCGCGAGAACAGCCACCTGTAAAATATCAAACTGCAAAAGTTGCACATTATAGCATGCTCTTAAAAAATTAATATTAATTGCGCCACTCTAATATTTACACAGCACAGAGGATATTCGCAACATCAACAAATAAAATGGATGGAACGTCGGCGTGAAATTAGACGATATTATTTTGCGAGCGCACAATAGCAACAGTCGAGAGGGGGTGGCGCGCGACAATGCGGTTAATATACGAGGAAAATATTCCCATTAGCGTACCGCGAAATGATTTCATTAGAAAATATTTCCAAGTGTCACTCACGGTGGGGCAAAGTAGCGTGCATAATGCCTCTCCCCAATATGGCGGGCATGTTCGGGCCTTGCACGTCTTTGACGGTATGAACCAACCTGTACGTGCAGGGTGAGATCGTAAAGGGGTAGGTTGCGGGGTTGCGGAGCGGTGGCACTTACCAGGCCGCGTTAACGTTTTCTCGTTAGTGCTCTTGGTACCGACAAAACCGGCCCTGGTAATTACTTCGCCAATTACTTCGAAATATTTTACCTCTATATTTTCTAAATACTTTCTTCGCTCGTCTCTTTTTCCACCACCACCCCTGCCCCCTCCCTCTCTCCCACCCCCGCTATTCCCGTTTCTGTTTCCCTTGTTCGTTCTCACTCTCTCCCCACACCCCCCTTTTTTCCACCTCTGTTCGGGGGGTGCACGGGCGAGGGAGGGGGTGGTTTAATTTCGCGCCGTTTATTCGGGTCGACGACAGCGGCGGCGCTGGGAATGATCGCTGTTCACGGAAAGGTGTGCAACGTTCCGCGTTTAGCAAACGTTTGACACGCGGCTACGTGTGTAACAGGCACGGTTAATTAATCGAATCACGGCGACATTAATGCGGCAATTTTAACCGGCACCCGCTAAACCCACGCAATTAGAGGATCGATAATGCGGCGACACGCGTCGACACGCGCCGACGATTCTTTTTAATCGCTCCACGGCCGACTAATTACATTCGCACTCTCGCAATATCGGGATTGTTTCTTCTCTGATTTTTCTTGTTACCGGCTGCTCGACACGCGAAAACGACGGATAATCGGTTCTCGGTGACAAAGCACTCCTTTTCAGTCGACACAATAAAGATGCTTTTTCTAGTTCTCTCTGTTGCCGGTCACCTAACATTGCGAGCAACCTCATAATTCAGCCGAAGATCCTCGACGAGAGCTGAAACCAGCCTTTGAATGAAATCTCATCCTTGTTTACACTGCTTTTATTCTTGACAACTTGTTTGCGTTTCATTATTTTTACATGATATTCTTAACAACACGTCCGCGGCATTTTTCTGGTTAAAACGAGTCCAAACATGACACAATTCGGATCATATTTACCTGTTTTATCCACGATTTTGTAGAACCTCTATTATCCGAACTGGTTCTCTACTCTCCATAGTCCACGCACTTGTTTCGCGTGTAAATAGTCGTTCATTGTAAATCAGTAAAGATTTAATCTAACAGTACAGCCAGGTAAGTGCTCCATTATTTGAAACATTACTGTTCCACTGATTAGTTCGGATAATCGAGGTTCTAGTATATCGCGAATTAGTCGAGTAAATGCGATCCAAATTGGGTCGTGTTTGGAGTCATTTTAATCAGGAAAATGTTACGATCGTGCTGGTCAGAATTTCATTTAAAAAGTCGTTAAAAATAAATAAGTTTTATTATCGGATTAATAGAGTTCAATCATTTCTTAGCTGTTTTATTTAAATCACATTGCGAGATTGAAGACGTTCAAGTAGGATATAGTGGAGGTCCGAATGAAATTTCATTTTTCCACGCACAGTTCTGTTGTCAGGCCAGAACATATTAATGTAATTATTCCCATATCCTCCAGCCTCATCGTCCCTGTCGCCGCTGGAAAACAAACGGGATTTCCATGAGATTTCCAATTTCCAACTTCGATCTATTATATCCTCGTTAAGCCAAAGAACCTCTGAAGTGGAGAAGTTCAACATTCCCCATGGCTTGGCAAGCCTCGTTTCGCTGTTGGCCCTACGAGGACATCTTACGGCAGGAAAATTAGGGATCGCCCTAAGCAATATTTAGACATGCGATTCAGACAGATCCTGTAAACCAGAGACGAACGAACATCCAGACACGCCCGACGGAACTTCGTTCCTACATTACACGACCCTTGAACTTCAACTACCCCAATTTTCCATTCAGCTGGGTCACCCCGTTGCTGCATCGAGCAACTTCTGTACCTCGATTCACATGTGTACCCGGCCGTTCGAAATTATTACCACTGAATTTACCAGGATAGTCGAGCCACTTGTTCTCGAAAAAAGTTTTAATAAAAAGCCCGCTAGTTTGCCGTTACTGTGGTACCTCACCGCGGGCATCCAACATGGCCGCGCTTGGTAACCTTTCCCCGCTAACCTTTCTCCTCCTAATTTGTCAGAGTCCCGCGTATTTTTCTATAGTTTCCGACATTACGATAACTTGAGACCTCGAATCACATTTTTCTATAGGAAAAGGACTTTCCAACGTTTTCGAAGGTTAAAAATTATATATTTAAAATTTTTGTATTTAAGGGTTTGCCAATTTTTAAGATGAAAATTACTTCTACTTTTTCTGCTTTTTTTCAACATGTGCCTCAATAAAGAAGCTCATTCAAAGATTTCTGATGAAAACATTTATATAATTTTCGAGAGAAAAAAAATTAGAAATTTTTATAATTTCAAAGAAAAAATGAGGAATCAGTAGTTTTGACTGGATTGGTAGTACTAGTGTTAATTCCTCTGAGCGAAAGAAAATCGACGGAAGTGCATCTAACGACGTGACCACGCGTAATTAATTTTGAAAACACAGTTCAGAGCCGTAGAAGACGTCGTCGGTGAAGGGTTATAAAAATCGTTAAAATTGTCAGGGAAACCGATTATCTCCGTCGATCGTCGACCGCGGCAAAACGTTTCCCTGCTGCGTTTCCCGTGGTTTTCCGCCAAGGTAAAATCCGCGACGTTTTCCGCGCGCCGGGGTTGCACCGGTCAAAAGGCGCGCGGCGTCGAAAGCGTCGCGCTCTCTCGCTCCCGCGGGGTTTTTTGTTTCCGCGCAATCGCCGCGAATTATTACCAGTACGTGTGTGCCCGTGTCGACGTTGAACGCGTGAAATTTTCGGCCCGGTTGGCGTAAAATAACCGCGAACGTTCAACCGTGAACTCGGCAAACACGGGACGCGCGAAAGCAGCGCTCGCGGTCGCGCGGCGCGGCGCGGCGTGCTTAAATAAGCCGGGGCTTGAAAATTCCGGCAAACGCGTTCGCGTTTGCGGATATGAGGCGAGTGACTCGCGAAAATTTCGCGACGCGAGTCGAATCGTGCCCGTGCTTTAAACCGCCTCTCCCCCCACCCCCTGCCCTCGGAGAACTACCCCAGAAAATAGGAGAACCGTGGGGCCGCGGAAACGAGCGCCGACAACGAAATCGAAAAGCTCGGCCGCCTAGGAACCAGCAGAACGAAAAACCCTGCTGGTTAACGACTTTATGTGCACGCGAAGTAATTATGTTTGTGTCTTGCTCGCGCTCGAAACACCCGGCGTGCTCCTTCGTGTTCATTGACACGACTGTACCAGTTTCCTAAGATTTTGATATTTTCTATTGGTTATACAGTGTTTTCTTTATATATGTCGCCAAGGCCTGGATGATAAACGTCGCGGAATTATCCCCACTACCGCGAAGTATGCCCCGCGAGTGGTCGCGGAGCTCGAGAGACCTCGGGCGCCGAGGAGTGTAAACATAACACAGCTCCGGTAGGTCTCCTGTACGATACAAGACGCTGGCAAGGCCGGTGTTGTTGACATATATCGAGAATTCACTGTATATATTATCCTACACTGTATTCTGGCGATTTTATTCGTGTCCTTATTGTAAAAATAAATGTCTGCGAGTATTCTGACGTGAAACACATGGAAGCGAAAAATTTTATTAGAATTCTGTCGAATTTTACCGTTTTATGATGTAGGAATACCGAATAAAAGATACAAGCTTGTACGTAATACCAGCTTCCGCAAACTAGGTCATGAAAACTTATATTTACATAAAAATCCACGGTGTATACTTGGTTTATTACGTGCGCGACTTGCAACGGAAAACTGGAGAAACGTTTCGCTCTTTATTCGTATTAATACATTTATAGTCACGAACGTTAACAAAATTTTTAGTTCCCCTCTCTCTCTCTCTCTCTCTAATCTTAAAAGATTGAAGTATTCGTCCCGTGGCTGGTTCCCAGTGTTCGATACTGCACCATGTTTCGATATATCTTTGTTAACTAGCTTGTTGGGAGAACGAATGTTAACGAACATCTAAAATCCCGGAGATGGATTTTCCGACATCATTTTCCAACGCACGAAGCGTATAAATGCAGAATTGAAAGCAGATTAGTATCGCAGCAACAAAAAGACGATCAAAAGGGTTCTTTCATCCCCGGACGAAAAGTCACATTAATTGGCGCTTATACCTTTTCAAAGCTGTGTTTTCTCACTAATTTTCAGTCATGCGGAGAGCCTTCCTCGCAGTAAGAATGGATTTATGTCCGTTTATTTGGCATTTCGTGTCCGAGTACTCTGCTTTTAAGTATTAACCACAAAACGTGGCATTATATGACGTACTTTGTGCATTAATGGCAACATTGAATAGATAAAATTTATAGTCGTCAAAAGTTCAAAAGAAGCTCTATGTATTATCTTCAGTCTAATGAAATTCTCCAAGGAAGAAAGACATTTAGCTGCTGTCTCTTGAAATTAGTGCAGAAGATATAAAAATCCACAGTCTGGTGGTGACTTAAACCTGCAAAAAACCCAGGGAAATGTTCTCAAAATTCCTACTCGCTAGTAGACTAGAAATAATTTTTAATTATGTCTTTTCATCCCTACGTTTGTGCTACTGTGATCCAAAAATGAGCTCCAAGATTGCTATACCCCCGACAATTATTAACATTCTTGAATGAAGAAATTAGGATCGTTGCTTCGTTCTTTCACCCATACATAGAAGATTTATTGTACAAAATTTCTAATAAAAGTATCTAATTACTTAATGGTAAATATATAGTTCGGAGTGAACCCGACATATTTTCGTTGGTTTAGAAAATGTTGGTAGAACGTCTTTGAACTAGTTCTGTCACAAACAAGCAGACCAGGACCGGTTTCCACAATTCCGTGTCGGGATACTCGAGGGATCCGGCGAGCAGGACAATCGGAATACCTAATCGGTGTCCCGCACTATGAGGAGCACGTCAGATTCGACAGAGCAGATTATCCGGTCGCTGAAATATTTTCGAATTCGCTTTAATCGAGCCGGCGGCCGGTGCAATCAATCAAATCGCGACTCAATATTGACATCGTCCCCGAGAAGGAGCGAATATACCGTGCCGGTTCATCTGAACGTTTCCGTTCCGCGAGACCGGAAATCCACGGAGCGGTTAGCGACCCTTTGCAAAATAAAAATTGTCTTCATCTATTCAAATTATTAACGGAAGCAATTATTACTTCTTGTAATCGACGCAGACAATTTTCATTTTACGTATACAGTAAAGTCTTCGATCTAAGTCCAATCCTCGGGTCCGTGCTGTGACATAGATCGTGTAGGGCTACCATTTTCTTGTGACCGTCAACCTTTATTGTGGATTGTAAGCACGGAATAGACATTGAAATAAACTTCATTTAAAAATAAAATAGTTAATATACAATAAACTATACTATAACGTTAATGTATAATATATAGTTAATAGTTAATATATTTATTTCAGTATCTACATAAGAATTGAGTATCTCAAAGATCAGCTCCGTGTCTTAAAATAATGAACCTGTAGATTGTGTTTCTTGATCGAAACGTTCCGTAAAATTTGCATTCTGAAATCAGGCCTTTCGTATGCAACAACCTAATATCTCCATGTGGTTAATGAGATCATGGTGTTGCGGGTTTCAACTGAGGTTTCAGCCGGGAATAGCCGAAAAATAGTTGAGAAAATTATCAGGTCTCGTGCAGCGTGCTGCGCCGGGAAATTTACAATCAAGTACAAATAAGCTTCCTAATTTGCACACCGGTGGCTGGAACATTAGAATTCCGACCCGGCCGATTTACATACAAAACTTTGCAAATTCTACTCGCCGCCGGACCGCAAATCGTCCGATTTTTCGCCCTAACAGATGGAACAGTTTCTGTAACCCCATCTACCCGGGCTTTTCCTGTGGTGAAAATAGTTGTGTTATCGGCCATTTCGGTGGCCTTTGTTGCAAAACTCGCGAACGCATAGATCATCTATCTACAAGGCGGATGAAATACGAGCGATCCGCACTTTCCCGCCGGAGTTTTATTTTTATCTTTCCTTCTTTTTTCTCGCGGATTTGTTATTGCATTCATATTCCACGATCTTTATAACGAAGTAATGTTATTATTGGCGACACGCGTGTCCGCCGGCGCCACCCCGTTTAATTCGCGATTTCGGGCGACCTCCGCTAATAAATCCGCCACGGTTTCAGCGCGCATTGTTCGGCCGCATTTGCATTTTTGGATCGCGGTTATGCAAACCGAGCGTCACACTTTAGCTGATTTCGATAAACCGGCCAGGTGTTCGATTTCGGCTGCTTGATTTGTTTGAGTATAATATTCCTCGCTATAAATATTGCCTGTTTAACAGTCGGTCTATAGGGAAACATGAAACAATTCAACGAGCCCGCCAGCACGCGTGCGCAAATATGTTTTAGTCGTTGATAATCGTTCCGGCTAATCGGAATCTGTTCGCGACACTGTTTGTGTTTTCACTGTGGCCATTAATTCCGTTTTTACCATTGCTGCAACAACTGTCGCTATCGTCTAGCCGATTGACCTTGACATTGCGATATCGCTACAGGAGATACCACGTTTCAAGCTCTCCTTTGCAAAATGGCTGCGAAGTGTGGCTTTTGAAATTTTTTGGAAAATTTCTCAAATGAAATTTTGTGAGAAATTTCATTATAATTATTGACAAGCAATACGTACAAAATGTACATGCGTGCAAAAATGCCTACGGGAAAATGGCTGCCACGCCCTTCTAGGTTAAAATACGTGGCTAAAATTTTCAAGGAATACTATTTAAATATTGTACTATAAGATGTATATTCTAAATTTTTAAACGAACATAATTCTGTACATAAAAAAAATTGTTGCATGTCTCTTATCTTTCAACCGATCAAAAATACGCTACCTCTGAACTTTTCATCCCCAGTTTGGGAAAATGGCTGCTACGCCCTTCTACTTAAAAATATGTGGCTAAAATTTTCAAGGAATACTATTTAAATGTTGTACTATAAGATGTATATTCTAAATTTTTAAACGAACATAATTCTGTACATAAAAAAAATTGTTGCGTGTCTCTTATCTTTCAACCGATCAAAAATACGCTACCTCTGAACTTTTCATCCCCAGTTTGGGAAAATGGCTGCTACGCCCTTCTACTTAAAAATATGTGGCTAAAATTTTCAAGGAATACTATTTAAATGTTGTACTATAAGATGTATATTCTAAATTTTTAAACCGAACATAATTCTGTACATAAAAAAAATTGTTGCGTGTCTCTTATCTTTCAACCGATCAAAAATACGCTACCTCTGAACTTTTCATCCCCAGTTTGGGCAGATTGCTGCCATGTGCTTCTAGTTCAGAGTATGTAACTCAAATTTCCAGGGAATACTATTTAAGTATTTTATAATAAGACGTGCATCTCGAATTTTCGGGCAAACATAATTTCATGTATAAAAAAAATTATTCAGAGTTCCTTGTTTTCCAAAATATACACGTGCAACCCCTCGACCGAATATTGTGAGATCATTTCCCACACATTGTTCCGCACTCTTGAAGCACGTCGAAAAATATAAAAAAGAAACAGAAATTCAGAGGTTTCGAGCCGCGAGGCTTGTTCACAGGCTTAATTCTCGATTACAGAGGGTCTTTTCGCAACCTCCGGTAGACTATGCCCGAGCACAATGCTAAAAATCGTCGGATCATTCCCATCCGGGCTCGCCGTTGCGAAAGAAGTACCCGTCGTCGTCGCGGCCGTAGAGATCGACAAAGGTGGGCCAATGATTCTAACCAGGGCCCCCTGTGATGTTTTATGGAAACAACGACGACGGAACGAGAGCTTTGAAAGTTGCGCAGCCAGGGCCGCGTATAAATTGCAAGAGGCGAGCGACAATGCGCCGTTCCCCGGGTCATAAAGGAAACTTCAGTGGCTTTTTTTGTGCGAAAATGGTACTCGTGTTGCTCGGCTGTCGGCGTCACCGGCCGAGTCGAGCAGGACGCGAACGAACGAACCCGTTGTTGAATCGGACGAAAGAAAATGCAAACAAACGACGAACACCGATAACAAAATCCGTAACACGTTCACGCGACTCCCCTTGCACTCTTGCGAAAGCTGTTCAACAATTCCTACCGACGAAAGTACTGTTCGATTTTTATCCACGGTGACGCACAAGGGGCCGGGACACATTTAATTAACTCGGTCCTTGCCACCTTGAACCTTTGAATTTTTCTGCTCGCGTAACTAATTGTTTATAACTTTTTGTGAACGAAATTCTTTTTCCACTTTTAGGCGAGTCGTCATTTTTATATGAAACTGAGGGTTGCAAGCATGTAATGTATCCTATATTAATTATAAATACAGTGTCTGCTCGATATATGTCCAAAAGACGGGTCTGGACGGGGACATATATCAGCTAGAAGATACTATTCTTTTCGGCTTCGGCTTCGTTCGCCGAGGAATGTAAATATACATATCTACACGATATATGTCCAAAACACGGGTTTGGCCAGGGATAATTGTCGGCTGGAAGATACTATTTTTTTTATGTACCCCGCAGTAGAGGTGATAGTTCTGGGACATTTGTCGGCTAGATATTTGGGACATACATAATCGAGTAGTGATAGCAACTCGAGTGGCGCCACTACAAATTGTTATACCTACCATTAGTCAAAACATTGCTTACAATATTAGATTTGTTTGTACGAGTATTGTGCGAGGTATTACGTCAGTTTCATATTCATAAAATTAATAAAATCATATATGTATGTAAAATGGAAATATTAGAAAATTAGTATATTTAGAATAGAATAGAATATTAGAATATTTAGAATGAAAAAGAATATTTAGAGTAGAATATTAGAATATTAGATTAGAATTCTTTTTCTAACCTAGAGGTCGAAAGTTTTTGTTTCGGAATTAAAATATCTCCGAGTGCAGTGGGTTAATATTTCCAAGGCTATTGGATTTTGTAGGACGAACTGTGGGACCACAGACGAGCTTAAAACAGTCAGGCAGACCCTTCACTATAAATCCCAAGGTGCTAAAGGGTGAAGTGTTTGACCGAAATAGCGGGGGCAAACGTTAGTTTGGAGTCTTAAAATCCGGACGGTTCGAAGTCAGACAACGGTTCGGTCTAAATTGGCATTCCGTTTGCCGTCGAACCGATGCGCGAAATCAAAGGGAGGATCTCTCGCTAGAACGCCGCAAGAAGCTTGGATCGAGTGGATCGAAATAGAAGAAGGGAGGTAAAATCGTTTGGAAAAATGGAGGGCCAATTTCGCCGGAGGTCGTTCGTCGAACGTTCTCGATCATTATCCGAGTTTAGGGGGCGGTGGGGGGGAATCCCAGGTTCACGGCAAATTAAGTACGATTGTAGGGGGGAAGGGAAAGGTAAAAATTAATCCCCAGGCGGCGTCAGCGGTGGCGGCGAAGATCAGGCGAGTCGATATGGTTTTCATGGGTCAGATCGTCGGAAACGGGAGAGGAAACTGGATAAAACCGTCGGGCGAGAGGTGCATGGATTCAAAACAGGTATTAAATATAAACCACGACACCGCCTGACGGGAACTACCCTTCTGCTTTAACCGGCTTCCTGGCATTCTTCCTGGATTTTCTTGCCGGCTAACTTTTCTGTTTATCCAGCGGACGAATTTGCTTCTTCCTCGGCGTTCGTCTTCTTCAACACTTCTGCGGGAATTGGCCCGTTAAACGCTTTTCACAGTCCGGGGGAAAGTTTTCGCCCGAGACGTCGTTGCTTCCGATCTGTGACACCGACTGTTGCGGAAAATAGTAATGATAATGGTATTAAAAGTTTCTTCGCGCTCCGACGCGAGAAAGTATGTCTTAAACGTTTGCGTTCTGCCTTCTCCGCGGCAACGTTTCCTCGGAAATATTATCGCCGGACCGGGCGGGTCTTTGTGCATTCATGAAATATTTGGTTGTCACGTAAATTTCTTTCTCTATTCTTATTAGAAAGCAATACGATACAAAACGCACAAACGTGCAAAAATGCCTTCGGGAAAATGGCTGCCACGCCCTTCTAGGTTAAGACACTTAGCTCAATTTTTTAGAAAATACTACTGAAACATGATATAATAAAACGTATATTTCGAAATTTTAAGGAAACATAATTTTATATGCAGAAAAAATGATCGAATTTCCCTTATTCCTCAACCGATCAAAAATGTGCTATCCCTTAACTCATTCCCAGTTTGGGAAAATGGCTGCCACGCCCTTCTAGGTTAAGATATGTAACTCAAATTTGCAGGGAACACTGTTTATGTATTGTATAATAAGATGTATATACTAAATTTTTAAACAAACGTAATTCTGTACATAAAAAGATTGTTGCATGTCTCTTATTAAAAATGTGCTACCCCTTAACTCATTCCCAGTTTGGGAAAATGCCATGGCCTTCTAGTTTACGATATGTAGCTAAAATTTTCAGGAAATTCTAATTAAATATTGTGTAATAAGATGTATATATTGAATTTTTAAACAAACATAATTTTAAGTACAAAAAAATTCGTCCGGTTGAAAATATGTTCTGGTTTCACCAACTCTGTTGCGACTCACAGATGAAGATCACTGTGGCCAAGTAAAAAATGATTACAGCGATTTTTTCGTTGATTACGATTCTCAATTTTCTTAGTAAACGGAAAGAAGATACTGAAGATAATCGAATGAATTTACGTTACTAGGGCGACGTATATTTAGAGTAAGATTAAAAGTGTAGGATAAAAGAATAATACAATTCGGGCCTCGGGGTCCAGAGTAGAAGCTAGAGTGAAGCAGGAAAAGGGAAAGAAAGGAATTGGAGGTTAACAGCGCTAAAGAAACAGGAAAATGGTAAGACCTAGTAATACCTTTTTTCAAGAGCGTTTCCCCCGCGTTAAAGGGAGGAAAGTACCCCTAAGATTATTCCCCTCCGATGCTATCTTCTGAAGAAAATTCGCTGAAACCATAACTTCGACCTTATCGTTCGCTGTTTCTTCGCGAGTCGTCGGCGGAAATTCCAGTTTCATTATAGGGGTGCAGCCTTTGCAGTTCTTGAGAATCTTCAAAAAGTCGATTACTATTTTTCATTAATTTCTTCATTTAGTCACAATTTACTTAGTTCAACAGACTTTTAGCCGAGGGTGATATTAATAATTTTAAATCACTAGGGAGGGGAGCGACTAGGGGATGATTTATAAACTGTTACCGATCATTGTCAAAGTATCCACAGCGAAGTATCAGCTCGCTAACCGAACCGAAGGCAATCCAACGCGGAGGAGATCGTTGATCCGAGCCATCCAATACCGCTGTACCCCTTTAAGTTCTCGCAGTCGAACGAATTAATGGGGGCGCTCCCAGCTAATTTCGCGGTAATTTTTCGCGAACGGTGGCGGGTCTTCGGAATCAATTTTCTTTAGGAGATCCCAATAGTAATTCGGTAAACGGTCGGCGGGTCTTGCGCTAGAGAGAGAGAGAGAGAGTGAGAGAGAAAGAAAGAGAGAGAGAGAGAGAGAGAGAGAGAGAGCTCTATCTCCGCCCTAAAAGCTGTCTCTTATCTGGCGATCTCCTTTAAGCCGAGCCACCGAACTTCATGACTCCTGGCAGTTTCTGAAGCCGCGAATAATGAAGGGTAACGACGTAGGTAAGGAAGAGCCCGCCGTTCGTAAGCCGGAGATATTAGTTTTATGCTTTACAAGGAACCATACTTCCCGGCCGGTGATCAAATTACGGTGGCGAAACCTCGCTAGTTAACAGTCTGCGAAAACCCTGATTTTCCGGAATTTTCCCTGGATGAACGAGCCGGCTACTTTTCCCAACAAACAGCTTATTCGAAAGTGCGTATGTTGGACTATACGTGGTAATTTTTCTATTGCAAAATGTTTGAAAATGCCCGACTTACAGCGTTTTAAGAAAGGTTTAAATTGTGACAAATTCTTGGTGTTGAACGAACGCCTGTAGGATGAATAGAAAATCAATTTTTAAAAATTTTGTTGGCTCGTGTGTCGCCAGGATGTTTTGCGAATTGTTTGTCTGTGATGATCCTGCTCCGAGAAATCTTGCGCATTGCACACGAGCGTACTTCGAGCGTTCAGACGATCAATATCATATACTGTATAATGTCAATACAATATTGTCAATATATATTGAGAAACTGTATTTTCTTCGTACGTTCAACATTATTAAAGTACATTCAATTTCGAGGTAGCCGTCAGCAATATCTCGTATAAAGAAAGTTTGCACAGCCGTTGTTATTAAAGAGAGGATCAAAGGAATGTTTCAAATTGTTGACCATACATTTATCTGCTCCATAAATGTTCCGTAATAAATATTGATATTTCATGTGAACGGTAATACGATTGAATGTTAAGAACGTTGAAATATTGATAATTGATTGTAAATCGTCTGAACACCTTTTAACCATACATTGCATTGCTATGCGGCGTTAAATTAATTAATTGAAGCCTCAAAATATTGTCATTTTTACGAAAGCTTAGTGACCTGAAATTAATTAAACTTTCGAGAAAGAAGCGGTCGCTCGGACGTTTTCCGGTCCGCGGGAAACAATGGCTAAAAATCGTACAATAAAGTACGTTAAAATAAGGCGCTCGCTCAGAAACATGTCCCCGTGCAGTATTTCAGGGGAAATTTCTGAAAATCAGGCTTTTTTCAGATTGTTAACTAGGCATGACCCCTTGACGGGCCGCTCCAGCCGTGTTTTCCGCGCGGAGAAACGTCAAAACTCACGGTTCCCCGCGTTTTTTCGTGCGAAACCGGCGACTTAGCCCCGGAAATGTGTAAAAATGAGGATTAAAAGTTCGCGCGCAAAGCGGCCGCGCTCTGTCATAAATCCCACGATGCCGGAATTTGATATAATGATAGGAGACTATACGTTTCGCAGCCTGAAAGCATTGGACGTATTCATGCGCGCATAATTTGATCCGTAAGCCGTCGGAACGAGAGGTTACGTACGCCACAAGTTGAGCTTCGAGTTGCGAACTTTCCTACAGGATGCTTCAAAATCCGTGGCACCAGCCAGAACCCACGGCAACGCGAACGTAATTTCATAATGGTAACGTTGATCGCATAAATCTGCGGTCTTTGGTCGAGAGTTTGTACGCTGGGAACTTTTGGAACACCTTGTACATGTGTACCTGCTTCGTTAAGACCGCCTGGCAAGTCTGAAATTTTGAAAAATTTCGTGGATATTTTAAAATTGTTGGAAGTAGATGTACAATCGCGAATTTTTCAATTAAAGTGATTTATCTGCCATCGGAAAGGACCTCTGGGAAAGTGACCGTATCTCTGTAAATTGTTAATATTTCTGAGTCAAAAAAATTATAAAAGATACCTGAAGATACACCCTTTCATATGAAGAAAAATTTATCCCAAAATATTTCCTAGATTTTCAGAAAAAAATTCGCGAGCGACGCCCTTTTTTTATATAAATGCTGAACGTCTGAATGGTCCAGCTACCTCCAAAAAGGACCATCAGGAAATTGTGTTGAAACTTTTAATGAAAAAATCTGTAAACATTCTTCGATCACGAGATGAATTATCCCGAAAATTTCAAACGGAACCGCTGCGTGGTTTTTATTTTTTAAATCGCAAACATCACGTTCTTCTCGGGGTTCTAAACCGAGGTACGTCGTCGAAGCGTTATAAATCGGATCGCGACTGTTAGTGTTTGTTCTTTCGAGGGCCAACCGACCGAATTATGTGGATCGGGGAAGAAGCCGCGTGAAATCGTGCGAGCGACATTTTTCAAATCTAATTCGAATTGATTCCGCGGCCGGAGGATGAGAAATGGGAACGTTTCGGGCGGCGCGCGGCGGTTTCCGATAACATTCAGCCTCCATTTCGCGCGGAAAAAGTGGACGCGCTCTTTATATCGCAGTCACGTTTGACAGAGGAATCAAGGTCGGCTTAATAGAGCGTAACAAATTGACCCACTAACTTCATCGAGCGATCGTCCCGCGTAAAGCTCCCGTGGAAATGCATGGTCGCGGGCTTGTGTATTAATCTTGAGACTGTCGACCCGCGTGTATCGACCGTCCAACTTTGTTTTGCTCGGCGTTTTGCTGCTTTCCAAGAGTTCGAGTGTTTCCTCGATCAATTCTGACTTAAATCCAACGAAAATCTTGGTTAAATCATGCTACAATTGTGACGATAATATCCTCTCTTTTCACTAGCATTCATGGTTATTCGTGAAAACTGCAGGAACAATTACAGTACAGGAGGACCTCACTAGTTGGTTGTGATTTGAAACCTGATTCAATGGAACGAAAACCTTCGCCATATTATTCTCATTACAATAGTCCCCTTTGTTTCATAAGTATTCACAGTTGCAAGATCAATGATATATGAAAGAAAACTGCAGGGACAATTACAGTGCAGGAGGACCTCTGTAGTTGGTCGTGATTCGAAACATGGCTTAATGGAACGGAAACCTTGGCCAAATTATTCTCATTACAATAGTCCCCTTTCTTTAATAAATATTCACAGCTACAAGACTAATAATGTCTGAAAGAGAACTGCGGGGACAATTACAGTACAGGAGGACCTCTGTACTTGGTCGTGATTTGAAACATGACTCAATGGAACGAAAACCTTGGCCATATTATTCTCATTGCAATAGTCCCCTTTGTTTCATAAGTATTCACAGTTGCAAGATCAATGATATATGAAAGAAAACTGCAGGGACAATTACAGTGCAGGAGGACCTCTGTAGTTGGTCGTGATTCGAAACATGGTTTAATGGAACGAAAACCTTGGCCAAATTATTCTCATTACAATAGTCCCCTTTCTTTAATAAATATTCACAGCTACAAGACTAATAATGTCTGAAAGAGAACTGCAGGGACAATTACAGTGCAGGAGGACCTCTGTACTTGGTCGTGATTTGAAACATGACTCAATGGAACGAAAACCTTGGCCATATTATTCTCATTGCAATAGTCCCCTTTGTTTCATAAGTATTCACAGTTGCAAGATCAATGATATATGAAAGAAAACAGCAGGGACAATTACAGTACAGGAGGACCTCTGTACTTGGTCGTGATTTGAAACATGACTCAATGGAACGAAAACCTTGGCCATATTATTCTCATTGCAATAGTCTCCTTTCTTACATAAGCATTCACAGTTTCAAGATTAATGGTATCTGAAAGAAAACAAGAAAACTGCAAGGACAATTACAATGCAGGAGGACCTCTCTAGTTGGTCGTGATTCGAAGCATGATTTCAGATAATGGAACGAAAATCTTGACGATTTTATTCTCATCACAATAGTCCCCTTTCTTTCACAAGTATCCGTAGTTGCAGGATCAGTGGTGTCTGAAAGAAAACTGCAGGGACAATTACAGTGCAGGATGACCTCTCCAGTAGGCCGTGATTCGAAACATGATTCGAGGTAATCAGCATAGGGCACGACGAGGAATGTAATTACTTTGCTAAGTAAAGGGAGCTTGAGGATCGCGTTACCTTATTAACGAACCAAAATGTGTAATAATGTCTCCCTAGGCGTACTAGTTTTGGGACCGTTAAGGAGCATTAAGAGAGGCAGTGCACTTAATCACTGTACACTTGAATGGTCCATGCTGTATCAAAGCTCCTATATATCACTGCATTTTTGTAGAATTATTATGGTTTCACTGTGAATCAACCTTGCTTGTTGCTCGTGGGTCGGGACCATTATCGAGGCAGCTCAGCAGTATATTGTAAATTCTAATCTTACCTTCCTTTAATGTATGTAGCAATGTTTTCTCACTGCATTTTTATAAAATTATTATGCGGCTTTCTAACCTACAAAATTTGATATACGATGCCTCTCTAGTAGCTCGTGGATTGGGACCGTTCACGTGCATGCATCGAAGCAGGGCGTGTATCCCAAAGACTGTCCGCTTAGTATAATGTAGTATCACTGCTCTTACACTTCTTATTACATTTTTCTAAAATTATAATAATGCTTCCTCGCCGTTATTGCAAAATTCCGGGGTGAACCAAATGCTTTGACATATTTCTGGAATCTTGTTTCGCAGAAATGTTTCGCGATTACGATAATGCGGAATGTTTGAGGGGTGTACCGCGATGCTAATCGGCGGAGGGTAAGGTGTTTGTAGCAGAACCGGTGTTTGTAATTGAGGAATGTAAGCCTGTCCACGGGAGGCATCGGTACGTTCAGCCGTAACAGAATCGCGGGGGGCGCATAAAGTATGGTTAAGTGCTTCCTCCAGAGGCAATCTCGCCCCGGAGTTTTACGAAAAACCATAATTCCTTGGAGCTCGTTCGCCGCGGCGCTATCTCCTCGCCCCGGCCCCTGGGTTCGGCGTTTCGGTGTGCCGTTATCATTGTTCGAAGTCTACTTTATTCCGCCGGCGAAACAAAGTGTCCGTGAAACGGCCGACAGCCAATGGACGGAAGCGATAGATAACAGTCGCAGGATGTTCACTAATCAAAACCGAGGAAAGTTATGGCCACGACCATTAGCACGGTATGGTGTTGCGGCACGCAAAATGTCCGTTTGCCAACGGCACCGTTATGAATTACCGTCTCGACGCTCTCTGCAAACTCCGCTAACCGCACACACGATCCTCCATGTTCTTTCTGGCTTTCAGCTCTGCTGCGAATGTGTCCAGTTTCCATTGACTGCCGTCGCAGGGCCACGTGTTGGCAACACGATATATTAAACAGCCGCCGTTCCGCCCTTAAAACGCTCCGCGAATAATTCAAAGTTAATTAAAATATGACCCCCGACAGGATACGCGTTTTTACTGTTCCGATTTGTTTTCCGGGAGCTGCGCCAACTGTCCGTTTCTGTGCAAAAATCCAGGGAAAAGGACAAACTTTCGTGCAAAATAGACTGCACGAACGTTCAAGTTCAGAGTGAAACGACGCCCCGCTTCGATATATGCTCGTGGACGGCCCCGACAGAGGAGCAACTAGAGATACGTCACACTTTGGTATGACAGCACAATAATTTTATAAAAATGCAGCGAGAAGCGCGGACATTGATACACACATTCAACTAACGCGAACAGGAAAATTTGGAATAAATAGGTACGCTGCTTCGATATATGCTCGTGGACGGCCCCAACACTTGAGCAACTAGGGAGGCCGTCATTGCACATCAAATTTTGGTAAGGAATCAGCACAATAATTTTATAAAAATGCAGACATTGACATATACATTAAACTAAGCGAACATCAAAATTTGGAATAAATAGATACTCTGCTTCGATATATGCTCGTGGACGGTCCCAACACCTGAGCAACTAGAAAGACCGTCATTGCACATCAAATTTTGGTACGGAAGCAGCACAATAATTTTATAAAAATGCCGCGGGAAGTGCGGACATTGATACACACATTCAACTAACGCGAACAGGAAAATTTTGAATAAATAGGTACGCTGCTTCTATATATGCTCGTGGACGGCCCCAACCTTTGAGCAACTAGAGAGGCCGTCATTGCACATCAAATTTTGGTAAGGAAGCAGCACAATAATTTTATAAAAATGCAGACATTGATATATACATTAAACTAAGCGAACATCAAAATTTGGAATAAATAGATACTCTGCTTCGATATATGCTCGTGGACGGTCCCAACACCTGAGCAACTAGAGAGGCGTTGTTACACATCAAATTTTGGTAAGGAAGAAGCGCAATAATTTTATAAATGTGCAGACATTGACATATACATTAAACTAAGCGAACATCAAAATTTGAAATAAATAGATACGCAGCTTCGATACATGCTCGTGGACGGTCCCAACACCTGAGCAACTAGAGAGGCGTTGTTACACATCAAATTTTGGTAAGGAAGAAGCGCAATAATTTTATAAATGTGCAGACATTGACATATACATTAAACTAAGCGAACATCAAAATTTGAAATAAATAGATACGCAGCTTCGATACATGCTCGTGGACGGTCCCAACACCTGAGCAACTAGAGAGGCGTCGTGACACATAACAATTGAGCAAGAAAATAGCGAAATAATTTTAAAATTGTTGAAAGAAGAAATAAATTTTTTAGAAAATTGTTACTACTTGGAAAATTGTTATTCTGGCTAAAATCCGCCGTCTACTCATCGACCTTCCTCTTCACTGCACTTTACAACTAGTGATGCCGAAAACACAAGTCACATTAAAAGCTAAAGTGCGTCAGGAGTTCTCGTTAAGAGCATAAAACGACCCCAGATAAAACGAGCATCGATAAAACCGCGAAGACGTCGATGCCGGGTAATTCGTCGGACATGGTTATCCCATTGAACGGCCATAACATCGATAGAGGGGTCTTCCAATTTCGATTCCGGCGAAAACAAACAGCCTCGAGCCCCTCGAAGCTGCTTTTTAACCAGCCCGGCCACTCGGCAGTTAGTGGCGATGCATCACAGGTAACACACGATATCGCCCGGCGATCGTTTCCAATCAATTTCGGCGCGATTTAAAGCTGCTCTCTAATTCAGCTCGACCTGTTCCCCCCTTTCCGGTCGCGTTCCACCCATCCGCAGCCATTCCTCCAAAAGCAACGGGATCGGGGAAACGCGAATAATCACGATTCGATCGACGTTTCGTCGAAGTGCGCACACCGTGATCTCAAATTACCCGAAACAACGCCGAGGGGACCGGTCCGAAGGGTAAGGGCCGGCTGACACGCGACAGACTTACCCTCCTGGTCGCCCTTAAGGGCGCCGATCATGCGAGTTCCGTGGAAACGCGATCGTCTGCCGACGGGGACCGAACCGCGCCCTTTTCCCTGTCTAGCGTGCTTTACAATGGCATTTCGAGGCTTTAATTCAGTCACAAAACATTTAGGGTGATGTCAGGAACTATTAAGAAAATTAGTATTGCAGAATATTGAGAATATGCTAGTTTTTTAGCAGGAGAAAGAAGGTCGAGATTGATAAGAATATGGAAAATTATTGTTCTCTAAGAATAAAGAAAATCGTTTTGCGAGACTAATTTTAGATATTTAGACACTAATTTGTTGTAGAAAAATTGAGATTGCTTTAGAATCCGCTAAAAGAAACATATTGAATTTTTTCGCCGAATGATGAAGATTACATTTTTTCTATGATATCGTTTCGATGAATGAAAGAGGTTTTTAATTTCAGTAACTTTGATAAGTTTTAACTGTACCTTCTATTTTCCATATCATGTCCGGCTTTGAGATTTCGAATCGCAATGTTTGAAATTAATCAGCTACGAGTTGCGAGTTGAAAATGTCAATTGGATCGAGAAGCGGTGTGTAACGAGAGAGCTTGTTGAAAACAAATTATTTTTCGGTAACCTGTTACTTGTAACCGCTCCTTCTGTTTAACAAATTGCCTGCGGAGGAAGGCCAATATCGCATTCGTGTTCAAATATCCGCGGGGAAATGAGTTCCGACAATCATCGATGTGTAGCAATTATCGTTCGATTGTGCGCGAAAAGCGATAATAAGATATAATTAAACGCACAACGTAAAAATTATAAAACTAGATACTCTATACTGTCTCCTATTTATTGTTCCATCTCCTGTGCTCATTATATCGTTCTCTATTGTCTCGTCCTGCAATGTAATTTTTAATCAATGCACCTAAACGATTTAGAAAATTTATACTCCCTAAGAGATATATTCTACGTACTCTATACTATTTTTGTTTCTCTATCCACAACCCGCAACAGGCTACAGCGTCTACTCGATATATGTCCAAAACACGGGTCTAGCCACGGACATATATCGGCAAGGAGACGCTATTCTTTGATCCACGCGACCTTACACTCGGCGACCGAGGTCTCTCGAGCTTCTTGGCAGTGGGGATAGTTCTGGGACTTTTATCGGCTAGGCATTTCGGACATATATAGAGTGAACACTATATTAAAAATATCCGGCGTGAACGCGAGCGGCGTTCCGTTCGTTCGTCGAACATTTCCGTTATTTTTTCCGGGCTGCGGGGAACCTCCGTCACCGCGCCATTTCTTCTGTTAATTTCCGCATCCTTCGCCGACACATTTTCGACTCAGCCGAACGATTACTTCCGTGGGAGCGGTCTCGCGTCCGCAATTTCCTACGCAGATTAAAGTGTCAACCGGAGAAATCGCGCAAGAAATTCCCGTTTTCGTGTTTAATACGATTCTTCTCGCGTGGTTTCACGTTTCCTCTCTCTCTTTCCTCTCTTTCTCTCTCTCTCTCTCTCTTTCCTCTTTTTCTCTCTCTCTCTCTCACTCCCGGTGTTCCGCCAGACTGAAGTCGACGGAACGGCGATCAAAACGGCGAGAATTCGAAGTCGCGGGAGCACGGGAAATTGAACGTTGTGCGTGGGCGGGATGCAGGACCGATATATCGCAAAGTATTTATGATCGCGGCGAACAAAAGCCGTTACAAGTTACGGTTTTTGGCCCCTCCGGCGAGAATAACACGTTTCCTGGACACTCGTACACTGCCGGACAAAATGATAGCTCGTAGGCGCTGTCTTTAATTTCTTGAGGACTATGTGCAGGGAAGTAACCTAATTTGGATCGGCTCCTACAATGGACAATGGCTCTTGTTCGTATGTAAATTAACTTTGCATGGTTTTAGCGTGAAATTGTAGTCTTTAAGCCAATTGGTAAACACTGAAAGACTGGTCAAACAAAAGACTGTACAATAAGTATAAACGTTACTGTAATGCAACTTTCGACGCCGGCTGATTTTACCTCCAGTTTGGGTAAGCTATAATTTTTAACCGAATGAATAAAATATCAATTTTGATCGGTGTAATTGTTAAGGGAGACGTAAGAACGTAAAAAACTTAAATTTCCGTTGTACGAGCGAAATACAAAATATCGATCCACCCACTGTGCCTGTCCCGTGACCCGGAAATATCGGAATAGACGTAAGTTCTCTATTTTTGTATCCCCCTCGGACATCGCGTTGAATCGACATTTTTTCGACTTGTATTAAATTTGAAAAACGGAATGCAAACTGCTCTTCCGCTGCGTTAACAGGCTCTGTTGGCACAATAAAAATTGTCTGTATTTATTGCAAGATACTGGAGCTCCTTAGACGTTTATTTATTTTCTTCATAATTTTATTGAGTTGGATACAATGCAATGGTACTCTTAAATACCATTATGTTAATGCTATTAATTTATAAACAGAAGTTCTACTTCAAGGCGTTACCATTTTTAACTCGCACCTCATAGATTCCTAATTTGACACACTCGATATTCCAGCACAAAAATTAATCGTCAAACCCAAGAACCACTTTGTCACTCCACTGTGCTACAATTATTCCCAATGTTTAAGAAAACTTGTATTTACCACTCAGAAAAGTTTCTATTTCATGGCTTTATTATTTTCATCTCGGATCTCACATATTCCTAATTTGGCACACTGAATATTCCAGCACAAAAATTAATCGTCAAACCCAAGAACCGCTCTGTCACTCCACTGTGCTAAAATTATTCCCAATGTTTAAGAAAACTTGTATTTACCCCTCAGAAGAGTTTCTACTTCATGGCTTTACTATCTTCATCTCGGATCTCACAGATTCCTAATTCGACACTCTCAATGTTCCAGCACAAAAATTAATCGTCAAACCCCAGAACCGCTCTGTCACTCTACTGTACTAAAATTATTCCCAATGTTTAAGAAAACTTGTATTTACCCGTCAAAAGAGTTTCTATTTCATGGCTTTATTCTTTTCATCTCGCATCTCACAGATTCCTAATTCGAAACACTCAATGTTCCAGCACAAAAATTGATCGTCAAACCCAAGAATCACTATGTCACTCCACTGTGCTAAAACTATTCCCAATGTTTAAGAAAACTTGTATTTACCACTCAGAAAAGTTTCTATTTCATGGCTTTATTATTTTCATCTCGCATCTCACAGATTCCTAATTCGACACACTCAATGTTCCAGCACAAAAATTGATCGTGAAACCCAAGAATCACTATGTCACTCCACTGTGCTAAAATTATTCCCAATGTTTAAGAAAACTTGTATTTACCCCTCAGAAGAGTTTCTACTTCATGGCTTTACTATCTTCATCTCGCATCTCACAGATTCCTAATTCGACACACTCAATGTTCCAGCACAAAAATTGATCGTCAAACCCAAGAATCACTATGTCACTCCACTGTGCTAAAATTATTCCCAATGTTTAAGAAAACTTGTGTTTACCCGTCAAAAGAGTTTCTATTTCATGGCTTTATTATTTTCATCTCGCATCTCACAGATTCCTAATTCGACACACTCAATGTTCCAGCACAAAAGTTGATCGTGAAACCCAAGAATCACTATGTCACTCCACTGTGCTAAAACTATTCCCAATGTTCAAGAAAACTTGTATCTACCTCATCGAATTAGGAGTCTCTCAAATTCCTAATTCGGCACACTAGCACAAATATCAATCACCAAGCCCAGGAAACAACTGAAAATTATACCTTACAAAAAAGTAAACTGGCATTTATTCTCCACGAGATACTTGAAGACACAGAGTCGCCAGAGATCCTACTCGAAGGCACAGCTGCGCCGGATATTCAAGAAGAGAAGCAAGTAGTATCCGAGAATCGATTCTCCAAAAATACGGTCCGCATCTCGATGCGGCACGCAGTCGTTCTGATATCCACTAACGATACAGCGAGAGCGTCTAGCATCGTCGTTTATTCGGGATCGGGAATGAGCCGACATCGGGTACGCGGTTAAGGGTTGCAGAGCAGTTCGCCCTCTGTTCCACGAAGGAAATTTTATTCGAGACGGGGGAGGATTTTCGGCGACATCCAGTCCGTCATTCATTGATCTCTGCCGACGATCGACGGGAGACGAGTTTTCACGGGCGATCCACGTCCTCCAGCAATTTTCTACATAGGGGGTATGCGGGAGGGTTTGGGGGGGGGATGGGCTGGAGGATAGGATTGGGTGTCTAGCAGCGAAACACGTGAGAGGTGAGCCGATAGTTGGCTTAGTGACAGACTCCAATCTCCGGCTACTCTTCTGGAGACACCTTGGCGAAGAAGGTGAAGGGGGTAGCTGTGTCTGCTACCCTCTGCTATCCTCCGCTACGCCCTCTTCCACCCCCTTGTCGAAGTCTCGAGGCTTCTGTTCTGGTAGGGAGGGGGCGGTTATACGGCGGGGGCTTTTTTCTTAAATGGCTCGGAGCGATAAGGTGAGGAGGACCGTTTGATGAATCGGCGCAGAACTACGTCCGGCATACGTAAACTCCCCGGGGTTAACAGGGGGTGGGCCATGGTAGGGGGGGATGAACGATGCCTTCGGCGGACGGAGAATGCCGAGGAAAGCAAACCCTCTTGCACGGCTTGGAAACACTCGGATGTGATTACAGTAGAACTCTCCCTTGCACTCGCTGGGAGCCACTCGAGGGAAGCTGGCTAGCGCAGATTATAGGTGCGAATGGGCTTGCGAGTGGCAATAGGATCGAGTGCGCCTCGAGTAACATCGATACTACGGGGTGTGTCCGGAACCGGGGCTTGAAAACTGTTATAATGTCGATCTTGATTTCTTCGAACAGCCATAAATAGACCGGTACTTTGTGCGGTTGTTACACGAAAATGGATACGTCGAATGGGGTACTGTATAAACACTTGGACAATCGATAAAGACCGAAGAAAAGAGTGCTAATGTCACCCCCGGTTTTGTATTTCTTCCGAAAATCTGATGCATAATTTACATTAATTTGAATTTTTCCTTAACACGTTGACTGCCGAACTAGAAACCTGAAAAATTCCATAAAATCAAAGTAAGTTATTTAATGAAATAAAAATTCAAAATAATTATATGTACGATATTGAGTAGTACTCCAACTTTCTTGCATTTTACAGATCCTAATCTTTGGTACAATGAATATATTAACGTAAAAATTCGATTTAAAACCTGGACAAATAATTCCGTCACCCACATATGGGTGACATCTTTGTGCAAAATAAAAATTACGTCAGTTGCAAGAAACAGGAGTTGCGTAGACACTTCTTGTATTAATAATGTAATTAAATTTTTAAAATCGTACATTCCCACTATTTTGTCCTATATTTGTCAACATTCGAAGACTCATAGGTGGCCGGAAATAATTGGCAAAGTAATTGGGTAGAAGTGTTGACACCAGTGACTTTTTGCACCAGAAAATAGTAAAAGCGTCCATAAAAGAGCAACCCCTGACAGAGGTTCGTTTCTTGACCCGTTAACCTACTTTGACCTTTTGCTACTCCGCTATTTTCTCACACGCGCACCTACAAAGCTAGACCTCGCTGACACCAAAAATTATTTACGAAACTAAAAAAACCCCCGATGTTTGCTACTCGCATTTTTGCCGGAAAGAATGAAAAAATCTGTTTGCACGATGCGCGAATCCGGTGAAGGGCGATGTCGCCTAAATATTCTACCGTTTCGTTATATTTTCATGTTGTGTTCCTCTATTTAACCGCTGTATTTTGGGTCAATGAGGTCTCTTGAGGGATGTTTAACTTTCCTTCTGACGATAGAATGCTTTTAAATAATTAATAACTTTTTTCTAGTCTGATATGTTGCAGAAGGGGTAGACGACGCCTGTTTTACGAAAATGGTTATTACTAGACTGCGGATTTTATCAAACGCAAAACAGTGGGCAACAATTTCATAAAACTGTTGTATCGTTTCCAATTGATTAAAATTATTGAGAAATTGACGAGTCTATGCGATTCCTGCACAATTTCTATTTCGCAAAAAAATCCGCAATCCAGTTATTATCATCGAGATTCAAAAACAAATGAAACACTTTTACACCAGAAAGAGCTTTTCCGAAGAATTTGCAGATAGTTAATTAAATATTGAGGACGATCGTCGCGTGTTCCAGTCGAATAGCAAACGCAATGAATGCAATCATTCGCAGGAGTATTACTGCTTGCTATTCTATATTTTGCTACTTTGTGATGCGTAATAAAACCGATAATAATAATAATACTAGCGAGGTTATGCTTTAATCGTAACAAATTCACTTTAATAACTAAAATTATTAATCGCGTTCATTGCACAAGTATTAATATGTTCGATGATTTTACCATTAATTACACTGAAATATACACGTAAATTACGAATAAAATAAATTACCGATGGCAGATGATGTTTATGCAAGTTTAAGCGTTTTAAGATTATTCCGCGAAATACCAGATCAAAGAGAACCGTGCGAATTAACGACGGAACAGTAAATTTATCAATCTCGGATAAAAATGTTCGTCCCGTTTTAATCCGTTTGCTTTTCTGATCAAAAAATTACTGGCCCGAATTTATCGAACAAAATTCAGATACGTTTCACCAGCGGAGCTCGAGCGAAACAGATTGCAAGCAATAACTGAAAACAAGGGCGACCGTATAATTGATTAAATATAAACAATTTTAAGGGAGATAACATAGTCGAACTATTTACAGAGAATCCAACAATTATTTGTGCAGCAGCTTCCATCGAAAGTGCCGTAAAACGATAACAAAATATGGTACTTCGAATTCCAAGGTGCCATTTCGAAGAAGACACTTCAATCTTCAACCCCATGTTAATTTTAATTGCTAAAAAAATTCCGGCACAGAGAACAATATGGTTTACCAATTTTCAGAAAATCCAGCACTTATTTATGGTGCAGTTTGCATTCAAAGTGCCGTAAAAAGGTAACACAAAATGGTACTTCAAATTTTAGGCTGCCATTTCAAAGATGACACTTCAATCTTCAACCACGTGCTAATTTTAATTGCTAAAAAAATTCCGGCACAGAGAGAACAATATGGTTTACCAATTTTCAGAAAATCCAGCACTTATTTATGGCGCAGTTTGCATTCAAAGTGCCGTAAAAGGGTAACACAAAATGGTACTTTAAATTTTAAGGTGCCATTTCGAAGGAGACTCTTCAATCTTCAACCACGTGCTAATTTTAATCGCTAGAAAAATTCAGTACAGTGAAAATTATATGGTTTACAAATTTTTAAAAATCTGGCATTTATTAATAGCGCAGTTTGCATTCAAAGTGCCATGAAACAGTAAAGAAAAATTCTCACATTAAATTTTGCGGCACCATTGCAAAGAGAGCACACTTCAATCTCCAACCCCGTGCCAACTGCAATCGTTAGTCAAATTTCCGAAGCCCGAGAAAAATACCTGAATCCGAAAAATCAAGATAAAAGGGCCTCCGCCGTCCGCCCTCGAGTCTGCTACCAAGCACAAAAGCAACTTTGGAAAAAATCAGCTTATGGGGATGAAAGGAGGGGGTTGGTTGCGCGAGGGACATTGTCCTGCAATTTTCTTTCAGAAAGTTGGAACATCCGCCGGCAACTTTTCACCGAAGATTTACCGTGCGACGACGGGATCTAATTGTTTTCGAACTCGTCGAGTCCATGGATAATAGCAGCCGACCACCATGAGATTGTAGCGGGGCGCAATTCCGAAATGAATTATTCTAGGCGAGTGGCACGGTACTAATTTATCGGAGGAAGCAAGCACTCTGTAGCAGCAAGGCGGTAGGTGCTTCTCGGCCAGGAGGTCTGCAGCGAACAGCAATTTTTACCCCGGTTCGGGAGATTAGTCGTCCTTGATGAGATTTCACGAGGGACAAGACAGGAACATTGTTGCTCCTCTTTGAAGGGGAGGGCTTAAAAGTGTCCGAGCCAAGGGTCCGGGTATTAACTCGCCCGAGGAAAATACGAGGGTGGGGTAGGTAGACAGACAGAGAGAGAGAGAGAGAGAGAGAGAGAGAGAGAGAGAGAGAGGGAGTGAGGGTGCAGAAGGACGATTGTCGATGGGCGGGCGTTTTGAAATTATTAAACCGGAGGAAAACAGGGGAGAGCAGGCTTTCATTATCGGGCCGGCGCGGGATTAAGCAAGCGAGCTCCTGTCGAAAAAGGACAACAGCTCGGGCCCGATAGCGGAGCTCGAATTAAGTGAGCTACGAGCTACCTCCGCCGTGGAGTCGAATTATCGAAACTCCGTCGCATACGTAAGTGAATCTGCTGTTCAACGCCGTTCCTCCCCTACCGGGGTGCACGGGGTTTGCAGGGTTGTTTTCCCCGTTGAATCGGAATTCAAGAGCGGAATAAAATAAAATCCCCATCTCTCCCCGCCCCCTGCACGATGATTCCCTGACTTTTATGTCTCCTCCGCGGACGGCCGTATTGAATTATTGAATAATTCGCCCCAGGGTTCGTCTTTTCCCTCGACAACACGTAATCCAATTCGCCGGTTGCCGAACTTCCGGACGGGATTTCGAGTTGTCCCGCATTACTTGCCGGAAAGTATGCTCGGGAGTGACTTCTCTTTGAAATACGATCGCCATAAATCTCGGCCGGGGGTAAATTAGGTTGCTAGATGGTTAATTACAGCTCCTTTCGCATAGTTCCCCGATTCGAAGCGGGAGCAGGGCCAACTTCGTGGCGCGTGAAGCAACCTCAAGATACCAGCGGAACAATCCGGCAAAGTTCACGGTTTGGTACACGCGGGAATATCGAGCTGTTCCCGGAAACCAATCACGATCGCGGGATCCGTCGTCGTCGGCGGGATCGCCCCTCTGATTGTGAACAGACGCCGAACAATCGACGGGATCGTTGCGGCGCGAATAAAGCGAGTCCTACAGGCAAATTTTAACGCGACTCTTTCGGCAAGCGTTCGCCTGTGACGATTCGCAAATGTGTTCGTTTATCGGGGACGAGATTGGAGGGGAACCGAGTATAAGAGTAAATACAGTAGCGTGCGAATTGATGCGAACTTTCACGAATAGAAGTGAAAATCCCATAAAATGTGTTCGTGAAAGTCCCATTCAAAAATAATGAAAAATGAAGAAGTTCTTTTGTCGGATCAGTAGTGGTGTCCTGGTCTCACACCGATATACCCGACCCGTGTTATGTTTACTCGAGCTTTGGGGTATACCTCGCGACAGTGGAGATAGTTCTGGGACAATTATAAGCTAGATACTTGGGACATTTATCGAGTAGAGTTTCAGGATCGTTCTCAGCTTTAATCAATAATTTTTAAAAATATATTCCTGGTAGACAAGTTGGTCTTGCTGATGTCCCAAATGTAACCTCTATTCATTTAGTTTAATTGTCACAAATTTGATACGACAAATTTTCATACTCCGGGTCAAAACAGACCCGGGTACCGCCGTCGGAGGGTTGATTGGGTATTCAATAATTGTGCTGTACCAAAAGGAACCTTGGAAATTTTCTTTCAGATTAGAAACACAAACGAAATTACTAGAGATAAATTGTTGATTCACAATTGAAATTGCTATTAACCCTTTGCACTCGGAGCCATTTTAACTCCAAAACGAAACATTTCTTCCGCACTAGAATATTTCCCTTCTATGGATTTTTTTCAGGTTATACATACAAAAATGGTGGAATTTACTTGTACAGTACTGAAGTGTTCAGTAATTTATTAAATACGAACTTTACAATTTTTATTGGCGCCTTGCAGTCGCCCTTCGAGTGCTAAGAGTTAAAGGATCCTTTAAAAAGTCTTCAGCTATGGAGCATAGAATTTAAAAAGTAATGAAATAATCGACGGTGGATAATCTTTCCGCTGTTTGCGAATTAAACTCGCCCATTTTTGCGACAAATGCATAATAATAAACTGTTGTTGCCGTCCTTACAGCCGGTCGAACGCGCGCGACCTCCAGTTCGCGTTTCCATTTTAGGTCCGGTAATCGTTCCCGTTGGAACCGGAAATCCTCCGGCGGGATTTCAGAGGCGATCCAGGAGGGCGTCGGCTGCGGCTACGGTTGCGGCGTAATTCTTTCGGAGCGAAGAGGTCCAAGGGGGTAATTATCTGTTTCTCGGCTCCATTACACCTGAAGGGCGAGCGAGGGTCCGGGCGAGAAAAGCGGCGGCTGGCGAACGTGACGGGAAATAAGAACAGGTCGAGTGGCAGCCGGAAATTACAGAGTCTACAAGTAGCGAGCACTGACACTGGAACTGACAATATGTACCCTGGGGGTTGCCTCCACCATCCCCACACACCCTGTTCCGAACGCCGGTGTTTCGACGACTGCCTCTCTCTCTCTCTCTCTCTCTCTCTCTCTCTCTCTCTCTCTCTCTTTCTCCCTCTCTCTTTCTCGCAAGTGCGCCAGCGCGCCACGGAATCGCTGAACACCCCGTTGTTTTGTAAATTGGGCATGTATCGCCCCGGAATGCCGCCCGTGGAACTTCAATTTGCAAGTTGTTCACACGATGTTATATGCGCTTCGTTACTGCCGCACTCGGCAATATATATTACCCGTTGCACTCGATATTATACCATCCACTGCGGCGAACGCGAAACTGGCTTCGTGTGCTGAACCTCGCCCCTCGTTCAGGGCTCTTCAGGACTTCTGGTTTTTAGAAATTCGAGGATTCTCTTATTCAACTCTTGCCGGGGACGGTGATTCCATTCGTTAAATCTTCTGCTCGCATACCTGTCTGACCATTCGTGGACGTTTCTACTTGCACGCCAAATCAATCTTCAGCATTATTCCATCGAGTCACTGAAATAACCAATATATTCTCCAAATTTTATTTTAACCAGTTAGCTGTTGCGACCTCTTTGAAAAATGTGTACCTAAGTTGCGTCGCAAAAATTAACCGCTGTTTGAATTATAGCTGTTTTGACGAGTATACTCGTCAAACACAGTTAACTGGTTAATATGGCCAGTATAGAGGACCAAGTGACATTAATACTATTTTTACAATAAGTCAAATAATGGTTCAGCCAGTGGCGCCAGATGAGGGGAGGGAGCACGAATTGAGGGGAAAATGTTACCCCCTCTCTCTCTCTCTGCCAGTACCGCACTAGTCGCGTGACATTGTGACGCATAGACGGAACGCGTCACGTGACCGGGCCGTAGCGAAAGCGTGGGGGAACAGCGCGGTAGAAAGGGAAATTAGAGTGGGGGGACAAGTCTTGATCTGGCTACACTGATTCTAGCCAATGCATCAACGCCAGATCACTCGAATTGAGGGGGAAAAAATTACCCTCTCTCTGCCAGCACTGGATTAGTCACGTGACGTTGTGAGTAAAGAATCCAAATTTTTAGAAAGAAATTCTGCCAATTCCGAACTTTCTACCAGCACCTACAAGAAAAATGTCACAAATCACGTGTGCAATTAAGGATTGACGCGATAACAGCAATTTGACACCACTGTGAACAGCGGCTGGTCCCAACGGGTAATTTGTGAAAAAGTTCATAAATGTCGATGAGTGTAAAATGCATATTCAAGCATTTTTTTCGGAATATACGTAGGAACGTTGATGAAACAGTTGACGCGTTATTCGCAATATTTATTAAAAAATAAAAAAAAAATGAAAAACGAAGGAAGGGAAAAAACATATCGCCAGGACAAAAAGGAAATTGTTCCCCGAAAGCGCACGTTTGTTACGAAAACATGAAACTTTTATTGTGCTTCCTGCCAAGCGGTCGGTCAATAGACAAACTGCCATTCGGGAGAGGGTGGTCTGCGACGAGAGAATTTTTCTCACCTGTCCAATAATGTTAAAAGTGCCATAAGCGCTCGTGTAGCAGCGATGCACTCTGAAGGAACAGATTTTTTCTCCCATCCCATCCCCCACCCTAAATCCTCCTCTCACCCCCCCCCCCCGGAACTTGAAAAGCTTCGAGGAGATCTGACAGAGAGTACGTGTTTACGCGGCTTATGCTTGTACGGAACAGGTGACAGTGGGGATTTGGGAAGAGGACAGTCCTGAGTGAGCCCTGACAGAGAAACCGGGAATCGAGAGAATCGATCTGCGCGCGGCGGCTGCCGTCCGATATCCCCTGTAAGTTGTTTTCTCTCTTAACACAGCCTGCCCTCGAATATCATTCTCCCGAGCTACTTTTTGTTTATTAACAAGCGATTCGAACCCTTACCGGTTTACTCAGCTGCATGCTTATTCTGTTCGACTGCTTCCTTGGCAGTGTTGACTCCTTGCACTCGACTAAATAATTCTAAATCGTTCAAAATTAGCATTTATATCCGCAACTTTATGTTAGAACCTAGTTGAGAAATCTTGTAGCATCAATGGACTGCGGATCTTTATGCAAAATAAAAGCCATCCGCATTAACCAATGCACGTAACTATGTGCACTAAGGCATAAATACAGTTCAAGCGCCGTGGGAATATTTTTATTTTTCCAATTAATCATAACAATAACGAATTTTTAAATTTCATTTCATTTTTTATATAAATCTTCTTAGATATATAAATTCCATTAGGAGCAGAAATTTAGAAAAATTTTTACAAAAATTTGGTGCTTCGTGGGTTAATTGCAAGATGGAGGAGCTACATTTATTTCGTTTCTTAACTAACGAGGCCACGATATTTTATTTAAATTATACAAATGTTTTCACTGTTTTGCATTTGTTCTACAATCTTCTTGTCATAAATGCATAAATTCCACTAACCCATTAATACTAAAGACGTAGGTCTCTATTCTCAAATGAATGTGTACGAATGTGTACGCATGGTATCCCATATAGACAAAAATTGCAGTGTCCGACATCGTTCAATTTACCAGAGACATTTGCCAAAGCATTGTACTCCAATGTCTACTTTCATTAAACAATCTCGATCCCAGCGGCCAATCCGGAACATCGTCAGAAGGAATTACCGGGCAGCAAGATGGTGGCGACAGAAACAATCAGAGAGACGATCCCACAGATCAACGGGGAAGCCTGCAAATCCTCCGCGATGAAATTTAGCGCGGGCGCGATAAAAAAACAGTGGCGGCGAGGGCGGGGAACGGGTTTATTGCGAGTCTGCAATTAACGGGGGCCGGGAACGTCCAGAGATCTGTGTTGTCGCGGATTCGCGGACCAAGATGGCGGCCGTGCCGTCAATTTACGGAGCTGAGTCAGTCGGACGACGCTCGATAAGACAGTTTCCCATGCGAATCTCGCGGAATCATGGCGAATCTCGTGGAACTCTTATTGAGCGCGAGCCCGGAAAAAGAATTACGACGCAGCGGTTAGGGAAGGGTGAAACCGTCTTTTTTCCCACGGGTTCTCAACGGCTGGTAGAGTCTGCGAAGCTCGCTCTAATTGCTGCAATATTTTCGGGAGAACGATATATAGAAAACCGTTTTTCTTTTGACGAGCTCCGTTCCCGCGGCGTTAAATTAAAATTCTATTGGCGTGTTGCGGCTGTTGCTCGAGCGCTGCCGGTTTTTACAGATTTTGTTGCGATCCCCTCGAGCGGGCTCCTCGAGTCTCGTTGAAAAGCAATCGGGAAAACGGAAAAAAAGCCCGCCGCCGCGTATCGATCTCGATTAAATAGAACGGTCAGAGGAGCGTCCCAGAAATTTTACGAGAAATTAATTAATTACGCCGCCGGTGAAAGCTGCGCGTTAAGCAGCCGGGAACGCGATTAATTATCCCGGATCGCGTGCCCCGGGATTGCGAATTAAATAAGTGGCACTGTTCCGCAGTTTGTAACCGGTTAACGCGACCCGTCGAGTGCGCGCCGTTGTGAAAAGAAGAGTGACAAGGCTCGTCAATGCTCGCGAAATGGGAGTGTCGCGAACCTCCGTCTGGTCAGAGGTCATTCATCGGAAATATTAGGGGGGCCCATAAGTAATCAATTATTTGGAAATCTAAAACAAACTTTGTAATAAATTCAGGTTTTTATTTCTTAATTTATTATATAATATCCACCGTTCCACGTTTTATCCGGACATTTTTGCATAAAATCCGCAGTCTGGCAATCACCTCGGAAAAACCGCCGAGTCGGCGAAATCCGCAATTATTTTTGCACCGTCCCAGTAGCGTTCGAGAAATTGAAGATAGCACGACTGTGCTATGATTTTTGGGGCGGTATCTCTCCGGTGTTTTTCGGGGAAATATCCCCGGGAAAATCGTCGGAGGAACGTCCACTCGTTGCACGCGTAATTAGCCGTCAGATAAAAAGCCGCGCGTCCACACATCCACTGGAAGCTGAAGGAAGTTAAATAAGTTCGTAACGAGGATGGCCCGCGCGCTGTCTGAGGCTTTTAGTAGCCGCCATTGTGTCCCGTTCGCATGCTCTCTGCCGAGAGATTTACTTTCAATGAAACGGGCTCGATAATTGAGCGGCCTCACTTTTCCCCGCGATACCGGCTGGAGGTGGAGGGGTGAAGGGGTGAAGGGGTGCCTGTCACCGGCACTTTCGATTCATCAAAAATGCGAATCCCACCCCTCCCCCACGAGACTCGCGAAAATTTAAAGCGCGCACTCGCATGCGACCGAGACACCGGAATTTCGTCCTTCTGTTCGACTTCGCTGCGAGAGAGAGAGAGAGAGAGAGAGAGAGAGAGAGGCTACAGCGAAAAAAGGAGGGGATTAACATGAAACGCGATAAAAAGCGTGATTAATTAATATCCCGTCGGCGTTTTATTGCCCCCCGCGGACCGAGAAGCTACGGCCGCGAAGATACGACAGCCAAAGGGCCCATTAAATTACTTTCTCCCCGGGCGAAAACGAAGACGGTGGAATTCATTATTCGAAAGTTTGTTACGAGGCTTGCTTGTCCACTTTCAATGCACGCCCCCCCCCCCCCCAAGGCTTTCTCGTTCGCCCGAGAAATATTCTTCCGCGCTTTTTTCCCCCACCCGCAAGTCGTTTATTTCTTCTCGTTTACTTGCTGATTGCGCGAAAAAGAAAGAGTCAATTCTACTTGTAACTCTCATTTCCTCACACCTTTAGCAATTTAATGGATTGGTTCCCTTTCATTTTTAATCTGCGGGCGGACGCTCCGCCATCCTTGCTTCATCCTGTCGAAACAAAATTTCCTGCATTTTCATCTCTATTCATCACGCATCATCATTTCGAAATTCTCATTTAACGCGCTCGGCAATCATTTAAACGGTTTCTTTGCTTTTTATTTACTTATTCGTTATGTTTTTTAAATTTTGCTATACCCCATTTTAACTTTTATACATTTTCTAGGTTGCAGTTCCATCCGTTTTCTATCTCTGGATATACTGTAAAATGTTTACTTCATTTCAACACATTATTCGTCGGCGATCATTCCAGGAGTTTTGACCCGTGGCTAAGGATTTTTTAATAGATCCTTCAACGGCGGCAAGAACTTATTATCCTTGAAGATTATTGGATAAAATAAAATTTGTAAGCTTCCCATAGGCTTCCGGTAGACAACATGTTAACTCCGTTTTACTGTAATACATTCTTTAAAAATATAAAATTGCGAATAAATTTGGATTCCTAAAATTAATATAAAGCGAAAGTACGTGAACCATTCGTGCCCTGTGCAATTATTTCCGAGGAGCGTCCTGCGAGAGTCGAAAGCTCCTGCGGACCTTAATGACAAAGTAATTTCGCTAGATTTCTTTTCCAGCAGCATTTTATTCCTCGCTTATAAGTCCTATCTTACCGGCCGGTAGATCGCAATATATCAAAAAAGTAGCTACAATTTGCAATGTCACGGACAGATCTCGGCGTGGTTCGCGGCGAATGAAGATTTCCCGGGAGCGCGGTGAAATTCGAATAAATTATATATCGGGACCGGCGGGCGTTAAACGGGAAATTTGTGAGCGATTAGGGGAGGAGAAATTCGTTTCTCGTCTGCGCTCTATCACGTCGCAGATACGTCGTATCAATGCGACGCCGCGACATGATAGACGATCGCATTATTGGATCATATTTCACTGATCGCCGGGGAACCCCGGCAATGGGTACGGTATGCTTCATTTTTATTGGGCAGATTGCAAATTTTTGTTGGAAAAGGAGCGGCCCAATATTCGTCGGATCACGTGGCGCCGATAAAACGGCTGTTTTATGCAAACCGCGTTATCAATGTGGCGTAAACCGAGCCTGCGGAATCCGCTCCGGCCCGGCCCGCCGCCGCTCCGCGCCGAGAGCCGAGAGACGAGGAGAATTTAATGTCTCACTTTCCCGCAATCGAATCTGCAATGCTATCGCCGTTCGCGAATAATTATTTAAACATTTTTATCACGCGGCCGGCTCGAATCGTTCCGTTCCTCGGACAGACCCAGTCCTTATTTTAGCCATTTGTGAAAACCGACAACAGAATACGAATAAATCTGGTGGTATGTAGCTTCCATTCGTAAAGAAATGAGATTGCGAAGTATTAATAGTGATTAAATTCAAGGGGCAGTCATCGTGTTAATAGTTTGTTCAAAATTCAGCCACCGGCAGCGTCATTAACACTAGGTTCACGGAGAACTAGCAGTGACTATTTTACGTTACTTTACAAAAATAACAAAAGTGTGCTGCCCAAATTTTTAGTCATTTTTAATAACTAGGCATTTATGGCTTATGAAAATGTTTAAAAAATGCCATAACATAAAATTCGATAGAATTTAGCACGATTTTCATTTGTTTTGGATCTACAGAGGCTGTTCCCATGAAAAATAGTTTTCTATTTCATCCCATTTCCGACATCCGCAGTCTATTAATGACATATACCCAAAGAAATAAATTTGTTGAATAATTCCTCACGGATGTATGTTTAGGATCTTAATAGTTGTAAATTAAAAATATTAGGACCCGTCATTCTGACGGGTCCCGTAAACCTAGTGTTAAACGTTTTCATGATCCGAGGTTGCCGAGACCGATGATCCCTGAACAGGCGACAGTTGGGTCTATTTGACCCGCGCACGGGCCTGCAAAGTGTAGAGGCTGAAAAGAAAGGGTTGCCCGGCGAGCCCGGCCACTTTTTCCCTCGCTCTCGCGGCACTCCAGTATTTTTCGCGGAGCGTTGTCCCCGTTTCCTATCCGCGGTTCTCCAGACCAGGAAACATCTAATTATACTCTTCTTTTTCGCTTTCCTCCACTTCCCCGACCGCCGTTGAATTTTCATGCTGCCGCCGCCACCCCCGTTTTCCCACCCCCGCGCAGCGATACGCATTCATGATCCTCTTCTTCTCCCCGTTACGCGTTATTGCTTCAATCATTCCGCGCCGGTGATTATCTCCGGAGTTTCGCTCTCTCTCCCTCTCTCCCTCTCTCCTCCTCCATTTCTCTCTCTCTCTCTTTCAGACACGCCCTCACCCCCTCTCCCTTTCTCCAACTGAGATTTTATTAAACTGCCGTCGCAATTGCATTTGCATACTTCTTGCCATCATCCCTTTCTTTGCTTTCGTATAATTCCCGGCGCATCCACCGACCCCGCGCAACCCACCCCTGCCTTTCCACCTCCACCCTCCATCTTTCCAACCCCCGTCGAGGAACGGGTTCGCTCTTTCCCAACGTTATTTACTCCTCGTTACTTCCCCCGCCGAGTTCTCCGCCGCAGTTCTCTCTCTCTCTCTCTCTCCGCGTCCGGAAACTTTCGGATTTTTCTAAATTCGGCTCTCCACCCGTTCGAGCTACCCCTGCAACCCCCGGCCACCACACCCCCGTTTTCAAACGCCCCGTCAATGCGTCAGTCGTCCTCCTTTCCATCCGGCTCCGCGATCTCGTTAAAATCCTTTCTGGCCAGCAGATTTTATACCTTCCTTTTTCTTGATACACTGTTTCCCTTACCTACCCCCCACCCCCCACCCCGGAACTGTACCCTCTTTGTGGACGATTTCATCCTGCACGCTCCGGCAGCCGGCTCCGCAGACTCTTTCCCTCTTTCGTCGAGTCTCTTTCCCGTTCTGTCTCCTCCCGTTTCCTTCCTTCCCCTCGAAGCGTTTTAACGGGACGACAGCCGGGCCCGATTATTGGCTCATCTTTCGATTTCCTGGCATTTCCGGGACACCGGGGATACCCACTCTAGGCGTCCCCGGCACTCGCCCCTGTCGGTTTCCCTTCCCACGAACATCGTTTAGTGACTTCTTGCCGTTCGAACGTCTATTTCTCCCGAGGGACAGCCAATGATATCTATAATTCTGATGTTCCGCCCGACGGCACGGCCGGTGCGCGACGCTCCGCTATACTACGGGGTGTGACGCTACTTCGGAACTCACTTCAGCGGTTGTGCATCGAAAAACAATGAAAAATTCAGTTCGCTGCGTACGGAATGTCCGGTTTATAACCTTTTCCGCAACAGAACCTATATTTACCAAGCACTATTGTCATTATTAAAACGGTGAAAAGTTCCACAGCATTTTAAAATACTTATTTTCAGTCTGTTCAATTATCAAGAGAGGAAATAAATTTCTATTTCACTCGAGTTTGTTGCAATTCAGCCGGAACATTTTTATCTTGCATAAGGATCCACGGTCTAGTAAACAACATAGAGCCTGATCACCTAGCACCTAGGTTACCTTAAATATATAAAGAAATATAATATTTTATTTATATCTTCCATTACTTATAAGTTAGCAATATCAAAAATCAAAATTAAGTGAAGAGTAATCTTCAATCATTTACATAGCATTATTTGCAACGGTCGCGAATACAGTGGTCGGACGTGGGTCCATTTTTTGGCACCATTTCATCATTTCATCATTTCCTTTTTAATTCTTCTTCGTGTTCCGCCGGGAAAGTTTTATTTCATACTGCAAACTAAATTCTTGACCATATTTTAGAGATTTCATTTGATCGAATACAGGGCTTTTCGAAATACCATTTTTAATTTATCTGAAGCATCGGTCACAATACAATGAGAACTTTTATCAGGGATGTGTCTTTTAATCTTGCGAAATTCTTAATGAAAACGCACAGGACCGTCCACGTAAAGTTTAATCTTGCAGATTAGCCCGACAAAACGCGAATTTGTATGAACATCATCCTCTATTTACTCAGAAGACAGTCTCCACCGTGTGCGACTATATCTCTACTTTTATTTCGCCGATTTTCTGAGCCACCGCGGTGGAACGTATACCGGCTACATACGTTACAACATGTCACGTCAAATGTTTTGAAGAAGTATCTCGTTAAGCCGAGGACTCTCGGAATTAAAGAGCTCGTTATTAAGACTCTCCGCTCATTACTGAGACGTGGAATCCGTATTTTAACTCCCGAGTCAAAACTCGGTTCTTTCGTTTCGCCGAGCTCTCCTCCTTTTACCGATTGAAAAATCCGTGTGCGAGATTACCGCAACTATTCAGACTCGTTGATTCAAGATGGCCGACCGAGAACTCGACATAACAGTCCACGACCACTAACCTTGCGGATGGGCCCTTGTCGAATAAAGTAACATCGTTAAGAGGTTAGAAAAATGGATTTGCAATTATTTCGCAGTACGGTGTTAAATCTGGTATTAAAAATTGTGTAACAATATCGCAACAATTTTAAAATAACCGATTCAACCAAGATGGCCGACCTAGAACTCACCGTAGCCTAACCTAACATTGCGAATGGGCCCTTGTCGAATAACATAACACCGTTAAGCGCACAAAAAATGTCATATTTGCAATTATTTCGCGATCCAGTATTATAAACGAGTGCGTAAAGGTATCGCAACAAATTAAACTCACCAATTCAACCAAGATGGCCGACCTAGAACTCACGGTAGCGTTCTATGGTCACAAATTTTGCAAATGCGCCTTTGTCGAATAACATAACACCGTTAAGCGGACAAAAAATGTCATATTTGCAAATTATTTATCGATCCAGTATTATAAACGAGTGCGTAAAGGTATCGCAATAATTTAAACTCACCGATTCAACCAAGATGGCCGACCTAGATCTCACCGTAACCTAACCTAACATTGCGAATGGGCCCTTGTCGAATAGAATAACACTGTTAAAGGGATAAAAATGGCATATTTGCAATTATTTCGCGATCTAATATTATCAATTGACGTGTAAAAATATCGCGACAATTTAAACTCACCGATTCAGCCAAGATGGCCGACCCAGCTTCCCGAAACTTTCCAAACGAATCCATTAGGGCCGAATGCAAAGCCACTTCCCCGAGCTGTCGAACGCCAAAAATTTCGTAAAAACTTCCCAAAAAGCATTTTGAATTACGGCAGTCCCACCAAAGTTCAATTGCCCGAAGAAAGTCGAAAGACTCCGTGGTCACCTTCGGAACTGTTCCGCGTCGCTAATGGCGGAGGTTCGAGCAAAATTCCGTCCGGTAAAAACCGTTGTT
The DNA here is from genome assembly GCF_050948215.1 of Halictus rubicundus. Taxonomy (NCBI): domain Eukaryota; kingdom Metazoa; phylum Arthropoda; class Insecta; order Hymenoptera; family Halictidae; genus Halictus; species Halictus rubicundus. The sequence continues at coordinate 15,587,470 of NC_135153.1, read as the reverse complement.
TCGGAAAGCCGGGTCGAAGGGAGGATGTTAACAGGAAGCCGCGCGGGGACGCTAATTGATCGAGGCAAGAGTTTCGAATGGCGCGATCCCGTTGGTACACGGAGAAACGCGCCTTGAGCCCGAGGTAGGTCCCCGCGTAAAGGCTGTTAAGAGATTAATCGCGACACGAAGGCACCGGGACTACGTTTTCAATTACTGAGACGGATGACAGAGGCGCCGGCAAACCTCGGGGCGGACGTCGAATAAAAGTAAAAGGTCGCGTGTTGTCCTGTAACAGCGAACGGAGGACGCAGGAACGGCGGCAGCTTCCGTTATCGGGAGCTTTCTATTCCGCCCGGCATTCCGGCCGGCCCGTAAAAAATAAGTATTGCATCCTTCATCGTGCAAGCGACAGGTTGTCTATAAATCTGCGAGCCCCATCGAAGACCGGGGAATCCTTTTCGCCTGTGCCCCGCCAGGATCGGGAAAATAACCGGGGATAAAAGCCATCGAAAGGACTCCCACAAGCTTCCTCTCTCGCGAGCGACGATGCTGCTCGGTTTAATTTTGATATTGTGTATCGACTTGCTGGCTCCACAGACCCTGGGATGCCTTGTTGATGGAGTCGAGAAACAGGCAATTACGGCCTCGAAAACTACTTAGGCCTTCGATAGACGTCTCCGGGGTTATGGATCCTGAAAAGTCTCTTCGATCATGCTGCCGCTACTGCTGTTGATGATGCCGTTGATGCCCCCCCCCCCCTGCTGCCAGTTCGTAAAGATAATGCGCGTGACGCTCCTCTCTCCCCCTATCAGCCTGTTGCGTTATGAGAAAGCAGGGGACCGGATAAAACGGATAGATAACGCATACTATCTCGTTCGGTAGCTTCTTCTATCCGCGAGCTCGTCCGACAGTTCGTCGCGAGGATTTCCAACGAATTTCTTTGTTCCGTGGCTGCCGCGCCGCTGCCGTTCGACGCTCCGAGGATTGGGTATCGGAAAAAGATTTCGGAATTCGAGCCGGAGTGACGCATCGCTTCGCCCCGGATCCAATAAAACTTGCGCCCGGCAATTTAAACGCAGTCGCTTTATGGAAAAACAAAAGCTCCCGGCGCAGATCGGCGCGAACTCATTTTCTGTTCGCGAGATTTTTCTAGACGCCTTTCCGCTGTATTCGGGTTTCGCCGGGGAAGGGCTGGCTCCCGCAACATGGCCGCTGTGGTGATGTTCAGACTCTTTGCTGAAGAAAATTGTAGTATTCGTTCGTTAGCAAATTTATCTGTTCGGTAGGTTCAAGAAATTTTATCGCGTTTTCTTTTGACATAACATAATAAAGAATTTATATAAACAAAATTTATCGAAACAGCGATATTCTTACTAAAATAGACTGGAACAGGTGACAACGAAATATGAAGAAAAGTGTAACAGACAACGAAACCAAATTCAACATGTTGCTCACCGGCAAAGTAGGATCATCTCTGTTTGATGCACTTACAACAAAATTGGTATATGAAGAAAAATGTAACAGTAAACGAAATCAAATTCAACGGAGAAATAAATATTCTTCACTGGCAAAGTAGAATCAGCCAGCAATGGTCAGACACGTTATCCCTGTTTGATGCACTTACAACAACATTGGTATATGAAGAAAAATGTAACAGTAAACGAAATCAAATTCAACAGAGAAATAAATATTCTTCACTAGCAAAGTAGAATCAGCCGGCAATGGTCAGACACACCATCCCCATTTGATGCACTTACAACAAAATTGGTATATGAAGAAAAATGTAACAGTAAACGAAATCAAATTCAGCAGAGAAATAAATATTCTTCACTGAGAAAGTAGAATCTGCCAGCAATGGTCAGACGCATCATCCCTGTTTGATGCACTTACAACAACATTGGTATATGAAGAAAAATGTAACAGTAAACGAAATCAAATTCAACAGAGAAATAAATATTCTTCACTGGCAAAGTAGAATCAGCCGGCAATGGTCAGACACGTTATCCCTGTTTGATGCACTTACAACAACATTGGTATATGAAGAAAAATGTAACAGTAAACGAAATCAAATTCAACGGTGAAATAAATATTCTTCACTGGCAAAGTAGAATCAGCCGGCAATGGTCAGACACGTTATCCCTGTTTGATGCACTTACAACAAAATTGGTATATGAAGAAAAATGTAACAGTAAACGAAATCAAATTCAACAGAGAAATAAATATTCTTCACTGGCAAAGTAGAATCAGCCGGCAATGGTCAGACGCATCATCTCTGTTTGATGCACTTACAAGAAAATTGGTGCTATTTAAAACAAGAAACAGATTTAAAGAATTGAGAAACATCAGTATATTATTTTCAAAATATTAGACATGCTCTTCCCCTTCAAAATTGTTAATGTTTGTTTTTTGTTGTTCTTCGAATAGTGTGCAAACCAGTGCGATAGGATTCGCCGATTATTAACAGATCTCGGGGTCCAATTAAGTGTCGGGCAGCAAAGTTACGAATAAATATCGTGGAACAGCTAAACATTTACTCTTCCTAAACTTCCGATTAAGTCTGCCGTCCCTATAATCCGTGGATTCCGAGAAATTAATAAACTTTCCGGTCGAATCTTCCGGCGTCGAACATGACAATTCGTGAAACGTTCTTTGCTGACGGCACCCCCGGCACTCGGCTCTTCCAAGTCGGCGGACAGATAATTAAGCCGTCTCTTTTTCTTCTACACTTCTGCGCTGCTGCTCGTACCCTTTTTCTCCGTCCCGGTGAGTCAAGACATTTCTCGGGAGTTGCAAGTACCGGAAGAACTTTAAACAGGCTGGCTAATTATTTACTGAAACATGTTTCGGGCTGGTTCCTTGGGAGGAGATATCTTCTCGATCGATCGCTCGAAATGCACTGAAATGGAAACGTTACGGTTGCCTCGAGAAGATTTTGTAGTAAGTAATTAGATTCGACTGAAGATGTAATTGAACGGAATTCCTTTATAATAACTGCCAGGTGGAATTTATTCCATACGATATTTAATTTGATACGTTCTCCAATGAAACTGCTAAAATACTTTGTCCAAAAATAAAATATAATAAAAATTACCTCCACTCATTACAAGATTATATATTCACAAATAAGAGTGCTGAAATACTTTGTCAAAAATAAAATATAATAAAAATTACCTGCATTAATTAGAAGTTAACGTCTCCTCAAATAAAGCTGCTAAAATACTTAAAAAAAAATAGAAATAAAATGAAATATAATGAAAATTGCCTGCACCAATTACAAGATAATATATTCACAAGTGACACGGCTAAAATACTTTGTCAAATATAAAATATAATAAAAATTGCCTGCACCAATTACAAGGTAATAGATTGACAAGTGACACAGCTATAATACTTTGTCAAATATAAAATATAATAAAAATTGCCTGAACCAATTACAAGCTAATATATTGACAAGTGACACAGCTATAATACTTTGTCAAATATAAAATGTAATAAAAATTGCCTGAACCAATTACAAGATAATATATTCACAAGTGACACGGCTAAAATACTTTGTCAAAAATAAAATGTAATAAAAATTGCCTGCACTAATTATAAGATAATATATTCCCAAATAAAACTGCTAAAATACTTTCACAAAAATAAAAATAAAATATAATGAAAATTGCCTGCACTAACTAGAAGTTAACAAAATTATATTATATTATTACAACACCAGTTACAAATAAAAATCTCCCTTTAAAAAAATCACTAAAATCTGCCTTTAAAATAGACAATTCTTTCTTGAATAATCTCCATAAGTCGAGAATAATGTATCGACATTCTTGAATGGTTTTTTCACTATCATTTTAAGCCACGTTAGCTCGTTTTCCTCATAAATCCATAAAGTCCGATTACAAATGTTGGTCTCTTTGCTACTGGCAAATTCATGAAGTCCAACGAATCTCCTGGAAAGAATACCTCCTTTATTCCGATTTTCGCCAAGACGACGTGAAAATTACGCAAAAATCCGCGACGTGTTTAACGAAATGATTATTCAGAAGGATTACACGGTTGCGAATGACGAACGGGGTCGGGAATGATTCGGTCCATACAAATAATCTCATCGCGGCGAAGCTTATGCAGTCCGGGGCCGGCCTTGTACACGTTGCTAATCAAATATGAAGAAGACGACGCGGGATTGTTGCGAGCAGAAGAACGAAATGTTATTTCAATTTCAAATGAAATTTGGGGCCGGCGCTCATATTAGCCGGGTCCTTCCGCCAGGATCCCGCAGGAGCTGGATCCTCGTTTTCATCCAGGGGAATCTCTGATTATTCTGCTCTCACCGCTTCGGCGACCGGCTTGTCGGTTTCTTGTTCGACTTGCCGCGACGGTTTAGCGCCTGCAACTCTGCCAGAAGTTTACGCGGATGCGATTGAAAATCAATGAGATCTGTCAGGGAAACTGAGGCTGCCACTTTCGACAGAAACCGAGAGAAACGGGAACAGAGAGAGAGAGAGAGAGAGAGAGAGAGAGAGAGAGAGAGAGAATTCTAGAAACAAAGAAAAGGCCGAGGATTCGAGATTATAAATGCGGCTGGTGAGTGGAGGAGATAGCAGATTTCGACGCTTGGATCCAGCTCGGGATAAACCTTTCTTCTTTATTAAAATTACACAACAGTCCGAGGCGAGGAGTACCGTTGAAAGAAAAAAAAAAAAAAAGAAAAAGGAAAAAGGCTGCTCCGTTACGAAATCCTCTGATCCTCCGGCATACCCCGGACTCAAGTAATATCGAGCCTGTCCGGAAATTAGCCTCGGATTTCCGTACGTTCGCCCGCGAGAATCAGAAGACTTCGGATTCGCTATTTGATTAACTGATAGAATATTCCATTACATCCACGGCCCCGGCGAATCGAATTTTTAAGTTCCGGCGCAAGTTCGTTCATGAATTCAGGAATTTATTAATGCCCGCTCAGGATTCGGATATCGTTCTTCGCGGGACGCGCGAAATATTCCACCCGATTATGTTAACACCGGGGCGACCGTAAAGACCAGTAGATGTCCTGTTTCCACCGGTTCGCGTCGAAACGAGAGGGAAAGAACTCCGCTCCCCGTCGGAACAATGCAACGTTCCACGAGCTGCGTTTCCTTCGGAGGCAACAATTTAGATAAATCTGCTTAATGTTCTCTCCCGGGTTACATCGGGCCCGCGTTACGGTACTTACAACCAACTTAACCTGCTTTCGCTCGTGTTATGACTTGGTTATCGTTGCCCGACATCTCTCTCTCCTGTTACCTCGCCGAAATCCACCCGCGTTAGTCCTCGAGACGAACTGTAAAAGCGGAAATTCGTCGACGAGAAACAACTCCCGAACAATTTCACGATCGGTTCCTAGGACTAGTCCGCTCGCGCCGGCGAACAACAATATCGCTCGGTCACGCAATAATTACCGGCCCGAAACAAGAGCGATATTTCCAGGCGTCCCGCAACATCCGGGAAACCGTACATCAACCTTAAACTTTCCCCTGGACGTGCGCGTTTCCGTTGTAGCCGCCGCCGCCGCCGCCACCCCCGACCCCATTGTCACGTCATTCCCCACGGATTCAGGTTTATCTTTCCGGCTGAAAAATTGCCAGCCACTGTCAAAAGTACTGGAAAGTCATCGCGGGGGGGGGGGGGGTTGGGGTGGATAGCAGAGCGATGGTAGGGATGATCCAAAGGGGCAAGAAGCAAGGATTCCGATAACCCGCCGCGTAACTCTCTATCTCTGCTCGCTCGTGCACACCGCCCCCGCCCTCTCCAGCCCCTCCCCGCCCTGCGACAAAGTGGTATGGGGTGTCTGCGGGGGTGTAGCAAGAAGGTCCATACCATTCCTCGGGAGATATCTACAGGCAGGCAGAGCGTCGATATAGCCGGGCTCTCCTTCGCAACTCTGATCGACAAAGTTCCTCCTGACAGCGCCGCGAGCACACACAGACGCGAAAGTTAGCGCAACCCCTCTCGCCGTTCCTTGTCCCGAGCCCTTCGCAAGGATCTGATCGTCCTCGTCTCCTAACCCTGCGCCCCTCCCTGTTTTCTCCTTCTCTCTCCCTTTCCCCCCTCCCTCTCTCTCTCTCTCTCTCTCTCTCTCTCTCTCTCTCGCTCTCTCTCTCTCTCTCTCTCTCTCTCTCTCTCTCTCTCTCTCTCTCTCTCTCTTTCCTCTATCAGTACCTCCGAATGCTCAGAACACGAGTGCCGCACACTTACGCCGGGGTAGCAACTTCCACGAAGATGGGCCAACTTTGATAAGATACCCGTTTACCCTCCCCGCCGATTGATTATCTTCCCTGTCGGTATCCGTGGATTCCGATGAGGGACCGCGCATACTCTTTTGCGCCCACGCGAATCGGGGCTTCGGACCTGGGATACCTGATCCCGGAACCGTGGATATCGGGGGATAGCATCGTTTCTTGAAGGACTGCAGGGTCCTCGGGGAAATGGGGAGATGGGGATGATGGGAGAGCGTGATAGTTGCAGTTGTTGATGATGTGTTTGTAGACGGCGTTGGGTGTTGCGTATGTTGGGCCGGGGATGGGAAGGGGTAGCGGGGTTCTCGGGGGATGGTGGTAGTTACACTGTGTGACATCTTGCATTTTTAAGGTTATGAAACTGATATACATTTTCCAGGTTATTCGTAGTTTTCGGCGCTCATAATATGCTCGATATTCCCCGGAATATTTATTTCGACAAAATGTAATTTGAATGCAAATGCAAAATTTTTTTCCGCAAAACAACAACCGCAAGATCCATGCTTCTCGGTTGTTTCGACGGGAGCTACTGAATAACGAGTTCCGAGCATAGTAAATACAATATGTTCACATTTGTTAAAAATGACATTAGGTTAAGAAAAATGGACCGTGAAAAGTAACTAGATGAGATCGTGCAATATGTACCGAATCTAAAATGAAGAATATTCAGTGGTGTAAATACCAAATGTCGCAAAAAGATTTATTGGAAGATCCAGAAAATTATAGAAAAAAGTATGGAAGATACGAGATTGTTAGGGGAGACGAGAGCAGGGTGAAAATGAGAAAAATTTGTCTCAATTTTTAATATTGTGTTCGTACATAATGCTAGGTCTACTGTAAATGTTTGTCTGTCAAAATACACTAAAATAAATTCGCTAAGTGGAACAGAAAATATTAAAAACAATAACATCGTGCACAGAGCAAATGTGGTACAACTATTTACACACGTCGCACAAGCAATGTGCTTGTCACCTGCGGCGCATATGCATACGTGAGCCTAATCTTGATAGTCTAAACACCTAATCCATCCCGTGGATTTAGGGCACGATAATACAGGGTGTTCGACTACAGGTGGAAGAAAATTTAGGTGGTGGTTCTCCAAGCCAACATAAAACGAAAATGAAGAAAAAAAAAATTGCGATTTCGGCTCCATCTTTCAGTTATTGTCAATTAAAGATCCCCCTAAAATGCGGCAACCCGGCCGACAGAGGTTACGTTGCTTACGTCATAGAGGCGCGCGACAGTCGCGTACCAAGTGACAAATACACCTCGGTTCTCATTTGGGGCATCAGCGAGGTGAAAATGTTTAAGGATTTACAAATTAATTTTTAGACGACCGTTAAACTCGTTAAAATCCACTAGGACATTTCTAATATCCGTCCTATGGAATTGTCGAGTAAAAGGGATCATTTCCTTTTTACTTTGCAGTCAGGCTCGCGTAAGAATTTTCTCGTGATCGCTATAAAATGCATATATCCATATTGTCCATAAATATTGAATGAAATCCTCGCAAGTGCAAGTATTCGCAAAAATGTACATATTTTACGTTCTGTCGTGCGCCTTTATGACGTACGCAACATACACTGTTGTTGGCAGGGTTGCCGCATTTCAGGCGGATTTTTAATAGTCAATAACTGAGAAATGAAGCCGAAATCGACATTTTTTTATTCCTCTTTTTCGTCTTATATTGTCACGGAGAACCACCCCCTGAATTTTCTCCCACCTATAGTCGAACAACCCCTTTAACAGTGCATACAAATCGCCCCAACGTCTTTTCAATTTTCTATTTGACGTGTTAATTTTTGTCAGAAATGCATAAAGATTGTACTCATTAACAAATAGATGACTCTTCGATGACTCTTCGACACCGTCAGATTTAACTCCTCGTTAGCACGCCACGGACGCGTTAGGGCTTATCAAGATACTCCCGAGATCCTCAATCTTCCTCATGCAAGAGAAAGAAAGTTTATTACTGAATAACGAAGTTGTAAATTCGTGAAGTATAATTAAGGGGAGCATGTCTCTCACGCAGCGAGGGTCTGGTCTCCTCGCGGAAGTTGGAAGAAAAGGGTTTCTGCCAGGTTATTCAAGATGGTGGAGAGAGTTTTCGAGTACACCGCGGCGCAGAGTTATCTCCAGATAGCAAGAAGTTTGCGCAAACTTACCCTTTCGTACGGGCAACTTAAAGAAATGTTCACCGCCTACGCCGATGCATTGCAACGCAAATTGGATAATAATTATTAACAGCCGACTATACTCTGCTAAACTTTGTTGTGAACTACGACGGGAGGTGGGGGGATCAACGGAATTCGTAAATCACACCGCGTCGCGTCGAGAACAAGCATCAACAATTAATGAAAAAGAACAACGAGAAGCGGCGCGAAATTTGGTCACCGCCGCAGTAATTACACAAATTATTTGCATTTCATTTCGGCACTTCGGGTTTCGTTAAATCTCCGCATATTTTCCCTTCGCCTCGTTGACAGAAGGACTTTCTCGGTCTCGTGCTTTTTTTTTTTTTTCTTTCGCCGTTCGGTATAATTAATAGAATTTCATTAAATCCTGAGATATTCGTGCACGGCGGAACGTACGGTCCGGCGATGGGATTAGATTAGATCCGGGGGATAATTCCCATTAATTTTTGTCTTCCGTGGAACGTGCGTGTGCTCGAAAAAGTGGTAGCGGATACGCGAGGGCTAAGAAGCTCCGGGAATGGTAATCGTAAAGCAGGGTTCAATGTTTCAGCGCACGGTATCCAAGATGCATGTAAATGGAGGCCGCTTCTCGTATCTCAAGGCTGCGAGAGCACCCCCGGACACACGTTTCACCGTGTTAATCATTCAGGGATCCCTGTTAATCTCGCGGAACTCGCCAGGTTATCAGTATACTTCTTTCTGAACGTATATTAGCCCCGAGCGAAATATTAACAACATGGCCGCCAGCCGGGCCAACAGGTGCCCCAAATATTCGATCTTAGACTTCCTGACACAATTCCTGCCTTTGGGCAACACGAACAGGAAAAACTTTATCAACTTCTAAATTCTGTTATCATTACTACAAAAATACAAAATCAATCAAAAAGTCTCCATCCTTTAGCGCTTCGTATATTATGCCTATACTATATTCAATATAATATTCAGTCAATATGTACAATTTTATCTCCTTCTTCTTCATTCGAAATACGACGGAAGCTGGCCCTGAGCTATCGCCTTATATCGAAAGAAAATGACTCCAATGAGTGGGTCGGAAATGACTCCGGCATAGAACTCGCAGGAGTCCGAGGGTTGGTAAAACATTCGTGATAATTGACAGCGGAACGTTTTTCAAATCCTATAAAGGAATACTCACGTAATTTTGCTTATTTTTGCTAGAAAAAAATCACACGTACACCTCAACTACCAATCAATATATATGCAAAATTCCAGTGCAGAAGGTTCTATAGTTTCGCTGAAAAATTTCCAAAAATTCGCGCGAGAACGGCCTCGAAAGTACAGTAATTTCTGTATATATGTCCTCACGACCTGTGTGATACATGTCGCGGAATTATCCCCACTACTGCGGGGTATACCCCGTGAGGAGTGTAAACATAACACCTATGTATGTCTTGACCCTGACAAGACCCGTGTTGTTGACATATATCGAGAATTCACTGTAATAGGAATCAGCCTTTTAACGGTTCTATCGCAGCACAAGCATAAACGCGTCCTCGCGGAAAATGTTCTCCGATCGGGCGCGGTTTTCGCGCTTGTTTCGACCGCATCGCCGTGTGATCTAATTAAGACGAGGCCGGGATTACCTTCTTTTCACTCAGCTCCCGATGCTTTTAATTTCAGCGGAGAGGCGTGCAACCCTTCGCCGGAAAGGCGGCGCGCGCGGCCAAGGGAAAATTGTGGAATAATCCCGTGGGGGTATTACGCTCGAAAGTATTCGAGGGAAAAGAAAAAAAAGGACTCGGGCTCGAATATTAAGGAAACAAGGACAAGCCGCACGAGCGTTGAGTAACTAGACTCTGTCGGCGTACGGGATTTCAGTTCTTGAGAATGGGGCGATGACGGTCACTTAAGCAATGCCTATTCAAAAATGGAAATACGGGTTGAAATATTTATTTAGAGACACGTTCCAGGAACTTAGATTATTCATTTGTCTATACAATAACAAAAATTCGTTTTATGTTCATTTAAGTAGTCAAATTTGTAAAAGGGGTGGATTCGGTACGCTAAAATAAGGGAAAACAGTTTATATAAACATATACCCGATACGACCCCGTTTCTAAGTTATTCTCCCGTACTTTTTGATTTAGAATGCGTGCTTGGGACGGTGTGCCCTACGAAGGACAAGATTTTCGAGCATACAACAGCGTCGTGAGATCGAGACGCGTGTCGGCGCCGGATTAGACGATGATCCAATTAAAAATGGAAATCCACCGAGCCCTGGGAAGCCACCCCCTGGGAGAGGGAGGTGGTTTCGCAGGGTGGCAGAGGAACGCGATTAAAAGGGGTTGCAGGGGGACGCAACAACGCCGGCCCGCGTAACTCGTCGCGACGCCGAACGGATTAACATGTGAACGGAGTTAATAGGAACTTCGAGAAAATTATGGGACCTGGGCGACGGCGGCGCTCGGTCTAGCCTTTTTCTCTCTTTCTCTCTTGAACGCCGCAAAGTCCTGATTAAGGGCCGAGTACGTTTGAAAAATCGCACTCGTTAAAGCGCCCGGCGCCGAGGAAAAAAATGTAGCGCGCCCGCGAGCGCGGTTACGGAAAAATTTCCAACTTATCGAATAAATTTAACGAACCGCGGCCGAACTCGAAAACGGTTCTTGTGTTCGAAGGCGACTCCGCGGGCACAGCCTCCTCATTATCGGAGCTTTCGGCGGCATAAAGGCGGCGTTTATGTCGCAACTTGACATCGTTCCGCCGCGCGCAAATTACATCGAGCACACCAGGCAGCGCGCGAAAGCTCGCCGAGAAACGCGCGGCCGCGTTGATATTCTCGCGAGGCGGACTCTTGTCGCGATTTTAAGCACCGCCCGTCGACCGAGGACCCTCTCTCTGTCTCTCTCCCTCTCTCTTTCTCTCTCTCTCTCTCTCTCTCTGGGTTTTTCAATGTTCGATTCGGATCGATCGCGGTCGCGAATTGTTCGCCCGGTGGTTCGCAAGTCGGCCAGACTCCTTGCAAAATTTAAACACGGCCACTCGGCCGCGTCTTTGTGCGAGTTACCGTCACCGTCACTTAATTAGTTGATTATCCCGCGGTAAGACTTTGCCGCCGCGATACTGTTTACCCGGCCGCGGCGCACGGTGGTCGACGCGTATGAAAAGTAGGACAGAAATAAAAGAGGAAATGTTTTAGAAGCTGATTTTTATGTAATCTGATTCATTCGTGTCTAATATGTCTGATAATTTCTTTTTCTTAACTCCTTTGAAGGTCACTCCAAGGTCAACATATTATGCATGGTTGAATTTATCTCTGCATTAGCTAAAATGCAGTTTAATTAAATAAAAATTACGTTGTCCTTGAAATATCGTAAAATGTGACCTAGAGAAAAAACACTTCTCCGCCATAATAATTGCTCCACTGGACCAAACATCGTCTTTCTGAAACATTTTTTTGTATTACTGAAAACAACGGAGATATTTTCGTTGAAAGTCTTAGGTACCCCACCCTGTATAGATTTTATGCATTTATGGGAAAATGAGTAGGTGGAAGACAAAATGGTAGAGACAATAAAACACTATTGATTCACTATTGATTCTTTTTAGTGTCAAATTTTGTTTCATACTTCTGTATGGTGGTGAAGGATCAAACAGGTCAAATCAAACAAGTGTTTGATTGAACGCAATGTACATTCGTCATAAAATATTAAAACAATTCTTACACTCGCAGAATATTAACCCTTAGCAGTCGAATGGCGACTGTAAGGCGCCACTAAAAATTGCAGTATCACTATTCAAAATATTTTTTACATTATCGAATTTGTTTGTATTTAATGAGTTATTAAACATTTCAGTGTTGTACAAGTCAATTGCACCATTCTCGTATGTATAACATGACAAATATATATATAGAAGGGAAATATTCTAGGTCGGAAGAAATGTTTTGTTTTGGAGTTAAAATAGCTTCGAGTGCAAAGGGTTAAGTTCCACGATTTTGAATAACAGCGTGTATGAAAATAATTTGACTGGTTCCGTATAAACCAAAAGGATACTCGCAAAGTGTAATTTGTACTTAGTCAAACTACAGAAGGTCAAATAAATAAATTTTGTGTTAAACGTTGAGAGAGAATTCGACGATCATCGCGGAGAATCGATAAAATTAGGACTAGCGAGCCGGCCGCCATTAGAAAAGTACACGAGAGTCCCGTTGAAGTTTCAACGTTATCAGAGCTCTCTTTCCTCTAAAAAGGGAGAGAGAGAGAGAGAGAGAGTCAAACTTTGCAAATAGGGAGCTTCATTTACCCTTCCCACGGCGCGCCGGCCACCCCCTATCCGAGTTTCTTTGAATTCTACTTGCCCCCATGACAATGACTTAAGTTTCATTCCTTTCGGATAGTTCGCCGAGGCTCCGCCTATTTCCCTGTCCTCCCATCGTGTAATTTGCACTTATCGACCTTCCCTACCGTTTCTTTTTCATTCCTTCTTTCACCTCGGACCGAGAGTCTCTCGATAAGGAACGAACAGGGAGAGATTTTCCATTAACGGCGACTGAAAATTGCCGTTCACCGACCGGGAACTCTGGTCCCAAATCTGGATTTAGCAGCTCTGAATCAATGTATTTTTTTAAAATTCAGAGGCTGGATCGCCGGGGCCGACCAAATCTTCGTAATAACAGTCACGATTGAAAGCGAAGTACAAATTGAATTAGTCCTAAAATTCTGAAATTTCAAATCAATCTCGCTGTATTCGTTTCTGTGCGCAAACGAAACTCTTCATTTACACAAATGCTAGTTCAGTTCTCTAAGGTTCTCTGCCGTTCTCTTCAGTTCGACAACTACGATTTCGACGTTGAAAATCGGGATTAAAACGTATTGTTCGACGAAAAAGATTTTAAACAATCGCACGAGCTGAAGAAGTATCCCCGCATTCAGTTCGAAATGGAGGGGCTAACGGAATCCTTGACTTGCCATGGTTTTCGAAGCTTATTGTTAGATGTCCGGACACGTTAAGGGAGTGGCGTATCGAATAAATTATCCGGTTAAGGATCTCCCGTGCGCTCGCAATTACCATAGCCCCGGCTAAGTGACGTACAACCCTAATATCGAAGGAATGCTCGTGCTATATAAAAGAGAAAGAGAGAGAGAGAGAGAGAGAGAGAGAGAGAGAGAGAGAGAGAGCAGTGGGAGTGTGCTCGGAAAAAAAAAGAAGTATGTAATAACACAGCGGCGGTAATTCCCGACGGGGGTTCTGTCACCGCCCCACGGCCGGGGTAGATTCAGAAATTTGTGAAGGTATTTAGTTGCCGCGCCACTAGCCCCGGGAAATTGTTATACATTAATTATACAGCTTCGAAACGCAATTATACTCGCGAAAGCTCCATTAAAAAGTTGGAAACGGCGAGGCGCGGCGCGACGCCCCGCGGTCGGGCTTGCCAGACTGCTTTTGCTGGTGTGAGGTATCAATCGGGAGATCAAATTAACAGAGATTTCTTCGGGGTTACTGGATCCGTGTATTACCGGGTTTATAAATATACGCGGCGAGAAAATTGGTGTATAAACTGGCCGGCGAGATTTAGTCGGCCAGATAACGCGAATGGCACAGGTTACGCTGTAAATATGCGCCGGTGCTGATCCACCATTTTGTTGAGTCGATTAGGGACGATAAGCGGTGGAATAATATTAGGATGTTTTCTGAAGACGTCACTGGTAATAAATACTACCATTTCAATTTTTATTACTACTAATACTTTTTACTACTGATCTACCATTTCGTCAGTTACTGATCCACCATTTTGTCGACTCGATAAGGGACGATAACTGATGGAAGAATATTTGGAATTTTCTAAAGAAATACGTCATTGGTAATAAATAGCACTATTTCCACCCTTGCAATTCGGATTGCGATGAGTCCGAGACAATTAATAAATATTTTGGGATTTGTTGGACACATTAATTTTGCGGAAAAGTAGCAGTAGCTTCTTGAAATTACCCGTTGCGTTAATGCTTGCAAATTGGGAGTATACGTGTTCGGCAACACGGGCTGCCGCGTCACGCGAGAAGAAGCACCGCGGAAATTCGCAACGGTATTAATATTATTTCGCGGGGAAAGTTAGTTTTCGGGGATGATATTGCTCCGCCGGATGACCCGGGATTCGATGTAAGTCTGCGGCGAGGAACCAGCCAGTCGGAACTTCAATTAACCCTTTAATGAAAATTGTTCCGTCGGTCTTAGGGCGTTCGGGCGTGACTCGACGATGGTTGTTTTGCAAGAGAGGAGGAAATCCACGGGCGATCGGCAAAGCGTTCCGGCCCGGCCGCAAAAAAGGGCCCGGCTGATTCCAGATTGATAACGCCGAGGGAAGGCGTGCTTCGAACGCAGGAGTTAAGGCCGGCGCACATATGGAGCTGGATGAGTTTGCGATTAAACGCGATTATAATTAAGGATAATGGAGTTTCGGCGCGGGAGTTCCCGTCGACTCCGAGTCCCTTCGCAGCTGGCGCCGTTCTATCGAGTTCCTGTCGACTAGCAGCCCCCGAAAATGCTTTTGGTCATCTAGTTTCTACGGTCCGTGTGCACGTACAAAACGTCCCCCGTGTCCCACATACACCTTCGACGTGTACACGTGCAACGACCCCCCATCGTCACACCGTGACGCGTGGATTTTCCGCGAGATACCGCACGGTGTGTTAACAATCGGGAAGAATGAAAAAATCAACTTTCATGCTGACATTCGAAACCTTCATAGAAGTGTCCCTGTGCTAATGCACCTAATGACATTAAAAACAATTAACGGATATTAACTAGGGTAAGGGGGTCCCTGCTTTGGGTCAGTTACTGTGGTCGTACCAACCACCGTGCCTATATTAATTATACTTATTTGTGAAGCAAAGTGAATATTAGAAAATCTATTTTAATATTCAGTAGGCTTTAAAAATAAGTATAATTAATATTGGCACAGTAATTGTTACCTCCACAGTAATTGGGTTCCCTACCCTATGCCTGGGTAGTTTAAGGATATGCGTGGAGACGTGCTGTAAAAAATTATGCAACATTTAATTACTTCTGCCTGCTCGTTCATTTTTAACCATTTTCAGGGTCACATGGTATTCTGCTGAAGTTGATTCAAGTCTTGGTGCGCCATTGGGTGTAGTTGAACGAATTGGAAAACGTACGAAATGCGGCTGATGCAATTTTAACATCCCTTGGGGATATTGGAAGAAGAAAGGGTATTCGAGAAGGGAACCTCGAGTCGAAAGAATGACTGCGAGAAGAAGAAAATGTTTTTGAAATTTGGACAGGCACTAATATAATTGGACTATGACGTGCGAAACCGTGGGTCACGTGATCTGGGTCGGATGATTGCACAGGATGTAATTTCTGTTATCGTACCATTCTTGGAAATAATTTTCATATTCCGTTCATTTTATTTAATGATTTGCTAAAAATTTAAGGGTGCTTGCAGAGGTTTGTTCACAGCTTCAGAAATTAAAGAATTTGTTTGGGTGTCCAAAGTTGTAGAAGTTATTAAGGTGCTTCAAATAACTCAGATTTATGCAACTTATTACATCTAGATTGCACCGGAGTGCTAATGGCTGAACTAATTTCGAAATAGTTGTCCGTAATCAACCGTTCAATAGCGCAATACAATAAGATAAGTGAATAGAGATAATAATAATAATAATAATAATAATAATGTATAGCGTACCTTACTTTATCTATCTGGAGGAGAATGTTAACGCTAATTCGCGAAAATGACCGTGCATAAACCATGTATTAAACGCATTGTTCTGTCCGGAAGTCCATTATGTGTACGTTGTCGCCGAATAAAATATTGCTTCCACCTGAACTTACGTGCGTCGCGCCATTCATATATTACCGAAATCCATTGCACATCTCACAATTAATATTACTTAAATTCATTGAGCGACTCGCGACTAATACGGACGACAAACTCCGACATTTCGAATACCAGCTGAAGGGTAATAACTCTCCATAAAGAATAAATCGAACCTGTACACGGCCGAACCTTTTTTTTTTGTAATGGCCTGTAAAGAATAACGAATAGGAACGTTACTCGAATTCCATTCAGTCGTACGTTCCCCCGAAAACCAAAATCAACTTTTCGGAAAATGAAACGAGTTGCGCGCGAATCGTATCGTATCGCACAATCCGAGCTCCCTTTTTTTCGAACGATATATTCTCGTTTCCCATTTAGCACTACCATCTACCACGACATGAATTACTCCGAGCACATTAACGAATTTTACGGTGAAGCGGGATAATAAAATCGGTTCGGCTGACTATCAAGCACTAGAACAAAAAGTGTGCACCACTGCAATAGAGAAGGATAAAAATAAAAAAAAAACGTTCAATTCATTCAATTAGAATGACTCGAGCAATTCCGTACCAGATGATCGTCGTATCTCTGTTTCATTGATACAAGCGACGTAGACGCTTTCGTTTCGCAGCACTCTTTCGAACTTCTAAAATCGCTGAAGCAATTATGAGCGGTGCAGCGGATCTTGCGGCTGAAAGAGATCGCGGCGGATCTGCATGCAAAGAAGACCGTGAATTCGGCAGTCGGAAGGGGTGAGGGGGAGGGGAGGAGAGGAAATCATCCATCTCAATTATGTCGTAATTTCTCCCCACCGAACGTGCCGTCGAAAGCCACGGGCGAGCTAGGAGGACTTTTCGAATTCTTATCGTGGTGGAAAAGCCGCGACGATGGAACACGCGATGGAAGATCTGTCCCTGGGGATCCGTTACCCCCACCCACCCACTACCCTCCCCACCCCTCCCCTCCCAAAGGCCCGTAACCCTACGTGTCTGGAAAAGGAACCGGGGGATCCCCGAAGACCGATTCCAATTGCATTGTCCGCGGCGAACCGGAGGGCGGCAGTCTTCATTAGCGGCTGAGTCACCCGGCTGAACTTATGAGACACGGAATTGAGTGTGCAGATACACTTGTCCCGCCTGTACGTGCCCCGCGTATTTATTATCGCGCATCCGACGATAAATAACCAAAGGGGCGCAGAGGAACGTCGGGAAACAGCGTTAAATATTTCAGGGCTGTTCCCGGTCCGCTATTCTTCTGCGAACGCTATAGCACCGTTGCACCTGATGTGGCACGTCACAGTAGCTTAACAACTAAACGACGAAATCATTGAACTGTAACATATTTCGCTGAGGACAGCGAACGATGATCAGCACAGCATCGCGTGAGATAAATAGCGAAGATAAGTCAGAAAATATAATTTTGTTACTAAATATGCTAGTTTTTGAATGTTCGAAAGAAGTTTGCGGTGAGATTTATTTCATTTTTGGTACAATTGTCATTTTTCCGCCAGCTGTGGACATAGAAAAGGATAGTGAGTAGACAAAACATCGAATAACTTTTTCCCATTTAATTATTTTTTGATGACTCTTTTACCAGCTTGTAGGGATTCTGGTCAAAATGATATACAACATGATACACTTCGGTGCAAATTTGTCTGTTTAATCCACGATATAGCGGAGCCTCTCTTATCCGAACAACGCAGTAGGGCATGACTGTGTACAATGCTGGATTAAATTTTTACTAACCTGTACGATAAATCATGGTATATACAGCTAGCTTTACAATTCGTCAGTTCGGATAACGGAGGTTCTACTAAGTCGCCGAACAAACAAATATAATCCAAATGGTATAGTGTTTGGTCTTGTTTTAACCGGAAAAGTGTCGCGAGTATATCAGTGAAGGTTTCATAAAAAAATAACTAACAACAAAAAGGTTTTATTTAAAATCCTGTACCTATACTTAAGACACCATAAGGCACGAAGTGAAATTACACCGAAGTGTCACGATTAATATATATCAAGTAGTGAAAGCAGCTCGATGAATGAAATTACAAGCAATTCAAGGAACGTCTAAATCTGTGTCCAAAATGTAGAACAGCTCCTGACTAGAACACAGCGTTTAATAGATCTATTTCTTCCGAGGTCGCATCGCCCTTTAGTGATTGATACTGTTGTAACTAACTTGTCGGTGTCTGACCATTGCGGGAATCCTCCACTTAACGCAGGAAACAGTATCGTCGCGCTCTATAACATAGGGATTTCTCGGTGAACTTTAGCATCCCTCTGTGCTTTGCAGGATAGGGCCCGAGCCAAGATAGACGGCGTTAATCTCGCGTCCAATTTCATCAGCACACGGAAACTCCGAACTCCCCGCGAAAGAATCGCTTTGTTAACCTACACGGACTCGCCGCTCTGTTTCTCTCTGGCGCTACCGCCCGCTACTTGAGAATTTACTCATTTTCCTTGAATTATTGTTTACCCCATGAACATCCGCATCCACTTCCAACGGAGAAATCGAGCGAGAGGAATTTGTTTAATCAAAGCCGCTCCCGGAACCCGCTGGGATTTTTGAAAGGAGATCGTCTTGCCGTCTTCTAGACAAATTTATTTTCGACAAATATTCGTTGAACAAATTGTTCTTCGTTTCTAACAGCTCCTTTCAAGCTACATATTCAGCCTCGCATGCCATTCACGTCAATTCAAAAGTATAATAATAAAAAACTAATACCATTATACAAAATATATTTTATTAAACTTGTTTGTATTTAGTAAATTACAAAACATATAAGTATTGTATGAATTAATTGGACCAGTTTCATATGCATAAAATGACAAAAATCATGAAATATTCCGGTCTGGGAGAAATGTTTAATCCTGTAGTTAAAACAACTCTGAGTGCAAAGGGTTAATAGAGGACTGGTTTATAAAGAATGAATTGTTCTGTCAGTTTAAACAAACATGTACTATTTTGAACATACCGTACAATTTTTCAGTAATTTTACAAAATAAAACACAGCGGCTTGTTAATAATGATTCCAAGTTTGGTATTACAATTCCCGGTACCTTTCTTTTAAAGTGTTCCCGAACACACCTAATCAGAACGTGAAACCATGGAGACCGCTTAAGTGGAAGATTCCGACAATGGTCAGACACAGACAAGTTGGTTTCAATAGTAATCAGTCGCTGAATACTGTCCATTACCGCGTCAGCCGAGTGAAAACCACGAAACTGCCTTGAACCCTGCGGAATATCTGGCATAAACCTTGAAAAACGAAGATTACCCGCGAAATCGCGTATTACCGCGAACGAGATAGTAAAACCGCGTTAACGATTGCCCCGGAACGCACCGTAACCGCGTTATTACAAATAATTTCGCTGGCGGTTCCCGTCGGTTTCCGTAATAAGTAAAGCGAGTAACGATAGTGCAGTTCCTGGATTAGCTTCGCGCCGTTGAGCATGGTGTTTGATTCGAAAGGAGCAACTAATGCGGAAAGGAGGGCGTAACGATTCGGCATTGTCTGTGCAGCGATGCGAAATTAGGCTGCAGTCTATGTACACCCTGTGCGCGCGGTAATTAACAATAGAACGTCGCACTGGCTCTGCACCGAACACAAAGGAGAAAGAATGTTCGCATAGTCGTTCGACGATATGGCAGTTTATTGATTACCAAAGGCGAGGAAGGGAAATAGTATATGCTAAGGACTATACTAAGTTCACGAACTTTTCTCGTATCCGGAACATAGAAGCACTGGACATAACTCGAAGACAATCATTAGCGCCTTCAAAGGGCGACAATGTTTTTTATGGATGGACCTATTAATATTTTTCGAAGGAAGAGACCCGTGGTTCATTGACAGTCACAATACGCCTCTCAAACACGCGACACGGGACAACTATTATGATTGACGCTACAATTTAGGTCTCCTCTTTCGACCAACAGGATACGAGTATGAGAATGTATTTCGAAGTTGAAGGCGATTAGCTCATCACATTGGTCATAGTTTGTAGACTAAACAAGTCCGATTGGACGGCGTTGAGGAACATGGGAACGCTGTGTTGTCGCTGCAGATGTTGCTCGACCAGAGGCCCTAGTGTTGCGGAAAATGCGGTTTCCAACAGGTCGACGCCATCTTCGGCAATGTGGAAGAAGAGGAAGTCCTCGGGAGACTCTGCGTACTGACTAGACAATTTGTAGCGACCCTCCTTGGATCTGTCCACTCGCCAACCGAACAGTTGGTAGCAGGCTTGACGGTACTCCTGGGACGAGGCCTTGAACGCGTCCTTGAGCCGGGCTATCTTGATCTCGTGGGTCTGCTTAAGTTCCGCTATTTCTGAAGATTTTTCAATTTCGCAAATAAAATACATATAAAATACAAACCAGGAGACAAGATGGAAATAATTACCCTGTGCTTGAAGAGAAGAGGTTGTCGTTGTTACTGAGGCTCCACCTTGGGCTACCTTGGCTCTCAGCTCTTCAACTTCGCGTATCAACGCCATTTGCTTCTCTTCCGCCTGCTTCTCGGCAATGGCGGCTGGATTCATGGTGAAATGCAACACCCTCGCGTTGCAATTGAAGTCACCTTTCAGTGCACGATGCTCTAATTCACCCTTCAGTCGGTCGATCTCCTTTCGCAATTTATTACACTCGTCTACTTGGTTGTGACCCTCCACTGCGTGCAGATCCGACTCCAATTTGGTAACTAGTTCCCTGGAATTGCGTAACGTTGCGCTATTTCACGGTACTCTTTTCACCATTTAAATCAACTCTGTTCGAGGGTGCAGTTAGGCATGTGATACAAGAGATAAGATAAGCTTACCTGTAAGCGTCTATAGTGCGTTCCAAGGCCGGAATTCTCTCGGTGATCGCGCTGTTGCTGTCCACAGTGATCTCCTTTTCGTACAGATCCAGTTGCTGCCTGTAACTATCCCGTTCCCTAGTCACAAGGATCATCTTCTTCTGCAATCTGCTCACGAGTTTGTTCAATTTCTCTTTTGAAACCGTTACGTCCGTGGCCAATTTCTTAGCGTCCTCGTAATTTTTCTGTAGACTGTGATTCTCTCGTAACGCGGCGTCCAATCGGGACTTCAGCTGACCCTCTTCCGACTTCAAGACCAACTCGGTTTGTTGCAAACGATTCAATTCGCGTTTCAAAACGGACGGGCCGCCAGTGATTCCGATCGATTCGTATTCGGACAAACGCAAAGACAGTTCCGTTTTCTTCGCTTCTAACGTCGCTACTTGCTGCTCTATTTTCTCGGTGTGGTCCAGTCTACGGGATCATAAAACCGGTGATTAGCAATAGTTGCTGTAAATATGGAAAGAACAATTTTTAGACCAATACCTTTTCATCACGTTTGCCATTTGTTCCTCCAAGAGCAATTTCCCTCTAACCGATTCTCTCAATGTGCAAATAGTCTCTTTCGCTGCGCTAAGCTCTCTTTCCAACTCACTTGCTTTTGCTGCTCTCGCAGTTAGAATCTTTCCTTCTTCCCACAATGCTTTCTCAGATTCGAGTCTCTCAATCTTAATCTTCATGCTCTGAAGCTCTACATTCTGTAATTCTAATTCCTGCTGCTTGGTCTGGTATTCCTTCAATTTCTCCTCTAACTGTGTTATTCTTGTTTGAGCTGTGTCGAGTTTATATTGCATGTCCGAGGTCTCGTTAACATCTTTCAATGTTGATGTGATCTCTTGTGCTGAAGACTGCTTGAACTCGTCTTTCAATTTTGCGTTCTCGTTCATTAACGTCATCGTCTTTTGCTCTAAATTTGTTTTTACCTGTAAAGTATAAATCATTTATGACGCAACATTATAGTAGTGCAAAATTAAGACTAGTTGTAGCTTTCTGCACCTGAAATAGTTCTTTCTCGACGGTAGTTCGAGCGTCACGCGCTTCCTGAATTGTTCTACGTGCAATATCGAGCCGTACTTCCAATTGTTTGATAGTTTGCTTCTCTTGCTCTACCTGTAACTCTAAAATACCTTTTTCTTTCTCAAAAACCTCCTCCATTTGCCGACGGATTTTATGCAGTTGTTGCACGGCAGCCTCCTGATGGGACAATCTTGTTTTTAATGATAATACCTGGATAAATAAAGATATATGTATAGGATGTAAGTCTCTGTCTCCTTGTTGCAAATTCTTCATTTGTATAAACATAGAAACAAAAATTTCAGCAACTATGATAAATCTTGACTCTTCAGTTTCTGTTGTAGTAAAAAAATTATTTTGATTCTATGTATTAGGTCAGTTCAAAAGTTCATGCCTGATTTCATACTAAAATACAACAAAGGATCTGGCACGAACTATTGCATTGACCTAATATTTTTATAATTCTTAGTGCAGCAGTCATTACCTCTCCCCTCAACCGCCTCCATTCCCAAGGACTGCCCGGAGCAGGTTCTGTTTCACTCTTGTTTAAAGTAGCATTAGCAGAATCATCTAGTCTTGGTCTCTTCGGCGTGATAGTACTAGCATCTTGATCGCTCAACGACACATATGTTGTCCCAGATAATCGCAATGGAAGAGCCCCACTGCTTCGACGATAGGATTCTGAAGCTGATCTTAAATCCTTGATCATTTTGATCACGCTGGTTGGATCTTTGTCATCCATCTGAAATAAATTTATTTATATATATGAAATAAAGATAAATTTATGTACAAATTTATGTAATACATAATTACGAATGAAACTTACTCTGAATACTGTGCTATTCTAATACTAAAAAAAACTGTAGAAATACAAAATCGTAGGTTGTTCGATTGCACATAAACAGATGACGGACCATGTGATTTTGAAGTTTATGCACTCCAGTTGATAATTATAATTGCAGATACTGATGCAGCATCCGCCGTATTATTTATGTACTTTATCCGTGATTTCTGATTTAAAGTCTTTTATTATCATCACTGCAATCGGAGTATTCTAATGCAATAAAGCTCTATTCTGTGGAAGTACAATAGACGCGCAAATACATAATCGCGCTAAAGTTTCGACAATAGAGGCACGAATTATTTTTGTGGCAGAAGCGCGACTCACTATAGCACGAGCGACCGAAGAAATCATGAGGATCTACTGTTATGACGCGCACGGCGCTGTAATGGCGCTAAATTTAAACTTTACCTTAGAGCCTGGACCACAGGCGAGGTCACAGACGAGGTATCAGAATATTCTTTTAGCACTTCAATTACCAAATGCCAACCTATTTTCCATATAAAATTGACTTGTAAATTAAACCAATTTTATTACTATTTATACCTAAAAATTACGCTATACATGGCAGAGGAGTATTGACATTAATTGAACTACTCAGCTACTCGCAAATCGTGTAATTTCTGTGGTTCATACTGTTTTCATGAAAACCAGCACTAATGTTTGATATGAATCCCACACAGGATTACGGAGCGGCGTTCCGCGCGTGTGTGTTTTGCTCGTTTACCCGATCAGAACCGGCAAAATGGACGATATAGCACTGCGAGCATCTGATCATGTTTTAGAAACAATATTTTCTTATTTAGATCTGCACACGCTGAGAAATTGCGCGCTAGTTTGCAAACGTTGGAACCGATTCTTGAATGACGAGAACAATGACGCGTGGAGGATACACTGCATTAGGAAGTTGGCGAAGGAGGCCCTCAGCTCCGATATATTGTCATCGGTGCCCACCTACAAATCGAAGTTGCGTGCATTTTATCACGCGTGGAATCCCTTCGACTGTTCACGGAACATTTTTATTAAATCCAATGGATTCACTCTGCACAGGTACATTCATAATACTAAATAATCAACAGCTCGAACGTTTCACTCTGTCACACGATACATCGTAGCCTCAACATTTCCAAAGAAACCGATCAAATATGCAAGATTTGTACATGA
Organism: Halictus rubicundus; assembly: GCF_050948215.1. NCBI lineage: Eukaryota > Metazoa > Arthropoda > Insecta > Hymenoptera > Halictidae > Halictus > Halictus rubicundus. The sequence continues at coordinate 15,563,355 of NC_135153.1, read as the reverse complement.
ATTAACACTAGGTTGACGGTGCACTAAAAGTAACTATTTTACATTACTTTATAAACATATCGAGAACCTTTCTATTCAAATTTTTAACCATTCTTTTTTATAATACATGCCCAAAGAAAGAAATTATTGAATAACTGCTCACGGATGCATGTTTACAATCTCAATAATTGTAAATTAAAAATATTCGAACGCATCATTACCTACTGATAATTCTTCTAGGAACCCTGTCGCACAAATCACAGATGCCTGTAGAGGTAAAATTGGTTTCCGACACGGCAGACACGCCTGGGAAATTATTTGGGAAGGACCATTGGGCACGGTAGCAGTCATAGGAATAGCTACCAGAGAAGCACCGTTACTGTGCCATGGGTATGTAGCATTATTGGGGTCCGACGAGCATTCTTGGGGATGGAATCTGGTAGATAATCATCTGTTACACAATGGAGATGTACAAGGAAATTATCCATTGCTTAATAATGCCCCTAGGTATCAGGTAAGATATATTTAATCATGCAAATGTTTTAGAGGATGATGGCATATACCTTAAGGTGTACAATTTTGTAATTAACAGGCTGGGGAAAGGATTAGGGTAATATTAGATTGTGATGATAACACATTGTCTTTTGAAAAGAATTACGAATTTTTGGGAGTGGCATTTAGAGGTATTGTATCCCAATATTTGATACATTTTTAGCGATAAATAGATTAGTAGGCGCAGGCACATTTTTCATTGAAACTTTATCATGAAAATATCTTAGGATGCTTAAAGCACTTTCTTTTGATTTTGTGTGAGAACTAGAGTACTTTCGGTAATAGAGCGGTCACAGAGATGTTAATGATGAAATTGTGTATGTAGGATTGCCAGATAAAAGATTATATCCATCCGTGTCCGCTGTGTATGGAAATACAGAAGTAACTATGGTGTACTTAGGACCACCGCTAGATGGCTAACACTTTACTTCTAGTAGAGATACCTCGTGTCAGAGGTTTTTTTCCAAGGCTGTTTGGTGAAATCTAAAAAATGCAGAATTCTCTGCGTTATACCGGAACGTCTACTCTAAAGTAGAACTAGCACACTAATGAACTGTACGATACTCTACAAAGGATGTGTGCCTGTTCATTCACTCGATACATTGTAAATAGTATTAGCATTCCATTTACACCGATAAATCTGTAATAGAGCTTTATACGGTGACAACAGTCGGGAAAAAGAGTTACTCAACGACGGGACATCAATCGATGTTTGCCTGGCGTCATGCATCTGTTAATAGACAGAACGGTCTATGTGTTTGATAATGAAACTATTTACTTACAACACTAATAAACTGCGGATTTTTATGCAAAATACAATTTCTGTAGAACAGAATTTTATTTTCTGTATTACTTCGGCGAGCTGAAAACATTGCAAATGAATAAATCTCGTCGAAAATTTCTATCGTATTATTTTATAGAGGTCTGAATAAACGCATAAAAATTCGCAGTGCGATTTTAAGCAAGTTACGGCAGCGTCGATCGACATTTTTTAGTTGATTCATTCGTAATAATAAAGTTCCTTCGCGATGTGATTGCGTGTCGCTCAAATGAACACAAGTCAGATTCATTTCAACGTTTTTCCAGTCACGTAGATTAATTTTTAAGTTAATCGCGAATGTACATAGGTATAAGGACTCTCAGATTCTTTACTCTTCCATGCAGTATTGATATTCATGTTCTTCTTGTATAAAAGTACATGCTTCGTATGTATAAATCTTCGGCCAAAGAAACGGCTATTCCAACTTGTGTCCAAAAATAGTCACTTACCATGGCATAACAGTCTGCCATTAATATTAAAATAATTTTTCTTATCCTTAACGCCGTTCGCGTAATACTGCGGTAACTATAAATGGTGTAACTGTGATTCATTTTATTTTACTAGTGAGCATACATATTAGTTTTTTTTTTTTTTAATGATATCCGTGTAGATGTTTGAGATATTTATATTTTTCCTAAGGCTGTTATTTATTCGAAAGAATTCATTAAGCTTAAGTTTGTTTAGAAATATTTACACATCGTCGTACTTTATCATCAATTTTTCTAACACATATTTTAAATGCCATAAATAAAAATAGTATACAGGGTGTTCCACTTATGGTGTTCATAACTATCTTTTAAATTTGCAAGATGATTGCCACCATCATTGATATTTTTATTTAAGTAGATTAACTTTTTGAAGGTGCAAATAGATGATGCTAAGAATTTACTATGTACCTGTGATATTCATCTACACGATATCGAGATTTTATTTTTCGTTTCGTGTGCTGTGTCCTCTGTGTGATGTTTCGTTGGAATTTGTGCAATGGATGCGCAATAAGATGAATGTTTAATTTGCTTCTACATTTAGCAGTTATAAGAGAGTATTGTATTGGATTGAGTGTGAGAATTGTAAATCATCTTCTGTAAAGTTTGTTACAGACAACATGTGTTAGAGGTGTGCAGAAACATTGTAATGTACATATTTATTATGGTCATTATGTTTGTTAAGCGTGTAGCATTTGTAACGTTACTCTCTTTCTTTCTTTCTCTCTCTCTCTCTCTCTCTCTCTCTCTCTCTCTCTCTCTCTCTCTCTCTTTCCTAAACATTTGCACAGAATTCTATCTATCAAATCGATCATAGATGTAAAGGAAATCTTTTTTCGTCTGTGTCTTCATCTACTTGGATAGCGCATGTACCACGGGTCGCGGACTGATTTAGAATTTATACCCTTTTTGGATCGACGAAACAAAACTCTATGAAAAAAAGATAAAACATATGAAGACTACATGTGTTGTATAGTGGTGCCTTATTATGATTCTTTTAATGTAATCTCGATGTGGTTGCGAATATATGTACACTATAGTGTTAAGTGTTACAATTTAATCGACGCCGACCCGTCGCATATGTAGAGAGTACGTACATGTGGAAACACTTCTAACTCCATTTTGTAAATAATATTCGTGTCTGAACGTGCATATGGATCATGCAAAGTTATACAGCTGCCCGTGTTAAACGATTCTGTACAAACGTTTAGAGAAGAAGTAATTTAGTCAGAATACAATTAAGCTTGGAACATCGGTATATACTCGGTATAGACTCTTACAATGAGGAATACGAGTGTTTTAAGAAAAAATTGTACATCGCTCTGTAAATAAATTATTTTATTTTAATGCTTTAACGTCTGTACTATTGCATTCCATGATATTTGTTTGTTTTAACTAATCTCAGGCGAGGGTAAAATTAAAACCCTCATCGTGACTAGACCTTCTTTTTTATTTGAAACATTTACATGTGAATATTTCGTACCAACGTTCTCCCCTCGCTCTTGATTCGATTGCCATAACCTCGAATTTCTATAGGTTTACCACTGCCATGAAAACATTACTTCCCGTAGCTTACAAAAATATAACAATAGTAATTTGTTGTAACTGTACGCAACCTCTTATTAATGTACACTTTTAAAAGCGGGGCATTATTCTTGGTACAAAAAATAACAATTTTTCGAATTTCCTCTGTAGCATCGCATTCTGCGATTCCTCAGCACCGCCCTTCCATCCCCAACACCAATCGCGAAACATTGTCAGCCAATAAGGGCAAAAGCAAGATGATTTCCACTGCTCTTTAACGTCTCACTGTATCTCCGAATAGCATTACAGAGGAAATAATGTACCACAAACACACCCCAGCTCATGTGAATGCATTTTGAATTTGATTCACAATCGAGAAAGACTTAAAATCATAATGGTCTAAATTATAATCAATTCAATAGGATCCAAATATGCAAACGTCCGCACCCTTGAAATAAAATTTGATTATAGTTGGCCCATTATGATGACAAATCTTTTGAACTCTCAAAGTGCTGGTTCAAGCTTTTATAAATGTTTTGCAAATTAATGGCCCTACTGTTTAGGAAAAGCAACGTATACACACGATCTTTTCTGTATAGAATGTACAAAGTATGCTAATCCCCTTTTTGCATTGCCATGAGACAGTGGTATAAGAACTTATAATATACATAGAGTATGACACTTGTACTAGAATACGCTCTTGATATATTTTCCAAATTTTCACGTGTACAGAGTGCAAAGAAATGTGCATTGGTGTTTCTACACTTTCTGATTGACAGATACGTGAAAAAAACTTTTCATAGAATTGACTTTCATCTGAAAACTCAAGGTCAAATTTTCTATTTTGATTATATCATATTCCGTATATAAAGTTGACCGAAAATTTCAAAGGAATCATGTCTACTATAGCAATTGTATCTTCAAAAATTGTTGACTAATTCTTGACTACTACAAAAATCTGACCTTGACTTCGACCTTCGCCATTTCTTTACATCCTGTACCAAATATCAATTGAGTATTTTCAGTTGTTCAATTTTATTTCAATTGATATTACAAAAGATCTTGTCTTGTTAGCAAGATAGCAATGTTACTACAGTTAATGCATTGTTTGCATCCCTTTACAAGAAATTACATGTGCACTGAGTTCGAAAACGCAGTAGTGTAACAGGTGGGCACAATAAAAGCTCAACCATCAACATGACACAAGTCGGTGGAAGCCTAAAATCAATTATTCTATAACGCAAAATAGTTTGAATACAAGTTGTGACACTTCCATTTCGAAAATAACGCTCTATACCTTAATACATATCATTCTTGTTAGGATAATAATAGGAAAACCATTATAAATGGCGAATAAAATATTTTTTTTGTTAGGCCGCAGTAATATAAAAATGTCAAGAAAAATTTGACAAAAATAAATTTCAATTCAACAATTCGAAGTTGCATCGTGAAAGAATTGTTCAAATATTATATCAGATCATAGGTTCACACGAACCACGTCTCGTGTATGTTCCGAAATTAATTTGCGGTTTAAACTTATTTCTTAATTTATATATTATTATATAAATATATTAATTTCCATCACATCCATTTATTCTTTGGCATAAGATAATATATACTTCAACAAAACAAATTTCCCGGCAGTCAGGTTGAAAACTTGAGTGTAATTGCACCAGTTACTTCAGTTTCACACGCCAGGTTGGTGGAATGTATTAAAGATTTCAGAAAAGAAAATTATGCATGACTATACGTGAATAGATTAACAGAAATCGTAACTTAGTGCATACAACAATAGCATTGGAAATAATGAAGAAAAAATATATGAACCCGCTTTGCAATGCGCTCAAAAGTAATAACAAATTTTGTCATGTATCTACCGGTGATTATAATAGCTGGTGCAAATCAAAATTCCAAAAAATTGACCTTTTTGCTTGTTATGCATTACATCGATTGACTTCATCAGTAATTATATAGTGAATTGAAAAAATTATACAGGTGCCCCAAAAATGTTGTACTTCCCTGAAAGGGGCAATTTCTGAGTGGTGTTGGCATTAGCCGAGCTGGAATCCGTCCGCTGTAGCCGCGCTCTGATTGGTCCATGTTTTTCGTTAATAACTCTTTAACGAATCCGCGGGAGAACATTTTCGCAAAGTTAGTTCAAATGACCTCAGAGATCACCTTTATCAAGGACGTACATTTTTGGGACATTTTGTATATTATATATTACGTATTAAATATTATGGTAAAATATTCTTTTATCAAATCAGATGCAAAAGCCTACATATCTCGAAGAAATAAGACGTGACTTACCAAACACAAAATGGCTCGTACAGTTGTTAATATACAATTGAGTCTCTATCCCTTAAAATTTTAAGTACTCACTTCATCCTGGTAAAAAGTGTTCACTGAGGTCACGATGGTATGCATTGACGAAAAGTAGACTAATTCACGTGCGTGTGCCCGTTACCTGAGGTATTTGAAGTACTGTCACATAATTTCCTATTCTCCTCGTACTTGTTCCTCTTTTTCGGGAGTGCGTACTCAAGGCTCGGTTTCACCTTTGTCAGCGAAAATTTGGTCAAAAAGTAATTAGATCCGTAGCAAAACAGCTTGCACAGCAAGGGACATAGCAATCCCTGATGGACCACCGTCCATAGACGATAGTACTGCCCTTCAAAGGGGTCCAGCACAGCTGGACACAACATGTGGCTTAAATTTACTTGTACGGGCTGTAAAACGAAACGCGTCTCGTTAACTAGATATTACAAAATATGGCAAACAATAATCGACAGAAGATGCCACATACCCAGGCAAGGGCCTGAAGAATCCAGAAATGGTACACTAAATTCAAACCATAACTAAAAACTATCCAGCTCATGTCGGATAAAGGCTCAACATTGTAAACACCTAGAATTAAGTTCGAATATACAGGGTGTCTCGAAATTTTTGCCATTTGAATCGAAAAAATTGAAAACATATTTTATCGAAAATTAATCGAAAAGAAATGTTTTGTATGTACAAATTTTTCGTTTAAAATTTTCGCAGTCCTTTGAAGGTCACTCTCAAGTGAGAATACAATATCTTCTCTATTCAGAACACAGTGTTTTGAATTTGATTTGATGAATTTCATTTTTTAATTAAAAAATGGAGAGTGACCTTCAAATGACCTTTGAACGTTCGAATATTTTTTGGAATCATCCGCTAACAGCCAAATTATATTGACACCCAATATTTGTGACCTTTGCGGGTGTATCAACATAAGTAACGTTAAGTTTCCTAGTATTATAGTTAACTACCTCCAAGCCTTAGCAAATAATACGGTATTACTACCATCAAGCCATGCTGAATGTAGTACAATGCTTTATCAGCGAATATCTGGAAGAATGCATGCCATTGTCAATGTGAATGATCAAGATAGTTCACGGAAAACAAAGAAAGCCAACTTACTCCCCGTGATTCTGTCTCTGGAAACAAATAGGCTAAAACTGGTCCATTTAGGAAGTTCAGGTGTATCCTGAAGAGTGTTGTGACCGTTGGACTAGGAGCAGCTGCTAACAAATACAACTATAACGCAAAAAGATGAGTTAGGTGTCTATACACTCATTCTTTGATGTTTTGATGGAGCTATACTAGTTTGATCTTACCTGTACTGCTGTCGTTATGTGGCAGGGATTGAACAGGTACACGAGGGTCCTACTGGTTAATTTGAAACTGATTTCCATCCCCAACACCAGGGACATGATCAGAAGCAGTATCCTTCTGCCAACTCGATCGTGGTCCGCATAGCATACTTCGGTGGGCAATTTCAACCGTTTGTAGCCCCATACTAGAAGACTTATTATTAGTATGGAAACAAATGAAGTTTCAATTATCCTATAGCGCGGGCTTATGTAATATGCGCATTCTGGGCCCACGTTACGGGGTATGGAGGCGTCGACACCATCGTACGTCCATTCAAACATTGTTGGAATGCCGATTATGTAACTGAAACGAAGCCAAATGTTACGGACCGTAAATCGTACGATTGTAAATTACAACAAATTCCCGATCTTCAATAAATTGTTCATGATTGTTCTAGACACAATGACGGCTCTTAGCAGACTGACATTTATCGATGATTGATGCGAACGATGAACAGGAAGTTCATCGTGTCATCGTATGAATGGTATCGGTTCAAAGTTAATTTTAACGGCAGATCACATTTAAATGACATATCGGACCGTGTAATTATCGATTCGCCTAACAGAAGCGTATTCCGGTGGTATGACAATTGACGTACGTGTTTCGTTGCGACACGCCGGGTCGGTCCAACCGAAAGGAATATCGTTTCTGGTGAAAGAACACTTTTTATGTTGACATGCAGTGTACGTTAAGGTTCGTTAAGTATAAACATTGCACTTTATATCGCGCCTTATCTACGGTACCGGGGACTATAGTCATTCTATAGGAAAGTTGGCCTTATGCAGCGCTGGTTAGATTAGGGTAGGTAACGTGATAAAATCGATGTTATACACCTCGCCTCTAACAGATGGCATTGAAATGTCCATCAACGGCCTGAGCTTTCGTTGCTGGCCACTAGAGGCTGCCTAACATTAACGCCATAAGCGGAAATTAATTTTTAAATTCGGTTGGAATTAATAAAAATCGTTTTTGCAGAAAATTTGTTTATAGGATCCTCTCTTCAATAACAAACAAATAGATATTTAATACTTTAGCTGTCATAACCCTGTTAAAGGACTTTTTAATGGCTGTGTTATATTTAAAAGAAGCTTTATCTTTTTATTAAATAGCCTGTTTGTTTACGAATAAAATCGCTGCTGCTATTATGTGTACATTAACAAGAACTAATAGCAGTTTTATTTAATTTCTACAATGAGGAATCTTTTGGACAAAGGAAATTTTGTCCAATTCATTTTTTGATTAAATAATATATGAAATGAGAATTTGCTTGATTTTTATTATATTACCTGCTTGAGTAAATAAATTGAGTGACATATTTCCATTGAAAGAATCTCCGTAATTTCAATAATTATGGACCAAAAAATCCAAGAACGGTCATTTGACCAGCAGGGGTAGGTTTAGCGTTAAGATCTTTAAAAAAATGATCCTTTCAAATAATATGTATTATTTTTCAATGAATGCAGCATAATTGAAGTTCGTTCACTGGTTGCAATTTCCAAAGGGTGTTCCACCGCTTGGTTGCACTCGCAGCCCCGGTGAAAGGCGATAGCATATATAAATCATTGATCTTGCAGGGGAGGGTCCCTTCGATTGACTATTAGCAAAAGAAGTCACTCAACACTTTCGATGACTGGCAAATCCTTCGGTTGATAAACCCGTCAGCTACCGTAGATGTCGCGTGGTTGGCTGGAATGTTCCGTAGAGTATCCTCGAGGGAGCAAGATCACGCAACCGATAAAGCTCGCGCTCACAGTTACTATTAATTAGATTCATGAGTCAGTAGAAAGCCATCGGACCGAGAGGAATAAATCACTGATAGAATCTAAAGAATTAATCGATTGACCGGCGCGGGGGCAGGCATTTAACTATGGTAATGCTCGGTTGGGGGTGGGGGGCTTAATTAAATTTGGAATAGGAGTTAACCGGGCGGCGTTATCGGATTAAAGTTACGTCTTATCAGATCCGAGGAAGGAAAGGGTGTTGAGTGATTCTCGATCTTTCCTCAAGGTCGATCAAGGTCGATCAAGGTCGCGGAGGGAAGGATTCTTTTGATAAGAGGGAACTAGGGGATTATATAAGACGGATCCGTTCTTTTCTGAAAGGGGGGAACGGTTTTAGTCATAACGATTTAAATTAGATACAAATGCGTAAATGTCACCGTTTTTTAAATAATATTGTATCATACTTGGTCTGTTGGTATTTCTGAAATGTATTCTTCTCCTTGTATAGAATGTAGGAGAAATCCTCTTGATACATTGTTATCAGACAGTGATCTATACACTGAGGATTTTATGCATTTATGACAAAAAAGAAATGGGTGTAATTGGAAACAGTGTAGAATTAGAAATACTGAAGACATTGAAAAGTATTGCCCTACTCAAATTCTTGTGGAGAAAAAGACGTTCCTAAAGACGTTCCTTTTTATTGCAATAGATGCAGACAAGTTTTTAGCATTCAGGTCTACAGTCTAGCTGATCCAGGTTCAAATTCAAATAGATGTCCTCGCACTATCGGGTCCTGCACCAAGGTCGGTCAAGGTCACAAACTCAACCGATTGTGTTTCTTTTGAAAATTGTGTACTTTGATCTGGAGGAAGACATTTCCGTGTGGCTCTTGTCTCTTGCGATAGGCGCAGACAATCTTCCTGCGTAAAGCTCTATTAAGCCAAGATCAATTTCAAGTGCGTCAAGGTCGATCAAGGTCGTGAATCCTAACCGCGAGTGTTTCTCCGGACAAAAGGGTACAATGATCATCTCGCAACAGCTTTAAGGAGCCAAGTCCTCTCGAAAAAGCACGAAGTTGATCGATCGGCTGTACGGGTGTCCCGATTTCGCATTCAGATCCTTCATCGCGATGCATAATCTCGCTGCGTGCTACGACGACGCAAAGGCGGAGCGCCGCGTATGGTTGTTGTCGTCGTTGTGCGTCAGTGGTCGAACGTGTCATGTGTGCCCGCCGTAAAGTGAGCAGCTTGGCACTTGTAGTTGCAGCCTTTAGGTTTGAATAAGGGGAGGAGCCTTGCTACATTTCCAACGCAATTATCCCCATTCTCTCGCGGCTTCCATTCCTGTTTCGTGCACCCGTCCCTGTCTATCCCAGAGTGCATACAATGCGGCCGCCATCTTGGTCGCGTGCATTCCTCCGTTTTCTCGATTCGCTTTTTTCCCCCCTTTCCCCTCCCCGTCGACGTCGGTTTCTGTCATTCGTGCTGTTTCGTTTTTTTTCTCTCTTTTTTTCACCTCCGTTTCATATGCAGAGAGACCAGTCCCCGATCCGTCGGTTAGCCGAGCCGTTCGTGAAAACCTTTTTGCGAATCCTTTCTCTCTCTCTCTCTCTCTCTCTCTCTCTCTCTCTCTCTCTCTCTCTCCTTGCACCCCGCGATTTTGTTCATTTCATTCTTCTTGTAGGTGTTGCCCGAGAGCCAGCTCACACCTGAAGAAATGGCTCGTCGGGGGCAATCAGTACGCTCCGATTTCGACATAATCTTCTTCTCGTTTCTACCGACCGGTCCAGCAATCATCGGCTACCCGTCTCCGTAGGCTCTTCCGTCGTGAGAGGCTGCGTATTTCTTTCAGGTAACAATACCCGATCAGATCCTGTGTTTGACGTTGCTTGCTCGCCCAACGGAACACGCGTTGTCCCAGAGGTCTAGTCGAAGATTCGACAGCTCCGCAGATAGCGCAACGATTAAACTATCAGCGGAACCGATGTATCGTGACCGAATTCGTTGTCCACCGTTTCTCACGGAGTTAACGAACAAATTGAATTAGCGCGGTTTACGCAACCGCTTCTCTCACGGCAAAGACTAGTCTGTCATCCTCGCGGATGCTGCTTGTACGCCTGGGTTTAATGCGTTCGGGACGGAAGACGCCGATTGACGTCCTCTGTTTTTTCGAGCCGCGATGGCGCAGGATGCTGATCCGCCGCTTCCGTGTTTCGTATGTGATCGGCGGACTGCGCATCTTCGCGTGAAGTATAAATTTTCTGACCGAATCCCAACAGACTGGAATGAAACAGAAATTTATTTTCTTTCTTAGTATGCTTGATGCGGTGAAAATGGTACCGCAGTATTTTTAAATTCTTCTAATATTTTTAACGTGTCAGATCACATCAACTCATTTTCGTCACGAATGCATAAAACCCGTTGTCTAGTGATCAGTCACTCCACCTTTCCTATGTAATATGCGAACTGCGGATTTTATACGTTTATGGCAAAAACGAATCAATTTCCTGACAGAGAAAATATTCCAAGACCTTGCAAAGTGTGTTGCACTATTTTCGATTTGTTAGAGTGACTAGAAAAAGGATTGAACAGGTACGTGGGTTCTGTATCTTGTAATTGACGTAGACAATATTTATTTTGCGATATTTATTCTGTGTTGAATAGTTTTCTAAACGGTCGACTCGATGAACAGCCAAATCTCAATCAAGGATCAAATGAGAGGTCATTTTCTGGCAGAAGAAGCTAACCGTTTGATGACGAACATATCTACAACACAAACACCAATTCCTCCCAGTGCAAAGTAACGGAGCGAGCAACCATCTTTGAATCTCCACTGGCATGATTATCAAGGCTCATGAAAAATGCAAGCATAATCCTACCGAACGACAGCCTACGCAAGTCGCTAGTCCTTTCCACCCCCTACACAATAAAACAGTCCTAGACAGTGTCCCTCGTGCATAATCTGCCGAGTTCCATTTCACGTGACCATTCCTCTTCCTCTTCCTCTGTCCTATCCAACGATCTTCGCGCAAAAAAAAAATGCAATAAAAAAAATAGAAAAACCAGCATAGTCTCGTATCCGCGGATCAAGATTAGCTGTCGAAACCCGCGGCTCCAGCGAAACGATTTCACGTGTCGCAATTTCCCCCCGGGGTTAAGGGGGTGGGGGGAAGGGGGCGATGTAACGCGATTGCGAACGTGCTTAAATCGCGATAATGAGGCCGCTCGCGTACGTCACAAGTGTACAAAGTTAACAGCGTTTAATAATACAGGGCCACACCGGCTGCCTTGTGATCCCCCGGCGTCGATAAACGTCAGTCCAGTTAATGCCACTTTCGTGGGTATCGATAACGTGACAACTGCGTATTCCCACGAACAGACACACACACACATACACACCGAGCTCGTTCTGCCCGGGAGGAAATAAACGGAAAAAGAAATTTTATCACGCTCGAGCGTCACGTGTAGGTACCGCACGCTGAAACTGTCCTCTCCCTGTCCCTGTCCTGGCCTGTCCTCTTCCGTCCACGTCGTCGTTCCACGGAAATAGCATGCGCCCGTGTTCGCAGCCATAATGAGACAAACCGGCTACTGTTTATTGCTCGGCGTCCTCCTCCTGAAACGCGGAACCCCCGTAACGGGAAACGATCGACGATACCGATACTCAAAGATCCGCTAGACATCGCACTTCCGGAGCTGCGAGATTTTCCTTGTTTCTCGGGATCTAGGATCTACGCGGACCTGCAGATCTTCGATTCTTCGAACCGGGGACTGCTGGGTTTAGTCTCTAGCTTCTAGGGTAACTTGGAAGCATGTAGGTTTAATTACTAGACTGCGGATTTTATGCATTTATGACTAAAAATGGATGCAATTTCACGCAGTAGAGAGATTTTAGAGAGTTTACAGAAAAATTCCTAATCACAAAAATCTATGAATCACAATGTCGGAGTCTATCGAACGCAATTAAATTGTTAATGGTAGCTTGAGTTTTAAGCTTGTCGGAACAGAGATTTCAGAGATCGGAGGTTTCGAAAATGGAGGTGCTACTGTATAAGAAAATAGTTTAGATCTTCCGTGGATCAGAGGCGAGGTTGGAGGTCGAAGCAGCAGGATCCCGCTAAACGTTGACCACTTTGTGTACAGGAGGCTAATCGCGGCGAGCCTCGATCGCAAGTTATCAGGGGGTAGCTCCGTTGTTGGGTGGACGATGATGAGGCTCGCGTGTAGAATAACTTTCGTCTCGGAAACAAAACCGAGGAGACTGGATAGGTTCGAGTAATTTTCAAATAATTACCTGTCCGGGCCGGGTCTAGGAGAGCCCGAGAGATATCCCTCGGCCGTTCGATGAAGGAGAACAAGCGTATTCCTTCTGGCTAGCGTGATGGCCTCCACGGCGCGCGGCTACCGGAGAATAATTTTCGATGGCGGCCGATGATTTTCGAGCGTCCAACCGAACCGCTTCTTCTTCTTCTTCTTCTTCTTCTTCCTTCGATCCCCCGATCTTTTATTCATCAGAAATCGGCCGGTGGAATCGCGTGGTGCATAAAAATTCGGTGGAGGATCGCCCGGGCCCTCAGACAGCTTGCGCCATTATGGCGTCGATAGATGACGAAATAAAGCCCGTCGTGACGAGATGAAGTCCTTGGGAACCGAGGCCTGCGATTTTCGAAAAGAATCTGTGCCACAAGTCCGGGCACATTTCGCAAAAAAGTTTTAATAGCTCGTCTAGACCGCATGCGCCATTCAGAGACCAGAGTTCGGACATTGCTGGACTTTTTCGGCGAGGATTCGCATGGCTCGATCGGTCAGGTGGTAGAACAGTTGCTGTGGGACTCCGTTGATATTCTAAATTGGATTAGGATAATCGAATCTTCTTTTCATTGCACAGTGGAAATAAATAATAAATGGTACAACTGGATGTATACTCTGAATATTTAGACAGTGGAGTCTCTCTGTTTCTCAGGAATTAACAGAAGACGAATTATGATTGTTTTCGTGAATTTTGTTGACCAGGTAATTCGAATAAGCTCAGCAACGAACACAACAGACTGAGTACTCTTACAATGATGGTCCAGAGCAAACTTAGGGGTCATTTTGATCCGAGCATTTTGTCCAAACTCATTTTCTAGTAGCCAATTTGTTACTTATACGAGATCCAATGAGATCAATGTTGATCCCAAAGATGAAGGGTCCAAATTAGGTCCATAAATTTTCAATATAAAATTGTTAAGCAAAGATTTGAACAGATCTAGTCAAGTCAGTTATTAACTTTTGCACCAACAGTTCCTTATTTTATCGATCCCCATTATGTTCACCAGTTACATGCTATGTAAGAACAATTGTACCGTTTCTCAATTGTTTTGAATGAACTGGTGAAGTTGTATAAGACAGTACAATTGAATTTGCAACAAGCTCTGAAACTGAGGAAACATATTCGACTCCAAAGGGTGAATGAAATTGAAATTCCAGTTTTTTTTTCTGCACGTTCTTCTGTTCGAGCACAGCAGAAATTTGTTTTATTCGTGTCGCATAGTCACGGTTAGTCGACGGCTATATCTATAACAATTGCGAGTTACTGAATTGTTTGAGAACTAGGGCAGCGTGACATCCGTGACACTAGTCATTAAACGTTGCAACGTTTTCCAGGCTATTAAAAGAACTCGCTGTTAATTACTGGATTAATCATAAGGATTAACGCTGCACATAGGTACGCGTACGCAGGGCGTCTTACATAACTTTTTACGTTTTTCGGACGACAAACGACCCGAGGCTTCGGTAAAAAAACAAACGTCCGTTTGCATACAATGGAAACAACGATTGAAAAAATTCTGCGAATCGATTATTTGTCTTGGGAACTGGGAATAATTATAATTGTACAATCGTGTGGGTAACAAATTGTGTCAGTGACGTAACGTACCGAGGGCGTAGCTGAAACAGCCGTCGGAAACTTGTTAAACCTGGTTTCTCGCGGGACAAACGCGCGTTTTCAAGTTCCACGCTCATTCCCGCCAACCAGAATCGTAATTTCTGTTTAGAAGCGGTCCGTGCGTAATTACCGGCGCAATAACAGTGATAAAAAGTGTGCTCCAACTGCGTCAGAAACTCGGCTAACCTTCGAAATAAACAGGAAAAGAATAACTGCTCGCTGCTCGACGATCTCCGCGCGTACGGCACATTCGAATACGATTAGAGTTCGCAATTAGCATTTAAACACTCGACACAATCGCGCGAAAAATTGCCGACTCTGGAAGTCCTGGAAACTACAAGAATTAAGTACAATTTAATGCTAATTCCGACTGCGGATTTTGTCCGAGCCAGTTGTGAATAAAAATGCAGTTCCTCTTTCAATAATTTTAATAAGTCAGAAATAATGTAGCAGCATCATTAAAGTCTTCTAATGTCTTTACAGTTTTGTATACGAACAATTTATTTTTGTTGTAGGTGTATAGAACTCGCATTCTCCCAAAGTGGATAAGGATGGCCATGAGCAGACATCGAGCGGAACGCTGAAATTGGAGATCTTTGAACGCCTGTAACTTTGTGTAAAAGTGTCTGAAAATGTTCTATCTGTGCTTATTTTAAAGGGCGAATTCTCTACTTTCTACACACTGTAATTAGAATATTTTACGATTGTTTTCACGCGAAGTTACAGAAGCTCAAAGATCTCCAATGTTTAGGTTCAACGTTCCTTCAACTTCGTCGGGTAAAACTCAAGAAAACTGTGGATGTCCCTTGTCCTCAACTTTACAACAAAAGAAGAGACTTCGAAACACCTGTAGAAACTGGAGAAGGATAAACAGTGTAGCACAGTACACGGACACAATAGAGTGCAGAAATCGGAGGAGGAAGAGCTGGGCGTCCATTTCGCAGCGGCGCAAGGCGTTCATCTTGAGGAACCACGGTGAAAGAGAACCTCTCGAACCTCCGTGGCAATTAGACACGCCGCCATGACGGTTTTCCACCTGTAATTTCCAGGCACGATCTCTCACAGGAAGCGAGATAACGCGAAAATAAGTCATGCACCGCGGCGAGATCCGCGGACGCGCAGAGAATACCGGGAATCGGCATAGAATCGTTGCACACGGCGGTGGCCTTGAGACCACTTTACTCCCAGGTCCTTTCATCCCGGGTATAACTCGCCGTTCAAGCCCAATTTACTCATTATCGCACCTCCGTTCTGCAATTCCTCCGGTTCTCCGCCGCCTCGGCCATCCGGTTTTGCAATACGGTGGCTCGCGGCTCCGGCGGCCATCACTGTTTCCCCGGGATCCATGGATCCCCGCGTTCACGTGGCGTGATCTACCAGTAGGAACCCGGGATGCACGGGAGCGATCATCCTCCGTGTCTCGGGCTCCTGCAATTATGCTCTCTCTCTCCTGGCCGGCGCGTCCTGCTGTGGGCCACAATCGCGAAAACTTGGGCAAAATTCATATTTCTCTTAACTATATCTGGCGTATGCAGAAATTCTTCTTTTTCAATCGTTCGCGCATAATGGCTTGTAATCGTTATAATTACACTGCGGATCTTTATGCAAAAGGAAAATCGTCTGCGTCAATTTGGATGATACACGAGCCAAATGACATTGTCATTCTTTCTTGAACAATTCCAATAAGATGGAAATGATGCTTCTTAAATTCTTTTATTCCTTTTACTGTTTTAGATTGGATTTTTCTCCGCAGTCTTGTCATAATCTTCCGCCTTTTTGTGCAATAACCTTGTGTATACGCCTAGTACATATTATAACTAGTTTGTGGATCTTAACGCAAAATACACGTTCGATTGCAGATGTGTGCTTGAACTAAACTTGGAGCTGTCCTTGAGCTTAACTAGCCTGCTCCTTGTCTACTGTCTGAGGTCAAAGGATGCATCGTAACCAGGTGCAAGCACTACAAAATGGCGAACACTTCGAAACATGATCTTGCATACTCACTTCATGAATAAATACGTTAATATCACTAAAAAAGGAATTTATTTGCAGCAGAAGCGATATTGTTGAGCACGGAAGGATTGGAAACGCGAAGACCGACGTCGCGTAGGCTACCTAAGCCTCCGAGGAGCCCAGGACGGACCCGGCCCCGCGCAATTATGGTACTAGAGAAATTCGTATCGACCTGATCGGGCTCCGGCTCAATTAGCCCTGGACGTTGAAAGTGATTTCCTTGTCAGGAGTCGAGACGGGACGTGTCAGACGAAAATCCGGGGCCCCTAATAAACGCCGTAGGCTGCGTTAGAGAGCAAACGACGAGCGGCGTCGTTCGTCGCCGCTTTATTGGCCTCTCTTCTTGGGGCGCGCAGAACGCACAGAACCGACTACACGAAGTTCCCTGGAAGGAAGAGCGAAGGCGGCATTACGGCCAGCCGGTCCCCTTTATATCGTGAAATTGGCCTGTTAAAGCGTTACTACGAATCCGTAGCCTTGCGCGCCATTCCGTGGAAGCTCGAGTCATCGCCTAATCGTACAGGTCAGCCGGCTCCGTTTCTGGACCCGGCCAGAAATCTAATTGAACCCGGCCATCGATCGGCCCTCCAGTTAACCCCTTTCGCTGCTGTCTAGCCCTTACGAAGGAACACGACGACCACATTCGTCGTCCAACGATTCCGTAGAAAAGCAAAGGACTCCGACGTTGCCCACTTTGATTTCACCGAGACTTCGTACGGTTTCAGCAGTCAGCTCACTCACGGTCAAACTGAGGATCTGGTTGGGATACATGCGTGCTAAACCGTAGACCAGTATCGATAAATACTTCAGAACTTTATTTTATAATACTTCAGAATTTGTTTAATTTTCTCTGAAAACGAGATTCAGCATTAATTGATTCCTATAAATCCTTCTCACTGATCTATGAATAAATTGCATCTTCAGTTTCAACGTAGCAGTAAAAGCTTCCTTGTGATCGTTTGATCTTCTCCATAGCCTGTTGTGTAATGTTTCTTCGCTTTCGTTTTTCAGATTCATTAGTCCCGTTTTTTCTTTTCTTGCAAGATCCAACCGACATCCTGCGAAGGATTCAGTCCGACTTTCTGGGAAGAAAGGTTACAACGAACAGGCCAGTTACGAGGAACGAGGGAACCAACTTCTGCGATACTTTTCCTCCGCAACGAAAAATAAAGAATTCAGGAAATGCAATTTCGAGTTGATCAACAGGTGGATAGTTGGCAGTGTCGGTCCGTTGATCGGCATGCCGGGCGAAAGGAAAAACAGGCGAGGCTCGCGGGAACACTTGCGTCAAGAGCGAATGCTTTAATTATTGCAAGCAGTCGAGCGCGTTGCAGAACGCTCGGCCATCTTGTTCGCCGCTCGACGCCATCGCGGGGTGTGCCGATTTTTTTGCACTGCTTTGTCGATCTTGCACTGACCATTCTGGGTTCGCTGATTGCGTTCGCGTTTCTGGAAATCCATCAATTTATATACTTGTATCTGTCAATTTTCAACGAATCCATTGTGATCTAAGATAAAAACAGTGGTAGTTTGATATATGTGAGAATCCGACGAAAACTCCCTTATTCGAAAGCTTCAGGTGTTAATTAAGATGCTAGTTCTTGCATTATCCTGTAATTAGACTGCCTGTTTTATGCATTTCTGGCAGAAATGAGTTAGTGCAATTTAGCACAGTGGAGAAATTAAAGGAATTGAAGGACGTCGATTATTTTCAATTTATTAGAGTCATTGAGGGAAACAAGAAGGTTTAATGTCTTCTGTTTCTTGAAACTGCTGCGGGCAATTTTTATTATAAAAATCCACAGTATAACGACAAAAATATTTGAACTAAGAGAGCACATCTGCGAAATTTGTCTTTGCGCGAGTTAACGAAGAAATTCGAGTATGGAGACGCAGAAATAATTTACTGTCTTACATCTGTTTAAAGGAGAGATTTATTCTTTACTCAAACTGTTATTTAGACGTCTATTCTTTAAGGAATAAATCCTATTGGAGACCTATGGGTCCTGCTGCACCTTTTGAATAACGCAACACACTTCTCTTGGGTTTTTCACTTTTACATAGTCCTCGATATCGTTCTGTTTCTATAGTGTGTAAATTCCGGCGCACCCAGTAGAGGTGTAATAACACAAAATCACGAGCAATTATCTGGCATAGTGAATTCGAAACGCGATCCCCGCGGGAAGAGAAAATGCCCGAATTAAGCGAGTCGTTGCGATGGAACCGCTTTCGTTTCGCGAATTAATGCAAACCGATCCCGCGAGCGAGTCGAAATCGTTGAAATCCCTCGGTATCGCCGCGCAATCTCTGAATAACGAACGACAATTAAATCCGCGGCGAAATAAAATCTGGAATATCGGGAATTATGCGCATCGCGTGCACGCCCGTTCAGTTTCTTTCCGTTCGGTCTCTTCCGCGCTCGTGTAACACAGGCAGCGTGCGCCACGGGGAAAAGGATTGAAGGGATAATATGAAAAAAAAAAGGAACAACAAAGGGAGAGAGAAATAGAAGAAAAAAGGAAAACGTAGCAGCGTCGGCGACTCCGGTTCCAGCGAATCGATTAACCGCATTAAAATTTCTTTCGCGCTTAATAACCACGTTTGCTTGTTGCGGACGTCGGATCGGCTCGTTGCGAAATTACTGGACTCGTGTATCAACATCTGGGGAACTGTTTTATCGAAATATCTGCCCGGTACAATGGTTCAACTTGTACATTGCAGAGAAAACCGTGATAGGAGTTGGAACCCTCTGAACGGCAATCCAGCAGAGTTGCGAAGAGATGTGTCTGAAGGCGATAAAACTGCAAAAATGTTTCAGAACTTTTCGATAAGAAAAATCAACATTAGCGTACGTGCAATTATAAAAGGTAATACTAGGCTGCCAACGTTCTCCGTCAAATTGTAAAGAGAACTCATTTCAGACTGACCCTCTGCGGAATAAGGGCTTTCTACAATGGTCTAGCGATCTAGACATTGTTGCTTCTCTATTTTTCATTTGGAGAGAAAAGATCAATCTGTTTTTCAAATATTACAATAAAAAATTAGTACTGATTGATATTATACAACTTAAAGAGCAAGACTTATGTTATTTTGGCTCAAGGATGCACCGAATGTTCCTCCAGCAGGGCTACTATTGTGCAAGACTATTCGATCTTTTGAATTCACTAATGATTACTATTTGACATTTTGATGAATACATTCGTAACATTTTTCACGACACGATGCTATTTATCTATTTAATTCGCCAAACAGTAAAACCTCGATTATCCGAGCTAATAAGAGGAACTCGAGTGTTTGCTTAATAGAATAGTCACCTAGCTACAGAGTTAAATAAAATCTTGAATTATTTGTTAAAGAAATTGTATATGCATAGATCTGTTCATCTATCAAACATGTATCCGAATAATGTAGAATTTTTATCATTTTCACGCCTTGTTCATCTGCCATGTTCGGTGTCATTTTAATCAGAAGAACACCACAATTATGTTGATAAAAATTTCATAGAAACACAATTACAAACAACCGAAATATCTAAAGAGTGCCTGGGCCCTCGAAAAAGAGTATCCCGCTGGTGGCGGGGATAAGCTGATCACAAATATCGTGTGCATCTCTGTGACAAGTAACGAGGCATTGCTGTACTCCCTAAAACCGGACTGACGCCTTTCCAAGAGTACTTCGAGCAGCAGGTCGGCATGAATCGTCGCCGATGGGATCGATAGAGCTCTCAATTTTCGTAAGAGCCATCCGGACGTCGAAGATCATCCACGGCCGCTCGATGGTTGCAAGAACCTGGACTCCAACCGTGGTTCCGAGCTAGCCTGTAATTCCGTACACGATCGGCAGCAGCCGCAGACGAATTTCCACGGCATTCGAACGGCCAGCTAGCCGCGCCGCCGGGAAAAAGGACGAAGAGGTCGACGCCGAGGATGAGGACGCGTAGAGGGCGTGGAGGGACGCTCTCTTCTCGAAGATTCCTCTCTTCGCCGCTGGTCCCGAAGAAAAAAGGGGGGAAGGTTCCGCGACCAGTGTGTGCAGGATGGTCGGCCGGCTCTTTCTCTCGTCCCGAGGGACAATCGGGAAAGACGGTCTGCGTATAGGGTCCCGTGAAAGGTAGAACACGAGGACGCCAGGGTTGGAACGTCCGACGATGGGGTTTCGAAAGGTGGGGGGAGGGTAAAGCGAGGGGCGGAGGAGGGGGGGGACAGTTGCCTGGCAGACCGGCTGTCAATCAACCGCGGGCTAGACTACCAATTTCTTCGCTCATAATTTCTGATAATTTCTTCGGGTCGAAGCGAAACTGGCGCGACTGCTGTTGCTGCTGCTGCTGCTGCTGCCGCTGCCGTTGCCGCTTGCTCCCCCTCCCCCCTTGCTCGTCTCCAAAGCCCCTCTTTTTTTCCTCTCCTTTCCTCTCTGATCCACCGCCACGAAAATCATCATAAGAAGGTAATTGCATCGATCACGTGTACCCCGGCCGGCTTATATTTATCCTTGTTTCATTATAATAACAATGTAACGCGCGCCGCGGCCCTCCCGAGACCCAGGATAATCATCGGTTCGACACACACACACGTATACATTCATACATGCATACGCGCATGTAGCCCTTACGTCGGGCTTGGATACATTTTTGCAGCCGTGTATTTACTCCCCGAGCAATTAGAGAAACGTAACACGACCGTCTTCGAGAGGGATCTTGCATCAGGGTACCACGGCGGCAGGGAAATTAGCGAATTCGACGGACCGACACGTGGGCTGCCTTTGCCCTGTTCCTTGAGACAAAAGAATCCGAGTCTGGGGCCGAAGAGTCCGTTCCAGGCACAGAGAACGTAGCTTGTGCTCCCACAATAGTGGCTTGAAAGACTGTCATGACAGATGCTGTACCGAATCTGAATCATCTTTCATTGTTCTTCACCTGTTCGTGGTTGAGCAACACGATCCTAAACAAAATTTGCCGTGGCAAGTCGTCTTTCGATCTCGAGCTGTCCAAGATGAGCACCAGTGAGTGACTCTTTTGTTATTTTATTCACTTCCGTGATCCCCAAGTCCATGGTTGAGGACTTTTTAACAGATCCATATTAATATTAATAACGCAAATAACAATAATGTAATCTAACAATTTCATTTGGGATTGTGTCGAAGAAGATTTTTAAGCTTCCGTTAGGTACAGCAGAATTTTTCAAGAAGGATTATTAAAAAGTGTTGATAGACTTTCGGTAGGTAAAGTGTTAAGATGGCTGACCACAGGTCCCAAATGGCTGACTACAATTATTCTACCAGACGGGAAAATAGTGGAAACACCGTGCGGCTAGGTCAGAATCTGTATAGCGTAGAAAGAGTTAATATTCCCGGTCGGTCGTTGATTCTGTGAATTTAGAACGGTTCTTCTGCGACGGTTTCGAGGTTCAACGTTCCCCAGGCCGCGTAGTACTTGTCCCAATGATCGCATGTCCCCGACGAGACCTGCCGGCGAGCATTGCCGCTAATTTGAGGGGATCCGCGGTGGCATGGTTCAATGTTTCGTTTGACATGCCGCTTGCCTTTGACTTGCTGCGCGGCTCTAGCGACCAAGATCAAAACAATATAACTTGGCTTGCTCCATCCTCTCCTCTTTCTCCTCTATCTCTCTCTCTCTCTCTCTCTCTCTCACTCTCCACGCTCCGATTAAAAATAACCGCGTACCGCGAGCATAACCGATCTTATCTCGGTAATTATTTTCATTAAAATGGAAAAGTGCGATTGTTGTATTTGAGGAATGGCGGCAATTAGACGTCCGGCTCGGAGGGAGGAGCTTTAATGACTGTTCCTCTCATTGGTTCACGTTACATTTCCTTCGAGTTGACAACCGCGAGCACGTTTCCCCGGTCGTTCAAACTGAATCCTAGTTTCGTCGACGTTCCGAGGAAGTTCAAGTCTCAAGTTCATAGAATACGGAATCCTGCTGGATAGATCTCGGGGGTTTCGAGGAAAGGCACCAGGGGAAAGTTCCGGAGCTTGCAATTGCCCTTTCGGCGTTGCGGTCTGTCATTTGTTCGAACGCGATAGTTTGAAGACTGGAAACTTGCGGCAGCTCCGCACGCGAAACTTAGTTGCACCGGCTAAGCCGCGTCTTCTTAAACGGAAACGCGGATGGGTACGAGGCTAGCCGCGTTCTCGAATCACGAACGTAAATTGACGGCGGGCCGAACAGTTTCTCGTGGCACTTCGTTCGTAGAAATGGCATACGCCTGCCGGAGAGAACTATCGTTTTCAGAAAATTGACCGTAACTTCTTCGGGCCCTCGCTCGATGGAAACACGTATCGAAAGTGGCCGTTTAATGGCGGCTAACGTGACGGGAAAAGTGGACACCTTGCGCAGTATTATTCAGACGTTGGTGCGGTAGTTCTTCTGCAAATATTGGATTTTGCTGACTTTAAAAATTAACAACAGAAAGGATCGAGGCCATAGGATTTTAGGCAATTGATACTAACAAAGCTAGCTACAGACAACATCCGGCAACCATTTTTTGATTTCCACAGCTCAGCGTCCTCCAATCTCTTAACGAAACTAGCTACTATGCTTGAGGAATATTGGTAAAATAATTGCAAAAAGACCCAGCTTGCACCCTACAGCCTCATCAGCAAAACTCAATAGAAGGTTCGAAGCGACATCAAAAATAATTTTTGCAATTAAGCCTGTAAGGCGATAGTATGTCTTTCAGCCCCTGACAAAGCTAGCTATTACGCTTGCAGAGCGTTGGTAAAATAATTGCAAACGGACACGGCTCGCCTCCAACAGGCAGAACAGTGAAAATCGACGGAAACAGCAGCGCAAGCGCCGGGTCCGTTCTCGAGGGTTCGAGATGACAATCTGGTTCCGCGGGGCGCGGCCTTTGATAAGCTCCGGTTTTCTTTCATTCTTTTTGTATCGGGGCTTGCAAGCCGGTGGTTGACTACCCCTGGGCTGCCCCGTTGCACAAGTAATTATTCATAGCACGCAATTACGAGTGGTGCGCGCGGCGTGTCGCTGGTATCGCGGCATCAAATGCGCCGCCGCTCGCAGCCCTGATTGCGGGCTCACGTCTCAAAACAATGATTTATCTAATTAAGCCTCGGTTTTGCATTGTTAGGCCGGGCTTTTGTTGTACGTGCCGCCCATTATCCCCCTCGGCGTCCATTATTCCGCGGGCACGGAATAACGACGGATCGTTCTCTTTCCGTGTCGCAGAACAACCGCTCGGGAACATAACCTGGCGAATCAAACCGGTTTGCGGTTCGAAAACGAGTCCGAGTCCGATCTTCGATCGATCTCGACGAGTCCTCCTTTTAGCAAAGCAGCCTGTTTCATTCCCAGGATTTTTCCATTTTTGCATCTTGATCGTCCGGGACGATAATCCCCGTAATTGTTCCTGCGGAATTATCGCAGGGAGATTGCGTATTTTATCCGTTGGTAATTTGATCGAGGCGACAGGTAATGTTAGTGAGCTGAAGTGACAACAGATGGCGCCACGATGATGCAACCTGTAGCGACGTTCAAATATTCAAGGATTTTGTTCTTTTTCGATTTCATCGTTAACTTTAGGCCTTGTTACGGCATTTTATGTTGTAAATAAATATTGAAAGTATATTGTGCACTAATTTTTTGTGCTTCTTTACAACAAATAACATTAGACCAAAGCAGTTTGTAACTATTAAATGTACAGGCTAAATTAAAACTGCCAACTTGGCTTATGGACCTGAAGGCTGAAAGATTTCATTCTTTACTTGCATTCTTTTTTAATAAGAAAGAGGTGCTCAAATTAAGCTATATTGATACCTGTAGTTTACATCCTTTTCTTATGAACAACCGCTATTAAATACCACAACTTAATAAAAAATAAATTATCTAAGTACTAAATAAATATATTAGCATAGATGAAAAACGAACGCGCCTGTTTCTAATCGATATCTAAACAGGAGTGAGTAGAACAATTTGAAAATTTGAAAATTTTTAAATACCGAAAGAACAGAACATTTTCGGTGTTCTCACTTGTGCCATAAAGGTTGTGCTGACCTGCCATAAGAAAGGAAACTGAAAGAAATAAATTAAAGTGCTTTATTTTTCAAAAATTATTATATCAGAATTGAAAGTGCATGTAATACATCACCTAGGGCAGAATCTTCTACGTAGATTAATTAATCGCTTTGAATAACAGACCTAGAAAAAAATGTTTTCAGTTCTGCTATTCAAAGGAGGTATTCAAATTTACCGCCATCTATGAAGATGCTACTTCCCCGTGAAAAGTGCACGGAATCCCATAGCAGTTTCGAAAAGCGTCTGGTTCAAAAGGATGAATGCATGTAGGTGTTTTGGCCTCCAGAGTTGAAGTTTTGGTCATCAATTTGGTAACGTATGTGCATAAATATATCAACGATTACATAACCATTAATTACTATTATAAACGTATTAAATATCACTTGCATTGCGTCTATAATCTCGTAACTAATGTAAAGGTTAGAAACAGGTTGCGATTTTGAATTTCTTGGTCAGACCGTAAACAAGTTCTCCTAAAATACATCTAAATAGATTGTGAAATTAAATTAATTATTGTTCAAGCAATAATCTACTAAAATTGGTAACAAGATGTGATTTCAATTGATCTTAACCTAGCACGAACGACGAAATGTATAACTCGATCACTACGAAACCCGCTGACGGCTTCTTCTCGAAATCTTTTCGCTTTAAACATGATTTAAGATCGTTATAAAGGCCAGACCATTCGATTTTCAATTTCGATTAATGGAAATCGAATGAACATTGAAATGGTATTGGTAACAATCGATTGAACAGTAGCGCCGATCGTTTCGATTCGAACGATCGGCGAATTATCGTGAAGATTACGAGTAGGATTAACGATCGGACTCATCAAATTAAGAGTTAATGTACTTTTGTAATGGATTTAACGAGAACCAACGGCTACCAGAATTCGATTCCCAGGATATAAACAGCATAGTCAATTTGAGTGTGATTTACGTTCACGTAGGTAAATAATTGGACATTGATGATGGTAGGAGAAAGGAA